>NC_136274.1:10026078-10448578 GCF_964187855.1 Myxine glutinosa
TTCCCAATTGCCTCACTGCATTAATCATAACACCGAGAGAAATGCATCCCAGGCACTGTCTATGTCCAGAGATGATGACCAGTCGGTGTAACCACAATGGACTGGTCAGTGCAAGAGATGGATGGTGAACCGCAGGCAAGACCAATTTTCCAGTCACAGTGGTGACCTTTTGGATTCCTGAAGGCCATCGGGGAGACACCTTCAAGAAAAGATGATATGAGGAGCCTAAATGAGCTGAGGAAGAGCAAGGAAAGGTAGGGAAGGACAGACAAGGTGTGAATCTGCATTAACTGCCAGACTGAGTTTCCATCTCAGGATACCTAAGTTGGCAACCCAAGCACAAGCATTGCAGTTGGAACGGAAAGTAGCTGGTGAAGGCCAACAGGAAGAGGTTTCAGTGTACCTGTATGGCTGATGGTTATACCAATCGTCCTCGTTACTCAAGAATGGGGAATGTTAGAGAGCACGGTGGGAAGGTGTCAGAGAAAGGGGGTAAGGGGTATGTGGGAATGTACACACAGTCACATAAATGTAAAATGGAAGAGAGCAGCTTACAGATAGAGATGGGAAAAAAACTTTAGAAGGAACAAATAGCATAAACATGAAGATACAAGGTGCCACAACAAAATAGATGTTTACAATTCTTACACAATAAGTTTTGTGACGAGGTAGAAGGAAAGAAAGCAGAGATGCTCCTTTTCTCATTATAGTTACAATATGTAAGCGGCAACAATAAAATCTCGCCTGTACAACTTTTTGAAGATCCTTGGTAGAAATGAAATATAACGTCAAGAAGTCATTGACATTTTATACTGGGGCGCGGACGAGTTGATCACACTTCATTTATACGAGACACTCATCGTCTCTCCCTTCTGCTGAGTTGATTTTAAGAGAGGAGATAATATACTTACGATAAATATGATGTGATGGATGATAATAAAAAGTTTCCTGTCTTTCCTTGTTCTGAAACGTAATTAAGCTGTAAAAAGTAATACTTTACAGTTTATTGTCCTTATCACAACATAACACAGAAAAACCACAAGCCTAATGATTATTGATCTGTTGTTTTGGCTAAAGCAATGAGTTGTAAAAGGAGACGTAATAATTAAAAGGTTAAACTCATTTTTTTATTGAGTCCGAAGTTTTGAGGACAAAAGTAATTCGAAATTTTGAGCTTATTTAGACTCTCCCAAGTAATCAAGTATCTCGTGTTCCCATTGAATTGTTCATGTTCCAAAAACCCATTGAATTCTCTTGCTTTGAGAATGAATTTGCTGTAATGTTTTGATCACTTGCCAATGATGAATGAGATCACAACGATGTATACTGTACGGGACTCCATGAAACTGTCCAAAGAGGTTATAACATGCATGTCCTGAGCTTTTGCGTGGATTCAACATCGGAATTTGGTTATCAAGTCAAATGTGATCCAGGTGTATGAGTACAACATCAATTTGACAAATATAACGATGAGTTTTTTTTTTGTTTTTTGTTTTTTTTTCAAGATCGAGGCTCGTGAAAGAGCTAACATTAATCACACAAAAAGACAAACCGACACACAAAACACAAAAAACAAGGGGAGCGGTAGACAAGATGGGGAGAGAGGGGGAAGGACACAAAAGAGAGGGGGAAGGACACAAACACAACATTTGAGAGCAGGGACATCGGGAGGACTTGGGGGGAGGTGGGAGAGGATTAAAACATATGAACACTGCAAGGACTCTGGGGTGAATTACCGGGGGTAGAAAAGATCAAGGTTTTCGATGGGGGAAGATAAGAGATGGTGGTGAACAGCTGTTTTAAAGACCTGGAGGGAGGAGTGGGATTGAAGGGAGTGGGGGAGTTTGTTCCAGAGGCGGGAGAAAAGGGGAATGAAAGAGTGAAGGTGAGCAGAGAGCCTAGACTTTGGCAGTTTAACCAGAAGAGGGTTGCAGGCAGATCTTGTGCGACCTGAAGGAATATTGGGGGGACAGAGCACAGAGAGAGCTGGGGGAGCAAGGCCGGAGAGGAGTCGGTAGAAGACAGAAATACCACCAACCTGCCTGCGGTGAGTGAGTGAAAGGCCCTCGGCGTTGACTACATCGCAGGAGATTCCAATGATTCTGAAAGCTTTGGCCTCAACAGCGTGAAGCCGAGCAAGGTGTGAGGCAGGAGCACTAGCCCAGAGGGGGGAACAGTATTCCATTGAGCTGCGGATGAAAGCCTTGTATGTGGTGAGGAGCTCAGGTGTGCCAAGGAAGGACTTCGCACGACGGAGGATGCCCAGTCGGCGACTGGCTTTGGAGGCCAGCTTGGAAATGTGGTTTTCCCAAGAAAGATCATGGCAGATAGTGAGACCCAAAAGCTTGAGCGACAGAACTTCTTGGAGAGGATTGTTGAGAAAGTAGATGGGAGGGTTGTCCAGTCGGTCCTTTCGGAGAGACATTGTAAGAGTGTGAGATTTGTCAGGATTGAAAGACATGTTCCACTTGTTTGACCAGTCTGTGATTTTGTCCAGGTCTGCAGAGAGTGAGGAGGCTGCAGACTGCCGATCTGAGGGATGAGGAATGGAGCGACAGAGAGTAGAGTCGTCAGCAAAGAGATAGAGAGGATTTTCAAGAGAGTCAGAGAGATCATTGATGAAGACCAGAAAAAGCACAGGGCCCAGAACACTACCTTGGGGAACTCCAGCCTGAACAGGAAGAGGAGATGAGAGAAACCCATTCAGGGCCACACGTTGACTACGACCAGAGAGGAAGTCCGCCAGCCATGCGTGGAGATTTCCATGGATACCAAAGGAGGAGAGTTTGGAGAGCAGAGCAGGGTGCCAGACCGTATCGAAGGCACGTGAAATGTCAAGGGAGACAGCTCTAATTTCCTGTTTGGCGTTGAGGACCTCCATCCATTGTTGAGAAAGCAGAAGCAGCATGTCCAGAGTAGAGTGACCAGGTCTGAAACCAAATTGATGATCAGAGATCAAGCCATTGGAGAAGAGGAAAGATTTAATATCTGAAGCAATGATGGATTCCATGACTTTGCTGATAATTGGGAGAAGGCTGATTGGTCTGTAGTTGCTGGGATCTGTTTTTGCACCTTTTTTGTGCAAAGCGGTGATGTTGGCTGATTTCCAAGCAGATGGCAGATGACCTTGAGCAAAAGAGAGGGTGAAGAGAACAGAAAGAGGGAGTGAAAGAGCAGAAGCACATGATTTTAGGACCCGTGGGCTGATGCCGTCAGGACCAGTTGCAGAATCAGAGTCGAGGGTTGACAGAAACTTTTCCACCTTGTCAGGAGGAAAGGACACAGAGTCCAGGAGCAGCTGGGTACGACTGGGTACGGTGGGTACAGAGAGGGATGGGTTTGGGACACAAGATTTAGAGGCAAACACAGAGTTGAGGCATTCAGCTTTTTCACGTGCGGAGTCAGCCGTTAAGCCGTTTGAGGTGAGGGAGGGGATGGAGGGGGAACAAACACCAGAAACAGATTTGACCAGACGCCACCAGGATTTGGAAGAGGGAGACAGATAAGAGAGTTCGGTCTTGAGAATGGTGAGATATTGTTTCCTGGCTCTCCTGAGGGTGGACACACACTTGTTTCGGGCTTTGTGAAAGGAAATGGGATTTCCTTCCGTTGGATTTGCTTTCCAGGAGACGAAAGCAAGTTGTTTCAGGGCAACAGCCTCACCACAAGATTCCGTGTACCATGGACGGGAGGAAGGGTATGACAACTGAAGACGAGATGGTATAAATCTGTGCATGAGAGAGAGCAATTTACTTTGAAAGAATTCCCAGGATGAGTTGATGTCAGAGGCGGTAGAGATGGGAGACCAGTCCAGATGATTGATGGCTGCTTGAAGACCGTGCCAGTTGGCCTGAGTGAAATGCCAGACTCGTCGACGCTGAGGAGGCTCTCTGAGAATGGTCAGAGAGATGTCCACTTTGACAAGCACATGATCAGATGAGCCGATTGGAGCAGAAGAAGAGCAGCAGACATTTTCAGGGAAGTTTGTCATAACCAAATCCAGAAGAGAAGATGCTCCGTTGACTGAGATCCGGGTCGGGAAATTGACAGATTGTGTCAGTCCCAGTGAGTCGCAGAAGTCCTTTGCTGAAGAGCCATGGCTGGTGAGAGAGGTACCCACACCCAGCCAACTGGCATGGTGACAATTGAAATCACCACATATGAGGAAGAGAGAGTTGGGATGGGTAGATAGAAGTTGGTCCATATTATCAGACAGTGAGATGTAGATGGAGTCATCGCTGATTGGTGGACGGTACAACACACATATGAACAAAAGGTGGGAGCGAAGGGGAAGCCGTAGCCAAAGGTATTCCTGGGGGTGAGGTGGAGAGAGGGCAGTGGAGGGCGAGTGAGGAAGAGAGTTTTTTATAAAGATAGCAACCCCACCTCCAGGACGAGGCTCAGGTCTATCATACCGGAGGAGGGAGTAACCTGGGAGAGATACCAAGGCATCAGAGACATCATGAAGGAGGAAAGTTTCTGTTAAGCAGATCACATCTGGTTTGTCAGAAGCAACCTGTTTGGAGAGGTCAGTCAAGTTTGAGCGAAGGCCCCGGATGTTTGAGGTCCATACCGTTAATGAAGAGGAAGGGGGAGCATCGGGTCCAGAACAGGGGGGGGGAGGGGTAGGGTAAGATGTGGAAGAGGAGGAAGAGGTAGGGAGAGCTGTTGAAGGTGTGTCAGAGATTTCAGAATAGCTTGGAGAAAGGGAAGAATGGGGCGGACAAAAGGTTTGATGGAGATTGGGTGAGGCACAGTGAGGTGTTATTTGAGGAGGGGGAAGAGCAAGGCAGAAGGTTTGCGGAGATGAAGGTGAAAGTTGGAAGGAGGAAGAAGCAGGGAGGATGCTTTGAGGAGGAGGGGTGAGAGGGGAGTCTAGGAGGGGAGGAGCGAGGGAGAGTCTCAGAGGGGAGGGGTGTGGGGGGAGTTTAGGAGGGAGGGGAGGGAAGGGGCAAGGGGGGAGATTTGAAAGGGATGGGTGATGGGGAGGATTTGGAGGGGAGGGGTGAGATTGGATTTTGAAAAGTGTACGATTCATGGGAAACGAACATTTTTTGCAAAATGAGTTTGAGACCTTCGAGTCAAAAATACGTTTGAGGACACTGGAGGAGGGATGGAGTTCTGGATAGTTTAGGGAATGTAGAAAGGAGGAACTGTAAGAGATGGTTTTATATATATTTTTTGGAATGAATAGCTTTGGTGAGCAAGACGAAAGCATCCTTTTGTAGGAAAAGAAGAAAAGGGTGTTATAATATATGAGAGAAAATAGTTGTTCAGGGGAGAGATTATACATTTCTAACCGCGTGATCGCGAACGAAGAACGAACGAACAAAAAGAACAAATGAAAAATCGGTCAGAGACCGAGGACTTGCCGGAATGTACTTTTTTATTGGCCATTTAGGACAAATATGGCGGCCGAACCACGTGACCGATGACGTCATCATTAACATATTTTATTCCCCATGGAGAGTTCTTTTCAATGAGCCATGTCTCAATTTTTTCTATTCAGCACTTTCGGAGATGTGGAGGTTTCGGTTTTTCCAAGATGGCGGCCGAACCACGTGACATATGACATCATCATTAACAAATTTTATTCCACATGGAGAGGTCTTTACAATGAGCCATGTCTCAATTTTTTCCATTCTGCACTTTTGGAGATATAGTGGTGCAAAGTTTTTGCCGTTTTTCCAAGATGGCGGCCGAACCACGTGACCGATGGCATCATCATTAACATATTTTATTCCCCATGGAGAGGTCTTTACAATGAGCCATGTCTCAATTTTTTCTGTTCAGCACTTTTGGAGATATAGTGGTGCAAAGTTTTGCCGTTTTTCCAAGATGGCGGCCGACCACGTGACATATGACATCATTAACATATTTTATTCCCCATGGAGAGTTTTTTACAATGAGCCATGTCTCAATTTTTTCTGTTCAGCACTTTTGGAGATTTCGTAGTGCAAAGTTTTGCCGTTTTTCCAAGATGGCGGCCGACCACGTGACTGATGACGTCATCATTAACATATTTTATTCCCCATGTGGAGTTCTTTACAATGAGCCATGTCTCAATTTTTTCTGTTCAGCACTTTTGGCGATATAGTGGTGCAAAGTTTTGCCGTTTTTCCAAGATGGCGGCCGACCACGTGACATATGACGTCATCATTAACATATTTTATTCCCCATGGAGAGTTCTTTACAATGAGCCATGTCTCAATTTTTTCTGTTCAGCACTTTTGGAGATATCGTGGCGCAACGTTTTGCCGTTTTTCCAAGATGGCGACCGAACCACGTGACTGATGACGTCATCATTTACATATTTTATTCCCCATGGAGAGTTCTTTACAATGAGCCATGTCTCAATTTTTTCTGTTCAGCACTTTTGGAGATATCGTGGCGCAACGTTTTGCCGTTTTTCCAAGATGGCGACCGAACCACGTGACTGATGACGTCATCATTTACATATTTTATTCCCCATGGAGAGTTCTTTACAATGAGCCATGTCTCAATTTTTTCTGTTCAGTACTTTCGGAGATATAGAGGTGCAAAGTTTTTCGGTTTTTCCAAGATGGCGGCCGAACCACGTCAACGATGACGTCATCAATTGGGCACAGTCTATTCCAGGGCAAGACCAATATGTGTGCAAAGTTTGGCGATTCTACGTGCAACGGTGTAGACGCAGTGCTGCAAACAGACAGACAGACAAACAGACAGACAGACAGACAGACAGAAAATCGGTCAGAGACCGAGGACTTGCCGGAATGTACTTTTTTATCCGCCATTTAGGACAAATATGGCGGCCGAACCACGTGACTGATGACGTCATCATTAACATATTTTATTCCCCATGGAGAGTTCTTTACAATGAGGCATGTCTCAATTTTTTCTGTTCAGCACTTTTGGAAATATAGAGGTGCAAAGTTTTTCGGTTTTTCCAAGATGGCGGCCGACCACGTGACATATGACATCATCATTAACATATTTTATTCCCCATGGAGAGTTCTTTACAATGAGCCATGTCTCAATTTTTTCTGTTCAGCACTTTTGGAGATATAGTGGTGCAACGTTTTGCCGTTTTTCCAAGATGGCGGCCGACCACGTGACTGATGACGTCATCATTAACATATTTTATTCCCCATGGAGAGTTCTTTACAATGAGCCATGTCTCAATTTTTTCTGTTCAGTACTTTCGGAGATATAGAGGTGCAAAGTTTTTCGGTTTTTCCAAGATGGCGGCCGAACGACGTCACCGATGACGTCATCAATTGGGCACAGTCTATTCCAGGGCAAGACCAATATGTGTGCAAAGTTTGGCGATTCTACGTGCAACGGTGTAGACGCAGTGCTGCAAACAGACAGACAGACAAACATGAAAAATCGGTCAGAGACCGAGGACTTGCCGGAATGTACTTTTTTATTGGCCATTTAGGACAAATATGGCGGCCGAACCACGTGACCGATGACGTCATCATTAACATATTTTATTCCCCATGGAGAGTTCTTTTCAATGAGCCATGTCTCAATTTTTTCTATTCAGCACTTTCGGAGATGTGGAGGTTTCGGTTTTTCCAAGATGGCGGCCGAACCACGTGACATATGACAGCATCATTAACAAATTTTATTCCCCATGGAGAGGTCTTTACAATGAGCCATGTCTCAATTTTTTCCATTCTGCACTTTTGGAGATATAGTGGTGCAAAGTTTTTGCCGTTTTTCCAAGATGGCGGCCGAACCACGTGACCGATGGCATCATCATTAACATATTTTATTCCCCATGGAGAGGTCTTTACAATGAGCCATGTCTCAATTTTTTCTGTTCAGCACTTTTGGAGATATAGTGGTGCAAAGTTTTGCCGTTTTTCCAAGATGGCGGCCGACCACGTGACATATGACATCATTAACATATTTTATTCCCCATGGAGAGTTTTTTACAATGAGCCATGTCTCAATTTTTTCTGTTCAGCACTTTTGGAGATTTCGTAGTGCAAAGTTTTGCCGTTTTTCCAAGATGGCGGCCGACCACGTGACTGATGACGTCATCATTAACATATTTTATTCCCCATGTGGAGTTCTTTACAATGAGCCATGTCTCAATTTTTTCTGTTCAGCACTTTTGGCGATATAGTGGTGCAAAGTTTTGCCGTTTTTCCAAGATGGCGGCCGACCACGTGACATATGACGTCATCATTAACATATTTTATTCCCCATGGAGAGTTCTTTACAATGAGCCATGTCTCAATTTTTTCTGTTCAGCACTTTTGGAGATATCGTGGCGCAACGTTTTGCCGTTTTTCCAAGATGGCGACCGAACCACGTGACTGATGACGTCATCATTTACATATTTTATTCCCCATGGAGAGTTCTTTACAATGAGCCATGTCTCAATTTTTTCTGTTCAGTACTTTCGGAGATATAGAGGTGCAAAGTTTTTCGGTTTTTCCAAGATGGCGGCCGAACCACGTCACCGATGACGTCATCAATTGGGCACAGTCTATTCCAGGGCAAGACCAATATGTGTGCAAAGTTTGGCGATTCTACGTGCAACGGTGTAGACGCAGTGCTGCAAACAGACAGACAGACAAACAGACAGACAGACAGACAGACAGAAAATCGGTCAGAGACCGAGGACTTGCCGGAATGTACTTTTTTATCCGCCATTTAGGACAAATATGGCGGCCGAACCACGTGACCGATGACGTCATCATTAACATATTTTATTCCCCATGGAGAGTTCTTTACAATGAGGCATGTCTCAATTTTTTCTGTTCAGCACTTTTGGAAATATAGAGGTGCAAAGTTTTTCGGTTTTTCCAAGATGGCGGCCGACCACGTGACATATGACATCATCATTAACATATTTTATTCCCCATGGAGAGTTCTTTACAATGAGCCATGTCTCAATTTTTTCTGTTCAGTACTTTCGGAGATATAGAGGTGCAAAGTTTTTCGGTTTTTCCAAGATGGCGGCCGAACGACGTCACCGATGACGTCATCAATTGGGCACAGTCTATTCCAGGGCAAGACCAATATGTGTGCAAAGTTTGGCGATTCTACGTGCAACGGTGTAGACGCAGTGCTGCAAACAGACAGACAGACAAACAGACAAACAGACAAATGAAAAATCGGTCAGAGACCGAGGACTTGCCGGAATGTACTTTTTTATTGGCCATTTAGGACAAATATGGCAGCCGAACCACGTGACCAATGACGTCATGATGAACATATTTGATTCCCCATGGAGAGTTCTTTACAATGAGCCATGTCTCAATTTTTTCTATTCAGCACTTTCGGGGATATGGAGGTGCAAAGTTTTTCGTTTTTTCCAAGATGGCGGCCGAACCACGTGACCGATGACGTCATCATTAACATATTTTATTCCCCATGGAGAGTTCTTTACAATGAGCCATGTCTCAATTTTTTCTGTTCAGCACTTTTGGAGATATCGTGGCGCAACGTTTTGCCGTTTTTCCAAGATGGCGACCGAACCACGTGACTGATGACGTCATCATTTACATATTTTATTCCCCATGGAGAGTTCTTTACAATGAGCCATGTCTCAATTTTTTCTGTTCAGCACTTTTGGAGATATCGTGGCGCAACGTTTTGCCGTTTTTCCAAGATGGCGACCGAACCACGTGACTGATGACGTCATCATTTACATATTTTATTCCCCATGGAGAGTTCTTTACAATGAGCCATGTCTCAATTTTTTCTGTTCAGTACTTTCGGAGATATAGAGGTGCAAAGTTTTTCGGTTTTTCCAAGATGGCGGCCGAACCACGTCAACGATGACGTCATCAATTGGGCACAGTCTATTCCAGGGCAAGACCAATATGTGTGCAAAGTTTGGCGATTCTACGTGCAACGGTGTAGACGCAGTGCTGCAAACAGACAGACAGACAAACAGACAGACAGACAGACAGACAGAAAATCGGTCAGAGACCGAGGACTTGCCGGAATGTACTTTTTTATCCGCCATTTAGGACAAATATGGCGGCCGAACCACGTGACTGATGACGTCATCATTAACATATTTTATTCCCCATGGAGAGTTCTTTACAATGAGGCATGTCTCAATTTTTTCTGTTCAGCACTTTTGGAAATATAGAGGTGCAAAGTTTTTCGGTTTTTCCAAGATGGCGGCCGACCACGTGACATATGACATCATCATTAACATATTTTATTCCCCATGGAGAGTTCTTTACAATGAGCCATGTCTCAATTTTTTCTGTTCAGCACTTTTGGAGATATAGTGGTGCAACGTTTTGCCGTTTTTCCAAGATGGCGGCCGACCACGTGACTGATGACGTCATCATTAACATATTTTATTCCCCATGGAGAGTTCTTTACAATGAGCCATGTCTCAATTTTTTCTGTTCAGTACTTTCGGAGATATAGAGGTGCAAAGTTTTTCGGTTTTTCCAAGATGGCGGCCGAACGACGTCACCGATGACGTCATCAATTGGGCACAGTCTATTCCAGGGCAAGACCAATATGTGTGCAAAGTTTGGCGATTCTACGTGCAACGGTGTAGACGCAGTGCTGCAAACAGACAGACAGACAAACATGAAAAATCGGTCAGAGACCGAGGACTTGCCGGAATGTACTTTTTTATTGGCCATTTAGGACAAATATGGCGGCCGAACCACGTGACCGATGACGTCATCATTAACATATTTTATTCCCCATGGAGAGTTCTTTTCAATGAGCCATGTCTCAATTTTTTCTATTCAGCACTTTCGGAGATGTGGAGGTTTCGGTTTTTCCAAGATGGCGGCCGAACCACGTGACATATGACAGCATCATTAACAAATTTTATTCCCCATGGAGAGGTCTTTACAATGAGCCATGTCTCAATTTTTTCCATTCTGCACTTTTGGAGATATAGTGGTGCAAAGTTTTTGCCGTTTTTCCAAGATGGCGGCCGAACCACGTGACCGATGGCATCATCATTAACATATTTTATTCCCCATGGAGAGGTCTTTACAATGAGCCATGTCTCAATTTTTTCTGTTCAGCACTTTTGGAGATATAGTGGTGCAAAGTTTTGCCGTTTTTCCAAGATGGCGGCCGACCACGTGACATATGACATCATGAACATATTTTATTCCCCATGGAGAGTTTTTTACAATGAGCCATGTCTCAATTTTTTCTGTTCAGCACTTTTGGAGATTTCGTAGTGCAAAGTTTTGCCGTTTTTCCAAGATGGCGGCCGACCACGTGACTGATGACGTCATCATTAACATATTTTATTCCCCATGTGGAGTTCTTTACAATGAGCCATGTCTCAATTTTTTCTGTTCAGCACTTTTGGCGATATAGTGGTGCAAAGTTTTGCCGTTTTTCCAAGATGGCGGCCGACCACGTGACATATGACGTCATCATTAACATATTTTATTCCCCATGGAGAGTTCTTTACAATGAGCCATGTCTCAATTTTTTCTGTTCAGCACTTTTGGAGATATCGTGGCGCAACGTTTTGCCGTTTTTCCAAGATGGCGACCGAACCACGTGACTGATGACGTCATCATTTACATATTTTATTCCCCATGGAGAGTTCTTTACAATGAGCCATGTCTCAATTTTTTCTGTTCAGTACTTTCGGAGATATAGAGGTGCAAAGTTTTTCGGTTTTTCCAAGATGGCGGCCGAACCACGTCACCGATGACGTCATCAATTGGGCACAGTCTATTCCAGGGCAAGACCAATATGTGTGCAAAGTTTGGCGATTCTACGTGCAACGGTGTAGACGCAGTGCTGCAAACAGACAGACAGACAAACAGACAAACAGACAAATGAAAAATCGGTCAGAGACCGAGGACTTGCCGGAATGTACTCTTTTATCGGCCATTTAAGACAAATATGGCGTCCGAACCACGTGATAGATGACGTCATCATTAACATATATTATTCCCCATGGAGAGTTCTTCACAAAGAGCCATGTCTCAACTTTTTCTATTCAGCACTTTTGGAGATATGGAGGTGCTACGTTTTTCGGTTTTTCCAAGATGGCAGCCGAACCACGTGACCTATGATGTCATCATTAACATATTTTATTCCCCATGGAGAGTTCTTTACAATGAGCCATGTCTCAATTTTTTCTATTCAGCACTTTCAGAGATATGGAGGTGCACAATTTTTCGGTTTTTCCAAGATGGCGGCCGAACCACGTGACATATGACGTCATCATTAACATATTTTATTCCCCATTGAGAGTTCTTTACAATGAGCCATGTCTCAATTTTTTCCATTCTGCACTTTTGGAGATATAGTGGTGCAAAGTTTTCCCATTTTTCCAAGATGGCGGCGAACCACGTGACCGATGGCGTCATCATTAACATATTTTATTCCCCATGGAGAGTTCTTTACAATGAGCCATGTCTCAATTTTTTCTGTTCAGCACTTTTGGAGATTTTGTGGTGCAAAGTTTTGCCGTTTTTCCAAGATGGCGGCCGACCACGTGACTGATGACGTCATCATTTACATATTTTATTCCCCATGGAGAGTTCTTTACAATGAGCCATGTCTAAATTTTTTCAATTCAGCACTTTCGGAGATGTTGAGGTGCAAAGTTTTCGGTTTTTCCAAGATGGCGGCCGAACCACGTGACCGATGACGTCATCATTAACATATTTTATTCCACATGGAGAGTTCTTGACAATGAGCCATGTCTGAATTTTTTCTATTCAGCACTTTCGGAGATGTGGAGGTGCAAAGTTTTTCGGTTTTTCCAAGATGGCGGCCGAAACACGTGACCGATGACGTCATAAATTGGGCACAGTCTATTCCAGGGCAAGACGAATATGTGTGCGAAGTTTGGCGATTCTCCGTGCAACGGTGTAGACGCAGTGCTGCAAACAGACAGACAGACAAACAGACAGACAAACAGATGAAAAATCGGTCAGAGACCGAGGACTTGCCGGAATGTACTTTTTATCGGCCATTTAGAACAAATATGGCGGCCGAACCACGTGACCAATGATATCATCATTAACATATTTTATTCCCCATGGAGAGTTCTTTACAATGAGCCATGTCTCAATTTTTTCTGTTCAGCACTTTTGGAGATATAGTGGTGCAAAGTTTTGCCGTTTTTCCAAGATGGCGGCCGACCACGTGACATATGACATCATCATTAACATATTTTATTCCCCATGGAGAGTTCTTTACAATGAGCCATGTCTCAATTTTTTCTGTTCAGCACTTTTGGAGATTTCGTGGTGCAAAGTTTTGCCGTTTTTCCAAGATGGCGGCCGACCACGTGACTGATGACGTCATCATTAACATATTATATTCCCCATGGAGTGTTCTTTACAATGAGCCATGTCTCAATTTTTTCTGTTCAGCACTTTTGGAGATATAGTGGTGCAAAGTTTTGCCGTTTTTCCAAAATGGCGGCCGACCACGTGACATGACATCATCATTAACATATTTTATTCCCCATGGAGAGTTCTTTACAATGAGCCATGTCTCAATTTTTTCTGTTCAGCACTTTTGGAGATATAGTGGTGCAAAGTTTTGCTGTTTTTCCAAGATGGCGGCCGACCACGTGACTGATGACGTCATCATTAACATATTTTATTCCCCATGGAGAGTTCTTTACAATGAGCCATGTCTCAATTTTTTCTGTTCAGTACTTTCGGAGATATAGAGGTGCAAAGTTTTTCGGTTTTTCCAAGATGGCGGCCGAACCACGTCACCGATGACGTCATCAATTGGGCACAGTCTATTCCAGGGCAAGACCAATATGTGTGCAAAGGTTGGCGATTCTACGTGCAACGGTGTAGACGCAGTGCTGCAAACAGACAGACAAACAGACAAACAGACAAACAGACAAACGAACAGATCAACATACTTGCCGGAAAATTTTTCCGGCAAGTAATGAAAAATCGGTCAGAGACCGAGGACTTGCCGGAATGTACTTTTTTATCAGCCATTTAGAACAAATATGGCGGCTGAACCACGTGATAGATGACGTCATCATTAATATATTTTATTCCCCATGGAGAGTTCTTTACAATGAGCCATGTCTCAATTTTTCCCATTATGCACTTTTGGAGATATAGTGGTGCAAAGTTTTCCCGTTTTTCCAAGATGGCGGCCGAACCACGTGACCGATGGCATCATCATTAACATATTTTATTCCCCATGGAGAGTTCTTTACAATGAGCCATGTCTCAATTTTTTCTATTCAGCACTTTCAGAGATATGGAGGTGCAAAATTTTTCGGTTTTTCCAAGATGGCGGCCGAACCACGTGACATATGACATCATCATTAACATATTTTATTCCCCATGGAGTTCTTTACAATGAGCCATGTCTGATTTTTTCCTGTTCAGCACTTTCGGAGATATGGAGGTGCAAAGTTTTTCGGATTTTCCAAGATGGCGGCCGAATCACGTGACCGATGACATCATCATTAACATATTTTATTCCCCATGGAGAGTTCTTTACAATGAGCCATGTCTCAATTTTTTCTGTTCAGCACTTTTGGAGATATAGTGGTGCAAAGTTTTGCCGTTTTTCCAAGATGGCGGCCGACCACGCGACTGATGACGTCATCATTAACATATTTTATTCCCCATGGAGAGTTCTTTACAATGAGCCATGTCTCAATTTTTTCTGTTCAGCACTTTTGGAGATATAGTGGTGCAAAGTTTTGCCGTTTTTCCAAGATGGCGGCCGACCACGTGACATATGACGTCATCATTAACATATTTTATTCCCCATGGAGAGTTCTTTACAATGAGCCATGTCTCAATTTTTTCTGTTCAGCACTTTTGGAGATATAGTGGCGCAACGTTTTGCCGTTTTTCCAAGATGGCGACCGAACCACGTGACTGATGACGTCATCATTTACATATTTTATTCCCCATGGAGAGTTCTTTACAATGAGCCATGTCTCAATTTTTTCTGTTCAGTACTTTCGGAGATATAGAGGTGCAAGGTTTTTCAGTTTTTCCAAGATGGCGGCCGAACCACGTCACCGATGACGTCATCAATTGGGCACAGTCTATTCCAGGGCAAGACCAATATGTGTGCAAAGTTTGGCGATTCGCCGTGCAACGGTGTAGACGCAGTGCTGCAAACAGACAGACAGACAGACAGACAGACAGACAGACAGACAAACAGACAGATGAAAAATCGGTCAGAGACCGAGGACTTGCCGGAATGTACTTTTTTATTGGCCATTTAGGACAAATATGGCGGCCGAACCACGTGACTGATGACGTCATCATTAACATATTTTATTCCCCATGGAGAGTTCTTTACATTGAGCCACGTCCCAAGTTTTTCTATTCAGGACTTTCGGAGATATGGAGGTGTAACGTTTTCCGGTTTTTCCAAGATGGCGACCGAACCACGTGACATATGACGTCATCATTAACATATTTTATTCCCCCATGGAGAGTTCTTTACAATGAGCCATGTCTCAATTGTTTCTGTTCAGCACTTTTGGAGATATAGTGGTGCAAAGTTTTGCCGTTTTTCCAAGATGGCGGCCGAACCACGTGACCTATGACGTCATCATTAACATATTTTATTCCCCATGGAGAGTTCTTTACAATGAGCCATGTCTCAATTTTTTCTGTTCAGCACTTTTGGAGATTTCGTGGTGCAAAGTTTTGCCGTTTTTCCAAGATGGCGGCCGAACCACGTGACCTATGACGTCATCATTAACATGTTTTATTCCCAATGGAGAGTTCTTTACAATGAGCCATGGCTCAATTTTTTCTGTTCAGCACATTGAGATATCGAGGTGCAAAATTTTTCGGTTTTTCCAAGATGGCGGCCGAACCACGTGACTGATGACGTCATCATTTGGGCACAGTATATTAGAGGGCAAGACCAATATGTGTGCCAAGTTTGGCGATTCTACGTGCAACGGTGTAGACGTAGTGCTGCAAACAGACAAACAGACAAACAGACAAACAGACAAACGAACAGATCAACATACTTGCCGGAAAAATTTTTCCGGCAAGTAATGAAAAATCGGTCAGAGACCGAGGACTTGCCGGAATGTACTTTTTTATCGGCCATTTAGGACAAATATGGCGGCCGAACCACGTGACCGATGACGTCATCATTAACATATTTTATTCCCCATGGAGAGTTCTTTACAATGAGCCATGTCTCAATTTTTTCTATTCAGCACTTTTGGAGATATGAGGTGCAAAGTTTTTCGGTTTTTCCAACATGGCGGCCGAACCACGTGACTGATGACATCATCATTAATATGTTTTAATTCCGCATGGAGAGTTCTTTACAATGAGCCATGTCTCAATTTTTTCTGTTCAGCACTTTTGGAGATATAGTGGTGCAAAGTTTTGCCGTTTTTCCAAGATGGCGGCCGACCACGTGACATATGACATCATCATTAACATATTTTATTCCCCATGTGGAGTTCTTTACAATGAGCCATGTCTCAATTTTTTCTATTCAGCACTTTTGGAGATATGAGGTGCAAAGTTTTTCGGTTTTTCCAACATGGCGGCCGAACCACGTGACTGATGACATCATCATTAATATGTTTTAATTCCGCATGGAGAGTTCTTTACAATGAGCCATGTCTCAATTTTTTCTGTTCAGCACTTTTGGAGATATAGTGGTGCAAAGTTTTGCCGTTTTTCCAAGATGGCGGCCGACCACGTGACATATGACATCATCATTAACATATTTTATTCCCCATGGAGAGTTCTTTACAATGAGCCATGTCTCAATTTTTTCTGTTCAGCACTTTTGGAGATTTTGTGGTGCAAAGTTTTGCCGTTTTTCCAAGATGGCGGCCGACCACGTGACTGATGACGTCATCATTAACATATTTTATTCCCCATGGAGAGTTCTTTACAATGAGCCATGTCTCAATTTTTTCTGTTCAGCACTTTTGGAGATATAGTGGCGCAACGTTTTGCCGTTTTTCCAAGATGTCGGCCGAGCCACGTGACTGATGACGTCATCATTTACATATTTTATTCCCCACGGAGAGTTCTTTACAATGAGCCATGTCTCAATTTTTTCTGTTCAGCACTTTTGGAGATAGAGGTGCAACGTTTTTCGGATTTTCCAAGATGGCGGCCGAACCACGTGACCGATGACGACATCATTAACATATTTTATTCCCCCTGGAGAGTTCTTTCCAATGAGCCATGTCTCAATTTTTTCTGTTCAGCACTTTTGGAGATAGAGGTGCAACGTTTTTCGGATTTTCCAAGATGGCGGCCGAACCACGTGACCGATGACGTCATCATTAACTTATTTTATTCCCCCTGGAGAGTTCTTTCCAATGAGCCATGTCTCAATTTTTTCTATTCAGCACTTTCGGAGATATGGAGGTGTATTTTTTTCCCGTTTTTCCAAGATGGCGGCCGCACCACGTGACCGATGACGTCATCATTAACATATTTTATTCCACATGGAGAGTTCTTGACAATGAGCCATGTCTCAATTTTTTCTATTCAGCACTTTCGGAGATATGGAGGTGCTAGGTTTTTCGGTTTTTCCAAGATGGCGGCCGACCACGCGACTGATGACGTCATCATTAACATATTTTATTCCCCATGGAGAGTTCTTTACAATGAGCCATGTCTCAATTTTTTCTGTTCAGCACTTTTGGAGATATAGTGGTGCAAAGTTTTGCCGTTTTTCCAAGATGGCGGCCGACCACGTGACATATGACGTCATCATTAACATATTTTATTCCCCATGGAGAGTTCTTTACAATGAGCCATGTCTCAATTTTTTCTGTTCAGCACTTTTGGAGATATAGTGGCGCAACGTTTTGCCGTTTTTCCAAGATGGCGACCGAACCACGTGACTGATGACGTCATCATTTACATATTTTATTCCCCATGGAGAGTTCTTTACAATGAGCCATGTCTCAATTTTTTCTGTTCAGTACTTTCGGAGATATAGAGGTGCAAGGTTTTTCAGTTTTTCCAAGATGGCGGCCGAACCACGTCACCGATGACGTCATCAATTGGGCACAGTCTATTCCAGGGCAAGACCAATATGTGTGCTTTTTTTGGCGATTCGCCGTGCAACGGTGTAGACGCAGTGCTGCAAACAGACAGACAGACAGACAGACAGATAGACAGACAGACAAACAGACAGACAAACGAACAGATCAACATACTTGCCGGAAAAATTTTTCCGGCAAGTAACAAACGAACAGATCAACATACTTGCCGGAAAAATTTTTCCGGCAAGTAATGAAAAATCGGTCAGAGACCGAGGACTTGCCGGAATGTACTTTTTTATTGGCCATTTAGGACAAATATGGCAGCCGAACCACGTGACCAATGACGTCATGATGAACATATTTGATTCCCCATGGAGAGTTCTTTACAATGAGCCATGTCTCAATTTTTTCTATTCAGCACTTTCGGGGATATGGAGGTGCAAAGTTTTTCGTTTTTTCCAAGATGGCGGCCGAACCACGTGACCGATGACGTCATCATTAACATATTTTATTCCCCATGGAGAGTTCTTTGCAATGAGCCATGTCTCAATTTTTTCTATTCAGCACTTTTGGAGATATAGTGGTGCAAAGTTTTGCCGTTTTTCCAAGATGGCGGCCGACCACGTGACTGATGACGTCATCATTAACACATTTTATTCCCCATGGGGAGTTCTTTACAATGAGTCATGTCTCTATTTTTTCTGTTCAGCACTTTTGGAGATATAGTGGTGCAAAGTTTTGCCGTTTTTCCAAGATGGCGGCCGACCACGTGACATATGACATCATCATTAACATATTTTATTCCCCATGGAGAGTTCTTTACAATGAGCCATGTCTCAATTTTTTCTGTTCAGCACTTTTGGAGATTTCGTGGTGCAAAGTTTTGCCGTTTTTCCACGATGGCGGCCGACCACGTGACTGATGATGTCATCATTAACATATTTTATTCCCCATGGAGAGTTCTTTACAATGAGCCATGTCTCAATTTTTCTGTTCAGTACTTTCGGAGATATAGAAGTGCAAAGTTTTTCGGTTTTTCCAAGATGGCGGCCGAACCACGTCACCGATGACGTCATCAATTGGGCACAGTCTATTCCAGGGCAAGACCAATATGTGTGCAAAGTTTGGCGATTCTACGTGCAACGGTGTAGACGCAGTGCTGCAAACAGACAGACAGACAGACAGACAGACAGACAGACAGATGAAAAATCGGTCAGAGACCGAGGACTTGCCGGAATGTACTTTTTTATCGGCCATTTAGAACAAATATGGCGGCCGAACTACGTGATAGATGACGTCATCATTAACATATTTTATTCCCCATGGAGAGTTCTTTACAATGAGCCATCTCTCAATTTTTTCCATTCTGCACTTTTGGAGATATAGTGGTGCAAAGTTTTCCCGTTTTTCCAAGATGGCGGCCGAACCACGTGACCAATGGCATCATCATTAACATATTTTATTCCCCATGGAGAGTTCTTTACAATGAGCCATGTCTCCATTTTTTCTGTTCAGCACTTTTGGAGATATAGTGGTGCAAAAGTTTTCAGTTTTTCCAAGATGGCGGCCGACCACGTGACTGATGACGTCATCATTAACATATTTTATTCCCCATGGAGAGTTCTTTACAATGAGCCATGTCTCAATTTTTTCTGTTCAGCACTTTTGGAGATATAGTGGTGCAAAGTTTTGCCGTTTTTCCAAGATGGCGGCCGACCACGTGACGGATGACATCATCATTAACATATTTTATTTCCCATGGAGAGTTCTTTACAATGAGCCATGTCTCAATTGTTTCTGTTCAGCACTTTTGGAGATATAGTGGTGCAAAGTTTTGCCGTTTTTCCAAGATGGCGGCCGACCACGTGACTGATGACGTCATCATTAACATATTTTATTCCCCATGGAGAGTTCTTTACAATGAGCCATGTCTCAATTTTCTCTATTCAGCACTTTCGGAGATATAGAGGTGCAAATTTTTTCTGTTTTTCCAAGATGGCGGCCGAACCACGTCACCGATGACGTTCTCAATTGGGCACAGTCTATTCCAGGGCAAGACCAATATGTGTGCAAAGTCTGGCGATTCTACGTGCAACGGTGTAGACCCAGTGCTGCAAACAGACAGACAGACAGACAAACAGACAAACAGACAGATGAAAAATCGGTCAGAGACCGAGGACTTGCCGGAATGTACTTTTTTATCGGCCATTTAGAACAAATATGGCGGCCGAACCACGTGATAGATGACGTCATCATTAACATATTTTATTCCCCATGGAGAGTTCTTTACAATGAGCCATGTCTCAATTTTTTCCATTCTGCACTTTTGGAGATATAGTGGTGCAAAGTTTTGCCGTTTTTCCAAGATGGCGGCCGCCCACGTGACATATGACATCATCATTAACATATTTTATTCCCCATGGAGAGTTCTTTACAATGAGCCATGTCTCAATTTTTTCTGTTCAGCACTTTTGGAGATATAGTGGCGCAACGTTTTGCCGTTTTTCCAAGATGGCGACCGAACCACGTGACTGATGACGTCATCATTTCCATATTTTATTCCCCATGGAGAGTTCTTTACAATGAGCCATGTCTCAATTTTTTCTGTTCAGTACTTTCGGAGATATAGAGGTGCAAAGTTTTTCGGTTTTTCCAAGATGGCGGCCGAACCACGTCACCGATGACGTCATCAATTGGGCACAGTCTATTCCAGGGCAAGACCAATATGTGTGCAAAGTTTGGCGATTCTACGTGCAACGGTGTAGACGCAGTGCTGCAAACAGACAGACAGACAAACAGACAGACAAACAGACAGACAAACAGACAAATGAAAAATCGGTCAGAGACCGAGGACTTGCCGGATTGTACTTTTTTATCGGCCATTTAGGACAAATATGGCGGCCGAACCACGTGACCGATGACGTCATCATTAACATATTTTATTCCCCATGGAGAGTTCTTTACAATGGGCCATACCTCAATTTTTTCTATACAGGACTTTTGGAGATGTGGAGGTGCAGAGTTTTTCGGTTTTTCCAAGATGGCGGCCGACCACGTGACTGATGACGTCATCATTAACATATTTTATTCCCCATGGAGAGTTCTTTACAATGAGCCATGTCTCAATTTTTTCTGTTCAGCACTTTTGGAGATATAGTGGCGCAACGTTTTGCCGTTTTTCCAAGATGGCGGCCGAACCACGTGACTGATGACATCATCATTAACATATTTCATTCCCCATGGAGAGTTCTTTACAATGAGCCATGTCTCAATTTTTTCTATTCAGCACTTTCGGAGATATGGAGGTGCTAGGTTTTTCGGTTTTTCCAAGATGGCGGCCGACCACGTGACTGATGACGTCATCATTAACATATTTTATTCCCCATGGAGAGTTCTTTACAATGAGCCATGTCTCAATTTTTTCTGTTCAGCACTTTTGGAGATATAGTGGTGCAAAGTTTTGCCGTTTTTACAAGATGGCGGCCGACCACGTGACATATGACGTCATCATTAACATATTTTATTCCCCATGGAGAGTTCTTTACAATGAGCCATGTCTCAATTTTTTCTGTTCAGCACTTTTGGAGATATAGTGGTGCAACGTTTTGCCGTTTTTCCAAGATGGCGACCGAACCACGTCACCGATGACGTCATCAATTGGGCACAGTCTATTCCAGGGCAAGACCAATATGTGTGCAAAGTTTGGCGATTCTACGTGCAACGGTGTAGACGCAGTGCTGCAAACAGACAGACAAACAGACAGACAGACAGACAGACAAACAAACGAACAGATCAACATACTTGCCGGAATCTTTTCCGGCAAGTAACAAACGAACAGATCAACATACTTGCCGGAAAATTTTTCCGGCAAGTAACAAACAGACAAACAGACAGACAAACGAACAGCTCAACATACTTGCCGGAAAATTTTTTCCGGCAAGTAACAAACGAACAGATCAACATACTTGCCGGAAAATTTTTCCGGCAAGTAATGAAAAATCGGTCAGAGACCGAGGACTTGCCGGAATGTACTTTTTTATCGGCCATTTAGGACAAATATGGCGGCCGAACCACGTGACCGATGACGTCATCATTAACATATTTTATTCCCCATGGAGAGTTCTTTACAATGAGCCATACCTCAATTTTTTCTGTTCAGGACTTTTGGAGATGTGGAGGTGCAGAGTTTTTCGGTTTTTCCAAGATGGCGGCCGACCACGTGACTGATGACGTCATCATTAACATATTTTATTCCCCATGGAGAGTTCTTTACAATGAGCCATGTCTCAATTTTTTCTGTTCAGCACTTTTGGAGATATAGTGGTGAAAATTTTTGCCGTTTTTCCAAGATGGCGGCCGACCACGTGACATATGACGTCATCATTAACATATTTTATTCCCCATGGAGAGTTCTTTACAATGAGCCAAGTCTCAATTTTTTCTGTTCAGCACTTTTGGAGATATAGTGGCGCAACGTTTTTCGGTTTTTCCAAGATGGCGCCAGAACCACGTGACTGATGACGTCATCATTTACGTATTTTATTCCCCATGGAGAGTTCTTTTCAACGAGCCATGTCTCAATTTTTTCTGTTCAGTACTTTCGGAGATATAGAGGTGCAAAGTTTTTCGGTTTTTCCAAGATGGCGGCCGAACCACGTCACCGATGACGTCATCAATTGGGCACAGTCTATTCCAGGGCAAGACCAATATGTGTGCAAAGTTTGGCGATTCTACGTGCAACGGTGTAGACGCAGTGCTGCAAACAGACAGACAGACAGACAGACAGACAAACAGACAAACAGACAGATGAAAAATCGGTCAGAGACCGAGGACTTGCCGGAATGTACTCTTTTATCGGCCATTTAAGACAAATATGGCGTCCGAACCACGTGATAGATGACGTCATCATTAACATATATTATTCCCCATGGAGAGTTCTTCACAAAGAGCCATGTCTCAACTTTTTCTATTCAGCACTTTTGGAGATATGGAGGTGCTACGTTTTTCGGTTTTTCCAAGATGGCAGCCGAACCACGTGACCTATGATGTCATCATTAACATATTTTATTCCCCATGGAGAGTTCTTTACAATGAGCCATGTCTCAATTTTTTCTATTCAGCACTTTCAGAGATATGGAGGTGCACAATTTTTCGGTTTTTCCAAGATGGCGGCCGAACCACGTGACATATGACGTCATCATTAACATATTTTATTCCCCATTGAGAGTTCTTTACAATGAGCCATGTCTCAATTTTTTCCATTCTGCACTTTTGGAGATATAGTGGTGCAAAGTTTTCCCATTTTTCCAAGATGGCGGCCGAACCACGTGACCGATGGCGTCATCATTAACATATTTTATTCCCCATGGAGAGTTCTTTACAATGAGCCATGTCTCAATTTTTTCTGTTCAGCACTTTTGGAGATTTTGTGGTGCAAAGTTTTGCCGTTTTTCCAAGATGGCGGCCGACCACGTGACTGATGACGTCATCATTAACATATTTTATTCCCCATGGAGAGTTCTTTACAATGAGCCATGTCTCAATTATTCTGTTCAGCACTTTTGGAGATATAGTGGTGCAAAGTTTTGCCGTTTTTCCAAGATGGCGGCCGACCACGTGACATATGACGTCATCATTAACATATTTTATTCCCCATGGAGAGTTCTTTCCAATGAGCCATGTCTCAATTTTTTCTGTTCAGCACTTTTGGAGATATAGTGGCGCAACGATTTGCCGTTTTTCCAAGATGGCGACCGAACCACGTGACTGATGACGTCATCATTTACATATTTTATTCCCCATGGAGAGTTCTTTACAATGAGCCATGTCTCAATTTTTTCTGTTCAGCACTTTTGGAGATATAGTGGTGCAAATTTTTGCCGTTTTTCCAAGATGGCGGCCGACCACGTGACATATGACGTCATCATTAACATATTTTATTCCCCATGGAGAGTTCTTTACAATGAGCCATGTCTCAATTTTTTCTGTTCAGTACTTTCGGAGATATAGAGGTGCAAATTTATTCGGTTTTTCCAAGATGGCGGCCGAACCACGTCACTGATGACGTCATCATTGAGGCACAGTATATTAGAGGGCAAGACCATTATGTGTGCAAAGTTTGGCGATTCTCCGTGCAACGGTGTAGACGCAGTGCTGCAAACAGACAAACAGACAGACAAACAGACAGACAAACAGACAGACAGACAAACAAACGAACAGATCAACATACTTGCCGGAAAATTTTTCCGGCAAGTAATGAAAAATCGGTCAGAGACCGAGGACTTGCCGGAATTTACTTTTTTATCGGCCATTTAGGACAAATATGGCGGCCGAACCACGTGACCGATGATGTCATCATGAACATATTTTATTCCCCATGGAGAGTTCTTTACAATGAGCCATGTCTCAATTTTTTATATTGAGCATTTTTGGAGATATGGAGGTGCAACGTTTTTCGGTTTTTCCAAGATGGCGGCCGAACCACGTGACCTATGACGCCATCATTAACATATTTTATTCCCCATGGAGAGTTCTTTACAATGAGTCATGTCTCAATTTTTTCTATTCAGCACTTTGGGAGATATGGAGGTGGTAGGTTTTTCGGTTTTTCCAAGATGGCGGCCGAACTACGTAACTGATGACGTCATCATTAACATATTTTATTCCCCATCAAGAGTTCTTTACAATGAGCCATGTCTCAATTTTTTCTATTCAGTACTTTCAGAGATATGGAGGTGCAAAATTTTTAGGTTTTTCCAAGATGGCGGCCGAACCACGTGACTGATGACGTCATCATTAACATATTTTATTCCCCATGGAGAGTTCTTTACAATGAGCCATGTCTCAATTTTTTCTGTTCAGCACTTTCGGAGATATAGAGTTGCAAACTTTTTCCAAGATGGCGGCCGAACCACGTGACCAATGACGTCATCACTAACATTTTATTCCCCATGGAGAGTTCTTTACAATGAGCCATGTCTCAATTTTTTCTGTTCAGCACTTTTGGAGATATAGTGGTGCAAAATTTTGCCATTTTCCAAGATGGCGGCCGAACCACGTGACTGATGACGTCATCATTAACATATTTTATTACCCATGGAGAGTTCTTTACAATGAGCCATGTCTCAATTTTTTCTGTTCAGCACTTTTGGAGATATAGCGGTGCAAAGTTTTGGCGTTTTTCCAAGATGGCGGCCGACCACGTGACATATGACATCATCATTAACATATTTTATTCCGCATGGCGAGTTCTTTACAATGAGCCATGTCTCAAATTTTTCTGTTCAGCACTTTTGGAGATTTTGTGGTGCAAAGTTTTGCCGTTTTTCAAAGATGGCGGCCGACCACGTGACTGATGACGTCATCATTAAGATATTTTATTCCCCATGGAGAGTTCTTCACAATGAGCCATGTCTCAATTTTTTCTGTTCAGTACTTTTGGAGATATAGCGGTGCAATTTTTTTGCCGTTTTTCCAAGATGGCGGCCGAATCACGTGACCTATGACGTCATCATTAACATATTTCATTCCCCATGGAGAGTTCTTTACAATGAGCCATGTCTCAATTTTTTCTGTTCAGTACTTTTGGAGATATGGAGGTGCAAATTTTTTCGGTTTTTCCAAGATGGCGGCCGAACCACGTGACTGATGACGTCATCATTAACATGTTTTATTCCCCATGGAGAGTTCTTCACAATGAGCCATGTCTCAATTTTTTCAGTTCAGCACTTGGAGATATCGAGGTGCAAATTTTTTCGGTTTTTCCAAGATGGCGGCCGAACCACGTGACCGATGACGTCATCATTTGGGCACAGTATATTAGAGGGCAAGGCCAATATGTGTGCCAAGTTTGGCGATTCTACGTGCAACGGTGTAGACGTAGTGCTGCAAACAGACAAACAGACAGACAGACAAACAGATGAAAAATCGGTCAGAGACCGAGGACTTGCCGGAATGTACTTTTTTATCCGCCATTTAGGACAAATATGGCGGCCGAACCACGTGACCGATGACGTCATCATTAACATATTTTATTCCCCATGGAGAGTTCTTTACAATGAGGCATGTCTCAATTTTTTCTATTCAGCACTTTTGGACACATAGAGGTGCTAAGTTTTTCGGTTTTTCCAAGATGGCGGCCGAACCACGTGACATATGACGTCATCATTAACAAATTTTATTCCCCATGGAGAGTTCTTTACAATGAGCCATGTCTCAATTTTTTCTGTTCAGCACTTTTGGAGATATAGTGGTGCAAAGTTTTGCCGTTTTTCCAAGATGGCGGCCGACCACGTGACATATGACATCATCATTAACATATTTTATTCCCCATGGAGAGTTCTTTACAATGAGCCATGTCTCAATTTTTTCTGTTCAGTACTTTCGGAGATATAGAGGTGCAAAATTTTTTCGGTTTTTCCAAGATGGCCGCCGAACCACGTGACTGATGACGTCATCATTAACATATTTTATTCCCCATGGACAGTTCTTTACAATGAGCCATGTCTCAATTTTCTCTATTCAGCACTTTCGGAGATATGGAGGTGCAAATTTTTCCCAAGATGGCGGCCGAACCACGTGACCGATGACGTCATCATTTGGGCACAGTATATTAGAGGGCAAGACAAATAAGTGTGCAAAGTTTGGCTATTCTACGTATAGAAAGATTCTACATATAGAAAGTTTTCGGGTTTTTCCAAGATGGCGGCCGAACCACGTGACCAATGACGTCATCATTAACATATTTTATTCCCCATCTAGAGTTCTTTACAATGAGCCATGTCTCAATTTTTTCTGTTCAGTACTTTCGGAGATATAGAAGTACAAACTTTTTCGGTTTTTCCAAGATGGCGGCCGAACCACGTCACGGATGACATCATCAATTGGACACAGTCTATTCCAGGGCAAGACCAATATGTGTGCAAAGTTTGGCGATTCTACGTGCAACGGTGTAGACGCAGTGCTGCAAACAGACAGACAGACAAACAGACAGACAAACAGACAAACGAACAGATCAACATACTTGCCGGAATCTTTTCCGGCAAGTAACAAACGAACAGATCAACATACTTGCCGGAAAAAATTTTCCGGCAAGTAACAAACGAACAGATCAACATACTTGCCGGAAATTTTTCCGGCAAGTAACAAACAGACAAACAAACGAACAGATCAACATACTTGCCGGAAAAATTTTCCAGCAAGTAATAAACGAATAAGACCTGGGAAGGAAATTTTTTGGGGTTTTTTTTTTTGTTTTTTGTTTTTTGTGAGTACAGATATTAAACAAGGAGGTACGGGGTGAACGACTGGGACGAAACAGTGAACGAAAATAATTTCAGCGCATTCGACGAATCGCTGAGAGAAAAACAAACCACAAGGTCAGAGACGGTACGGTAGTCCAAGCCTACGAGTACTAGGCCGCAGAATACTCGATACCATTAACCGACGATTGTGTATACATGTACGAAAAATTAGCACCGAAAAGGTAAAAAATTGCACATGTAAAGGTAAAAGTTTGCACACAAAATTTTAAAATCACACAGGTGATGGTAAAAAATTGCACATGTAAAGGTAAAAGTTTGCACACAAAGCTAAAACATCACACAGGTGAGGGTAAAAAAATTGCAAATGTAAAGGTAAAAATTTGCACACAAAGGTAAAAATTACACACGTAAAGCTAAACAATTACAAATGAAAAGGTAAAAAATTGCACACTTTAAGGTAAAACGTTTAAGATCATAAAATTTTTAATATTCACATTGCTCAATCCATAAGATATTAGTAAATTGCCCTTTGCTTTATACTGAGTATTTCCTTCAGTACTTAAAACTTACAATAATTCCTCTTAAGTCTAGTAAATCACTTGGATTAAATCACTCTGGGATAAATCACTCTGGGATTAAAGCACTCTTGGATTAAATCACTTGGATTAAATCACTCTTGGATTAAATCACTCTGGGATAAATCACTCTGGGATTAAATCACTTGGATTAAATCACTCTGGGATAAATCACTCTGGGATTAAATCACTTGGATTAAATCACTCTGGGATAAATCACTCTGGGATTAAAGCACTCTTGCATTAAATCACTTGGATTAAATCACTCTTGGATTAAATCACTTGGATTAAATCACTCTGGGATAAATCACTCTGGGATTAAATCACTGGGATTAAATCACTCTGGGATTAAATCACTCTGGGATTAAATCACTCTTGGATAAATCACTCTGGGATTAAATCACTCTTGGATTAAATCACTCTTTGATTAAATCACTCTGGAATAAATCACTCTGGGATTAAATCACTCTTGGATTAAATCACTCTTTGATTAAATCACTCTGGAATAAATCACTCTGGGATTAAATCACTCTTGGATTAAATCACTCTGGGATTAAATCACTCTTGGATTAAATCACACTCGAATTAAATCACTCTTGGATTAAATCACACTCAAATTAAATCACTTGGATTAAATCACTCTTGGATTAAATCACTCTTGGATTAAATCACTCTTGGATTAAATCATTCTGGGATTAAATCACTCTTGGATTAAATCACTCTTGGATTAAATCACACTCGAATTAAATCACTCTTGGATTAAATCACACTCAAATTAAATCACTTGGATTAAATCACTCTTGGATTAAATCACTCTTGGATTAAATCACTCTTGGATTAAATCACTCTTGGATTAAATCACTCTTGGATTAAATCACTCTTGGATTAAATCACTCTTGGATTAAATCACTCTGGGATTAAATCACACTCGAATTAAATCACTTGGATTAAATCACTCTTGGATTAAATCACTCTTGGATTAAATCACTCTTGGATTAAATCACTCTGGGATTAAATCACTGTGATTAAATCACTCTTGGATTAAATCACTCTTGGCTCATTGCTATAAACGTGGTAAAGCTTTCAGACCTTAAAACCCACAGTAATCATCTTGTTACTTAAAACGATTAAATCATTCCTAGATTATAAACCAATAAATAACTCGGTGCATAAAACCTAGGCAATTACTTCTTTCATAACTTGAAACTAGTAAATCGTTCATAGATTATAACCTATTAAACATTTGATTGCTTAAAACATTGTAGATTATTCAGTGCTTTAATTTTTGTAAATCCTTAAAACGTAGTAAGTATCTCGTAACCTAAAACTATTAAATCATTCCAAGATTATAAACCAATAAATAACTCGGTGCATAAACCTAGGCAATTACTAATTGCTTTACACCAAGTAAATCCTTCATAACTTAAAACTTACAATCCTTCTTTCATAACTTGAAATGAGTAAACCATTCATAAATTATAACCTATTAAATAATTCATTGCATACAGCCTTATTGTTTACTTGATGCTTAAATCCTAGTAAATCATTCAGACCTTAAAACTTTGAGCAATTCTCTAATAACTTGGAACTTGTAAATTAAAACTTACAATTCTTCAAAATTAAGTCGTAGTTATTTTCAACTTGAACAAAAACATGAGAAAAGTATTAAATTCAATGAAATCGTCCTCTCTCTTTCATGAGCCTCGTCTTTGTACACAAATAAGTTATTTTGGTAGATTAAAAGCATCCTAGGATTTAAGTGAAGTGTCGAGTGTTTCGGGAGCAATGACCTTAAGGAAGGAATGTAAAACGTATTGAGCTATGAACTCCTCTATTTCCTCATTTTGTTTTTTTTATAGAAACAAGGTAGGCTTATCAGGCTGCACTTTACCCTTATTTATCATTGCACAAAACCATAACAATAATAAATTACTTTGTGGAATGTTAACAATGATCAAAGTACAAAAGTGAGCAATATAAATAGCAACATTTTCCTGAGCCATGTTAGAATTACAAATGGTTTTCATGATGCAGTACTGGTGCCAACAGGAATAACAGACTCTTGGAGGTATGCACACTCATCTCTGAACCGTTTAGCCTGGATTCGAATATCGACCCAACTACAAACCGTCACCCTTTTGCAGGAAGGCCGAGGCATCAATGTGTGTGCAGTCTATAGTCTATAGTTTCTATAGTTTCTATAGATTATAGTTTCTTCTTTCATATGCAGCACAAGGCTGTGAGTAGAATATCTGCCACTGATGCAGTGATCCCAAAAGGTTCGGGCAGGAATATTTGTAATGGGGAGTAATTAATTAGTAATTAATTTTAAAAGAAACTTTTTTTCGTTTAAAAAAAAAAATTTTTTTCAATAATTTTTGAACAAACAGTAATGCGTTAATGCAGATGGTGACAGCTCGCCTACTCTTTGTGAAGGACATCGTAGGATCTTTAACCTACATCATTTTTGCTCTGATATGCATTGTCCGCTGTGAGACCTTATATAGACAGGTGTGTGCCTTTCCAAATCATGTCCAATCAATTGAATTTACCACAGGTGGACTCCAATCAAGGTGTAGAAACATCTCAAAGATGATCAAGAGAAATGGGAGGCACCTGAGCTAAATTTCAAGCGACATAGCAAAGGGTCTGAATACTTGTGTAAATGTGATATTTCATTTTTTTCTTTTTAATAAATTTGCAAAACTTTCTAAAATCCTGTTTTCTCTTTGTCATTATCGGGTATTGAGTGTAGATTGATGAGGGAAAAAATGAATTTAAACGATTTCAGCAAAAGGCTGCAACATAACAAAATGTGAAAATAAATGAAGGGGTCTGAATACTTTCTGAATGCACTGTATAGATATATATGTTTAATAAACAGGAAGTAATTCCTGCATGAGGATAGTGTGAACAAATACTGACTCAACCCGGGACTCAAACCCACAAACCTCATCACTTACGCGGTGACAGCCCACTGAGCTACTTATATATGCTCCCTCAAGATCGGCCCTCTGACCAAACCTTCTCTTCAAGCTTGAGACATTACATCATATTTCACCACAGTCACTGAACTACTCCCTCAAACTTTTGTTTCCGTGGTGGTGAAGTGTTTTGAATCACATGGTGGTGAGGTGTTTTGAATCACGTGGTGGTGAGGTGTTTTGAATCACGTGGTGGTGAGGTGTTTTGAATCATGTGGTGGTGAGGTGTGGTGAATCAAGTGGTGGTGAGGTGTTTTTAATTACGTGGTGGTGAGGTGTTTTGAATCACGTGGTGGTGAGTTGTTTTGAATTACGTGGTGGTGAGGTGTTTTTAATTACGTGGTGGTGAGGTTTTTTAAATCACGTGGTGGTGAGGTGTTTTGAATCACGTGGTGGTGACTTGTTTTGAATTACGTGGTGGTGAGGTGTTTTTAATTACGTGGTGGTGAGGTTTTTTAAATCACGTGGTGGTGAGGTATTTTGAATTATGTGGTGATGAGGTGTTTTAAATCACGTAGTGGTGAAGTGTTTTGAATTAAGTGGTGGTGAGGTGTTTTAAATTACGTGGCGGTGAGGTGTGTTGAACGCGGTGATGAGGTGTTTTGAATTACATGGTGCTGAGGTGTTTTAAATTACATGGTGGTGAGGTGTTTTGAATCATGTGGTGGTGAGGTGCTTTGATTCACATGGCTGTGAGTTGTTTTTAATTACGTGGTGGTGAGGTGTTTTTAATTACGTGGTGGTGAGGTTTTTAAAATTACCTGGTGGTGAGGTGTTTTGAATTATGTGGTGATGAGGTGTTTTAAATCACGTGGTGGTGAGGTGTTTTGATTCACATGGCTGTGAGTTGTTTTTAATTACGTGGTGGTGAGGTGTTTTTAATTATGTGGTGGTGAGGTTTTTTAAATTACCTGGTGGTGAGGTGTTTTAAATCACGTGGTGGTGAAGTGTTTTGAATTACGTGGTTGTGAGGTGTTTTTAATTATGTGGCTGTGAGGTGTTTTTAATTATGTGGCTGTGAGGTGTTTTTAATTATGTGGCTGTGAGGTGTTTTTAATTATGTGGCTGTGAGGTGTTTTTAATTATGTGGCTGTGAGGTGTTTTTAATTATGTAGCTGTGAGGTGTTTTTAATTATGTGGCTGTGAGGTGTTTTTAATTATGTGGCTGTGAGGTGTTTTTAAATATGTGGCTGTGAGGTGTTTTTAATTATGTGGCTGTGAGGTGTTTTTAATTATGTGGCTGTGAGGTGTTTTTAATTATGTGGCTGTGAGGTGTTTTTAATTATGTGGCTGTGAGGTGTTTTTAATTATGTGGCTGTGAGGTGTTTTTAATTATGTGGCTGTGAGGTGTTTTTAATTATGTGGCTGTGAGGTGTTTTTAATTATGTGGCTGTGAGGTGTTTTTAATTATGTGGCTGTGAGGTGTTTTAATTATGTGGATGTGAGGTGTTTTTAATTATGTGGCTGTGAGGTGTTTTTAATTACGTGGCTGTGAGGTGTTTTGAATTACTTGGCGGTGAGGTGTTTTGAATTACGTGGTGGTGTGATGTTTTGAATTATGTGGTGGTGAGGTGTTTTTAATTACGTAGCTGTGAGGTGTTTTGAACTACATGGCGGTGAGGTGTTTTGAATTACGTGGTGGTGTGGTGTTTTGAATTATGTGGTGGTGAGGTGTTTTTAATGATGTTGTGGTGAAGTGCAATCGTCCCAAACTTTTAGTCTGCACCGACACCTCCCCTATGTATGTATGTATGTGCTGAGAGCTTCATTGTTGAATTATTATTTGTGCAAATAAATTTGGGCAAAGTAATTGTTTGTATTATGATTGGTGTAAATCATGACAACACAGCAACTCAGGTACAGTCATTATCCTCAGTTAAAAAAGCCTGTTCCTATGTAACGACGCGTGGTGAGGCGAGTGCAGCTAACCGAGCCAAGCCAGTGTATATATAATTATATATATATATATATATATATATATATATATATTGTGGTTTTAGAACTCACACTTTTGTAAATAATAATCACTTGTAAATATGACAGTAAAGGTTAAAGCTAACACCCTTAGTTAGTCCACAAGCAACACGTAGGCCACCATAGGAACTCAGTTATTTCCTTATTATGTGTTTTAGATAAGGCCGTGTTTCCAATAGTTGAATCTGCGTTGCATCAATCAAATAGGGAGGAGGCCCTTTTGTTCATTTTGTGACCTCTCTCCAAATTCTGTTACTCGCCTTGGTTAGCGTTCGCTCAGGCGTCGCCATTGACCATGCGGTCGGCTTGAGGAAGAAGGGGGCAGAACCCCAAGAAGAAGGTGTGGCCACGTCAACTCACCATCAGGGCGTGGCCGGTAAGCCCCCACCAACCAACCAGGGCTGAGGTGAGCTCGGTGGCGGGCGTGGTTTCGGAGGAGTGCGTAGTAATCTTGGCTCGCATTATAAAACTGCGCGTGCAAAGCCCTTTCACGAACTTCTTTCGGAGGACTCACGTGAAAAGGACTTGTTGGAGGCGCGCCTATTGTGAGGGACTGCTTTTGATACGGAGTGCACATTGGAAAAGGAGGACTCCCTCACTGGCGCTGAATGAGAGCTTGGGAGAGAGGGAGCGTTTAGCACGACCGTCCATCTGTTACATACGCTAAAGGACACGAGCCTCCCCCCCCCCGCCATATGTAAGGTCCGCTCGCGGTTGAACGATATGCGCAAAGCTGCCTGCCGGGTTTTCGCCCACGGAACCGGAGCCTCACCTGGAGCCTGGAACCCATCGCCTGGACCATCTACCTGGACCTTCCACCCTACCAGCTACAGTCCCGTGTGAGTGTGTATATTTGTCTGGGAACGTAAGTTAAGACTGTGTAGTTAAGCCTGCCCTGTGTCCTCCTTCTTCTTCTTCTTCTTCTTCTTCTTGTACATTCTTTCCTTTCCTCTTCTTTTTGGTTGTAAATAAATCACCATGTTCTTTCTTGGTTTTTCCCTGATCCGATCGCATCCGTCCTTTCTTTCAATTGAGTGCCTGTGGCACGATTTCGGAACCGCTCAGAATCGGGTTAGTCATTGTTAACGGCCTGAGTCACGGCTCGCTTCGCTCGGGGTGTCCACTAACGCCGTGGCTCGGGCGGGGCTCATTTCCTCGCTTCCCGGAAGGCGCTGGTAATTAGATAATAGGAACAATTCGGCCTACCACCCTATTCAGCGCTGACCGGAAGTGCCGTCATAGCTCCAGGACTCGGGACGGCCAGCTTAAAGGACAAGGGGGTTAATCCCCCCTTGATAAGGGGAGCGCCGACCCCCGAGATCTGTAACTATATATATATATATATATATATATATATATATATATATATATATATATATATATACAGTGCGTATCAAAAAAAGTTATTTATTTTGACAATTTACATGTGGTTTACTAATTAAGAGGAGATCCTCAGCTTTCCATTGATACCTTCCATGCATCATTGCTGTCACACATGACCGAGTACATGTTCATTGAAAATGACAAGTTCAAATCGCATTTTTACAAATTTGGCTAATCGATGCAAGTCTGGATAACTGGGGCAAAATGAACGTCAGATGTGAACTTTTCTCAGGAATGATTGGCCTTTATGCACCCACACCTTCAACATGTTCACCTCCCCTTTCAACACAAAGCTCACAGCGGCGGAGCATGCCCTGAACTGCTCGTCTCACCATAGCCGGGTCATTGCGCAAAGCATCCACTTCATGTCCAATATGGCCCTGCATTTCGTCAAGATCACGGGGAGGAGTTACGAACACCTTGTTCTTTAAATGTCCCCAAAGGAAATAATCACATTGTGTGAGGTCAGGTGATCTTGGCGGCCATTTCACTGCATGGTTGAGGGCGATGACTCGGTCTCCAAAGAGTTCCCTCAGTAGATCTCGGACAGCGATAAGACGATGTGCTGTGGCGTCGTCTTGGGCCCACCAGAGATATCTGAAGACACCACGAACCTGTCGCTCAAAGTTCTCCAGCTGCGGTAAAACTTCATCATTGATCATCTGCAGATACCTGCTACCATTGACATTCCTTTGAAAGAAAAATGGTCCAATCACCTGACCACTTCCACAAAGTCCCAACCAAACAGTCCACTTTTGTCGATTCATGTTGGTGTCAAAATTAAATTCCGGGGGTTGTCCTGTCGGTGCATATTCAAGAACATTATGGGTATTGACCTTGCCGTCCATGGCGAAAGCAGCTTCGTCGCCTATAATGAGATACCGCAGGAAATTGACATCTGCTTCGCAATGTGCTATCAACCATCCGGCAAGCACCAGCCTCCTGGCAAAATCCCCTGGCGTAAGTTGATGCCGGATGTGAATCCGATATGGATGTTGGTGGAGGTCCAGTCTTGTGATTCGGTTGAATGTTGCCGACGGCAATCCCGTCCCATTTCGTCTTGCGCTGGTATCTCTAGGATGCTCCAAAACATGCTGCCTTACTGCTGCAATGTTCATTTCCGATCACCCAGTGCGCCTCCTACCAGAATTCCCCTTGTTGCGGTTGAGGCTAGTGCCATGCTCTTGGTATTTTCTAACATTCGCCCAGATGGTTTTGGCTGCTGGAGGCTCCCGTTCTGGTAAACGTTCCCTGAACGCATCACGAGTTCACTGCAAACTTCCAGTTTGGTGAAAGGTTGTAACCACGAAGGTCCACTGTTCAGTCGTAAGTTGAACCATCTTTTCAATGACTCAGACTGTCTCTCAACCCATACAATGTAGGCCCATCTTAAATACCCATCTTAAACAAAGGATGACGCAACCGACGATTACCAGACCAGCTTAACAATTTCACATAATCAACATGGCAGTCGACAAGTAATGCATCCATTTCAAACTGTCTTGCATCGATTAGCCAAACTTGTAAAAATGCGATTTGAACTTGTAATTTTCAATGAACATGTACTCGGTCATGTGTGACAGCAATGATGCATGAAAGGCATCAATGGAAAGCTGAGGATCTCCTCATAATTGGTCAACGACATGTAAATTGGCAAACTAAATAACCTTTGCATATTAACCCCTTGAATTCGGATTACCTTTTTTAAAATATGCACCGTTTATATATACTAGGGCATGCCCGTACTATATATATATCTAAAATTATATCCCCCCCCTCTATTTACATGAAATGGTTTGGTCCATTCGCAAAGCCAAAGCGGACGGCTTGCGAGTACGGTGACAATCCCCCCCCTCTATTTACATGAAATGGTTTGGTCCAAAGCGGACGGCTTGCGAGTACGGTGACAATCCCCCCCCTCTATTTACATGAAATGGTTTGGTCCAAAGCGAACGGCTTGCGAGTACGGTGACAACCCCCCCCCCCCCCTCTATTTACATGGAATGGTTTGGTCCAAAGCGAACGGCTTGCGAGTACGGTGACAATCCCCCCCCCCCCCCTCTATTTACATGAAATGGTTTGGTCCAAAGCGAACGGCTTGCGGAGTTTGGTAAAGAAATCGCCATAGCTCGGTAACTACTTGTCCGATTAATTTAAAACCTTGAAAAGGCACATCCTCGGGTCCCCAGCAATATACCTGGCAAGTTTCAAGTATATCGGACCGGTAGTTGTCGAGAAACAGCGGTCGCATACACACACACAGACACACACACAGACACACACACAGAGATTACTGGAATTATAGATAGATTGTCGCGCGAATGCCCTCGGTTAAGACCGTTGGATCGCGGATAGCCTGAACGGGCTTTAACTCCGAGGGCGACGATCAATTGCGGATTTGACTTACAAGCACGGGTGAAAGAAGGAAGAAGCAGAAGAGCTCTTACCTGTAGCGATCTCACTGGCAGCTCTGATCCCGTAGGAAATGAACTCAAACGAACACGGGGGTAAAATGTACAAAAATAAACAGGTTTATTTCACGGAACCCGATACAAAGGAAACGCGATGGAAGAACTAATTCTAAATTGGGACGTCCCCACACAGATTTCAAATACGAGACAAAGGGAGAATGAATAAAATATATGTCTCGTCGTGTATTTGTGAATGTGAGCTTATCTGTGTCTGGCAGTGTAGCGTCGGGTCAATGCTCGAGCGCGTCGTCCGACGCAGCTCCGGTTGGCGCGAACTGCCCGGACCTTGGCGCGGAGCGGCCCTTGGCGCGCCTGCTCATCAGCGCTCCAACGCAAGCCCTGCTAGTCATTCGTCGTTCGCACACCAACGCAAGGAAGAGAATCGACAGTGTTCCTTCTCTCCACCGTCTTTTGAAATGCTCGTTCCTCCACCAGGTCCGAAGCAAGAGAAAGCCCAGCGCAAAGGGACAGTCAGGAGCAAGAGGCCAAGGGAAGAGAAGCGAAGAGAGCAAAATTCTGGCAAGCGAGTCGTTTTGTCACTCGCGGTGTGACGTCAGCCCTTTCTCTCCCCCAACCAGTGCCTCGTTTCTTTGTGGTTTTCGCGCCTTCTGACGTCACCGACGCTTGCCCTTCAATCAGCGACCTGCTTTTAAGTAGTGTTTTTGCGCCTTCCGCACTGATTGGCCGAATGTTCACGCCTTCCGCACTGATTGGCTGAGGTGTGAACGGTCGGTGGCCAATCAGTGTGCTGCTTCCTTCCACCTTCCTTTCACCAATCGGTGGCCAGCTTCTTACCCCAACCAATCACATGTTCTCCTGGACGTGGCTATTGCTTGTTGGTTCTTCCAAAGTCATTGTGGCGGCGGGGAAATTATTTAATGTGTGGTGCGCTAATGGGCCTATCTAATGCCTATGGGATGTATTGCCATAAGGAACACTGGGATGCTCACTGAGGGAATGACACAAGGGAATTTTACCCATAATCCCTGTACTAATTAGCATGCCCCGCCCCCTCGTAGCAGGGACAAAGATACAAGCTTAATCCGACATTCGGGCTACAGAACTTATTACATCTAGATTCGCTAGCACGACAGCCGGACACCTACCTATGCAGATCTACCTAAATCTATATATTCATAGTTGATAACAGGTGGTTATATTCAGGGTGTGCACGGGCAGGTTTGAGGGGGTAAAAAAAGAAATCACAGTCCTGGTGGTTCAGAGTGAGGGGAAGCAGAGGACCCAAAGTCTCTCTTTTTAAATGTGTATCGTATGGCATCACCTGGTGTAAGCCGGTATTGTTGATGATGGAAGCCGGTATTACAATTCATAATGAAATATGCCATATATTTCATAAAAGTGGGGGATTTAACCCTGGACAGGTTCTTTGCTAGTTGCAACAATGAGCGCAACGACCCGCAGAATGGTATCAAGCCGCATGCGTGTCCCACTGTCCCATCCTCAAGCATAAGCTGGTGGACATCAAAGATCCCTTGATGTCTTTCACTAAGAGTAGGCAATTGTCTGCATACTTGTGCTTTTGTATATAGCGCCATGATAGCTGTCCAATTCCATCTTGTGTTACTCTTTTGTCAAAAGAAAATGGACAACATTGGACAATCATCTTCATGCCTTTTTCCCATTTTGTCCATTGTGCCTCGATCAACAACACATATCAAATTCCTCACTCAAGGAGACTGGGATCTCATGATGTCTTCCCATTTGCTAATTCATCGGTCATAGATTTTTTTTCCAAGTCCATCCCTCCTTTGCAAAGAGCTCATGTTCCGACAATGACTTTTAAGATGGATACCTACTCCAATAGGTGTGATGAAAATTTAACAGAGCCTCTTGCCAGAACCTGACGGTCATAATGTCATATAAAATGTGTGAATGATAATCACACTGAAGGATTCGAGTTGGGAGGATAAAAACGAAAAAGCATGATAAATATGGTGAACATGTAAGATGAGCTACTGTGCAATCTGCAAGACACCGTGAAAAACAGCAAAAATATTTTACACCTTTAATCCGAGATCGATTGTTAATGGTGGAAAACTGCATTGTGGGTCCAAAATGGTGCTGGAAGAGGTGTGACTGGGATAACGAGACAAAACCATTGGAGGTGATCTGGCCTAGACTCCTCCATTGCAGCGTTTGCTTTGTCTGTGGATCTTTTTCTGGTTTCTAGATTGAATGAAGTTTGGAGATGGCAAGTAGTCCTTTGTAAACTAGGAACTGGCAAGTAGTCCTTTGTAAACTAGGAACTGGCAAGTAGTCCTTTGTAAACTAGGAACTGGCAAGTAGTCCTTTGTAAACTAGGAACTAGCAAGTAGTCCTTTGTAAACTAGGAACTGGCAAGTAGTCCTTTGTAAACAAGAAACTGGCTAGTAGTCCTTTGTAAACTAGGAATTGGCAAGTAGTCCTTTGTAATCTAGAAACTGGCAAGTAGTCCTTTGTAAACAAGGAACGAGCAAGTAGTCCTTTGTAAACAAGGAACGAGCAAGTAGTCCTTTGTAAACAAGAAACTGGCAAGTAGTCCTTTGTAAACAAGAAACTGGCAAGTCGTCCTTTGTAAACTAGGAACTGGCAAGTAGTCCTTTGTCAACGAGGAACTGGCAAGTAGTCCTTTGTAAACAAGAAACTGGCAAGTAGTCCTCTGTAAACAAGAAACTGGCAAGTAGTCCTTTGTAATCTAGAAACTGGCAAGTAGTCCTTTGTAAACAAGAAACTGGCAAGTAGTCCTTTGTAAACTAGAAACTAGAAAGTAGTCCTTTGTAAACAAGAAACTGGCAAGTAGTCCTTTGTAAACAAGAAACTGGCAAGTAGTCCTTTGTAATCTAGAAACTGGCAAGTAGTCCTTTGTAAACAAGGAACGAGCTCGTCCTTTGTAAACAAGAAACTGGCAAGTAGTCCTTTGTAAACTAGAAACTAGAAAGTAGTCCTTTGTAAACTATGAACTGGAAAGTAGTCCTTTGTAAACAAGAAACTGGCAAGTAGTCCTTTGTAAACAAGAAACTGGCAAGTAGTCCTTTGTAAACAAGAAACTGGCAAGTAGTCCTTTGTAATCTAGAAACTGGCAAGTAGTCCTTTGTAAACAAGGAACGAGCTAGTCCTTTGTAAACAAGAAACTGGCAAGTAGTCCTTTGTAAACAAGAAACTGGCAAGTAGTCCTTTGTAATCTAGAAACTGGCAAGTAGTCCTTTGTAAACAAGGAACGAGCTAGTCCTTTGTAAACAAGAAACTGGCAAGTAGTCCTTTGTAAACTAGAAACTAGAAAGTAGTCCTTTGTAAACTATGAACTGGCAAGTAGTCCTTTGTAATCTAGAAACTGGCAAGTAGTCCTTTGTAAACAAGAAACTGGCAAGTAGTCCTTTGTAAACTAGAAACTAGAAAGTAGTCCTTTGTAAACAAGAAACTGGCAAGTAGTCCTTTGTAAACAAGAAACTGGCAAGTAGTCCTTTGTAAACAAGAAACTGGCAAGTAGTCCTTTGTAATCTAGAAACTGGCAAGTAGTCCTTTGTAAACAAGGAACGAGCTAGTCCTTTGTAAACAAGAAACTGGCAAGTAGTCCTTTGTAAACTAGAAACTAGAAAGTAGTCCTTTGTAAACTATGAACTGGCAAGTAGTCCTTTGTAAACAAGAAACTGGCAAGTAGTCCTTTGTAAACTAGAAACTAGAAAGTAGTCCTTTGTAAACAAGAAACTAGAAAGTAGTCCTTTGTAAACAAGAAACTGGCAAGTAGTCCTTTGTAAACAAGAAACTGGCTAGTAGTCCTTTGTAAACTATGAACTGGCAAGTAGTCCTTTGTATACAAGAAACTGGCAAGTAGTCCTTTGTAAACTAGAAACTAGAAAGTAGTCCTTTGTAAACAAGAAACTAGAAAGTAGTCCTTTGTAAACAAGAAACTGGCAAGTAGTCCTTTGTAAACAAGAAACTGGCAAGTAGTCCTTTGTAATCTAGAAACTGGCAAGTAGTCCTTTGTAAACAAGGAACGAGCTAGTCCTTTGTAAACAAGAAACTGGCAAGTAGTCCTTTGTAAACTAGAAACTAGAAAGTAGTCCTTTGTAAACGATGAACTGGCAAGTAGTCCTTTGTAAACTAGAAACTAGAAAGTAGTCCTTTGTAAACTATGAACTGGCAAGTAGTCCTTTGTAAACAAGAAACTGGCAAGTAGTCCTTTGTAAACTAGAAACTAGAAAGTAGTCCTTTGTAAACAAGAAACTGGCAAGTAGTCCTTTGTAAACAAGAAACTGGCAAGTAGTCCTTTGTAAACAAGAAACTGGCAAGTAGTCCTTTGTAATCTAGAAACTGGCAAGTAGTCCTTTGTAAACAAGGAACGAGCTAGTCCTTTGTAAACAAGAAACTGGCAAGTAGTCCTTTGTAAACTAGAAACTAGAAAGTAGTCCTTTGTAAACTATGAACTGGCAAGTAGTCCTTTGTAAACAAGAAACTAGAAAGTAGTCCTTTGTAAACTATGAACTGGCAAGTAGTCCTTTGTAAACTAGAAACTAGAAAGTAGTCCTTTGTAAACTATGAACTGGCAAGTAGTCCTTTGTAAACAAGAAACTAGAAAGTAGTCCTTTGTAAACTATGAACTGGCAAGTAGTCCTTTGTAAACTAGAAACTGGCAAGTAGTCCTTTGTAAACTTGGAACTGTCATTTAGATGAGTTGTGTTCACCTGTTCAATGTGTTCATTTATTTTGCTGAACCATCGTAAATTGGCATTGTGCCTATTACTGTACCTTAGGTACAGTACACCTTCATCTATCCACTTCTGTGTTACTTCTTCGGGTGATAAAACTTGTAATGAAATTGTGTCTAAGTTGAACCCAGGTGCTATGCTGACTCCGACCACTGAGGGGCTTCCATAAGAACTCGGACGGACATCGCTTCGACTCATTCCTGTGACATTTATTCTGTGTGGTAGTGATACTCGAATGGTGCGTATCGCTAGATGTTCCAGGCCTGCACTAATTGCCAATCCATTATTACTTCTATCATTACGGTATACTGATATTATTCTTGTTGATTTCTTACAGGTGTTGCTAGAGATCGATTCTGGATTAAACCTACTATTGGGACAATGTTGTAGATCTGATTTTTACAACAAAACTAGTCTTGCTCGTGAAGATTACAGCGTCCATCTACATCGGCAGACATGTAGAACAACGGATGAAATCCACAGGTTGCTGATAGAGGTATGCAAACTACCTTGGTATAAAAAGTACAAGGAATAATCAGTGCAACCTTTCCGTCAGGTCAGTCTTTTGGGACTACCACTGTTAACATGTAACCCACTGAAGCAGTACATACCATTTTTTAAAGTCTTTGGTATGAGTTGAACCGGTCCAAACCGGGAGGGTGTTTTTTAGGAGACACCATCTCCTTACAGCATGGCCCTTGGATCCATACGGAAGCTCATCCGCCCTTTACCAGGTGTTGTTTTTGGTCCTGACAAGGTGTCACAGTCACACTGTCACAGCACTAGCAAAGCCAGTGAGGGGTGTCGGTTTAGTCGCCCTAACCAGACCATGCTGCAGGTAGCACAGGGTTACAAGTTACCGGTGGTAGTCCCAAAAGACTGACCTGACCAGTTCATGACGTAATTAAGCCGAGAACACGTACTTTAAGAGCTGCTGACCCAAACCTAATGGGGAAATGGTATTAGGAGAGGGATTTCCAATGTGTAATTCGTATATGGAAAATATTTGGGATGGATGGCATTCAAACCTGGATCATAAATGGTGCACGCAGATTTATTTTTATTTTTTGTATACAAGATCGGGGCTCGTGTAAGAGCTAACATTGATCACAAAAAGTCAAACTGACACATAAAACATAAGATAAAGGGAGTGGGAGACAAGATGGGGAGAGAGAGGGAAGCACACAAGTACGGCATTTGAGAGCAGGGACATCGGGAGATCTGTGGGAGGGAGAGGGCTTGGGAGGAAGAGGCATGGGAAGGGGGTGGGGTGGGAAGTGGCATAAAACAAATGGAGAATGCAAGAACTTCCAGGAAAGAAGTCGGTATTTCAAAAAAGTGGATCTGGGGTGAATTAACGGGGGTAGAAAAGATCAAGGTTTTGGATGGGGGAAGATAAGAGATGGTGGTGAACAGCTGTTTTAAAGACCTGGAGGGAGGAGTGGTATTGAAGGGAGTGGGGGAGTTTTTTCCAGGGGTGGGAGAAAAGGGGAATGGAAGAGTGAAGGTGAGCAGAGAGACTTGATTTTGGCAGGTTAACCATAAGAGGTTGCTGGCAGATCTTGTGCGACCTGTAGGAATATTTGGGGGACACAGCAATATGAGAGAATATGAGATAGAGGTGAGGTCAACATTCCGCCATATTTTCATATGTAATTAAAAAGGTCCCTAATTACATACTAATGGTTGTACTGCTATTGCTGAGAGTAGATTCCTCTCACACAGAGCAGGTAAGTCTCTCCTCGCGTTAAACAACGATTATACTCTCTAACTCAGCGAGACAGAGCCAATGATGTTGGCCTGTTACTGGAATTTGGCCGGCAGGAAATCGCTGGCTTTGGTGTGCGACGTGCTACCTGGAAAAGAAACTCTTACATACAATCCAGTGCACGTGACCTAATTCTTTACCTGCTTCCGCTCCGAGTTTTGTGAACCTTTAAAAGGTACATTTTTAACCCTTTAGCCATATCCGTTTGAGTTCGAGTCAGTTCATTACGTCAAAGTCTGTTGGTCTAGGAGTGACGGACATCAATATTGGCCTAGGTGGACCTCCGGATCACCTCCGTCGACACGTGCGTGTGTAGAAGGTGGAGTTTTTCAACCTTATTTCACGACAAACGCAGATACATCCATCCGTTGCTTCAGGAGAAGTGTTTGGAACAAGGGAATGAGGAATCGAGCACCAGAACATCTTCGCTCTCACCTGCAAGAGAATTATCAGGTACATTGAGCAGCTCGTTGCACCAGAACAGCCGCAACTAGGCCTCAAGAGTCGCTTTTCCACCTGATAATTATGTCATTTCTGATGGATTTCTGTAGAAGCCGAAACGCCTGCGCCGCAAACACCTGCTCCTACTGCGGCCTGAGCGAGCGTTTGATGTCTGGTGAGTGAGGATCGGTCCGGCTAAAGACCGCTACCCTCGAGATCGGCTTACTGAAGCAAATGATTAAAGGAAAGCCATTTTGTGAGAGGAAATAAAAAGGAAGTCAGAACCGGAGCTTCTTTGATGAGTTACACAAACGATGGTGGACACCTGTTTATTCCATCAAGCTTCAAAGCAATCCTGTAGCACTTACCTGCAAGATTTGTGTTGGCGAACACTTTATTTGACGGGTGGTATTCTCGACGTATAAGCGTTATCGCCAATGTTGTCACCTGCAACGAGGCAATTCGAAAAAACGTTTCACTGCATCTCGAAGACTTCATCAGGCACCGGGTGTTAGAACGGTACACACCTGTGTATTTTGGAGGATGTAGGACTTTCATAAACGGTAAATGCAATTTTTCATCCCCTGGAAGTGGCAGACGGGAGGATCTCATCAAACGGTCAAGGCTCTAATAACAGTGTCGGACCCTATAACCAATGCTCCCCACAAGAGCTCGAGTTATCATTACCAAGTCTGCAATTAGGCCTCGGTGGGAAGCTGGCTACATCCTGTCCATCGCTGCCTGGGAGGAGTCGGAAAAAAAGGGGGGATTTGGGGGGTAGCGGTGGAAAGGGGCAAAAGGTGGAGAATACCGAGGTACGTATTGGAATTGGATATGAAATTACGACTCTTTAGGAAATAAATAAATACAAAAATTCGGATCTCGCACTTAAACTCAACATGTATAATCAACATTTACTGTGTTTTCTGGAATTGTGTAACTTATTCTGTCACTTTGAATGGCAATTTGGAAGTACTTTCTGGAATGCTTAAGCACATTAAGATTTCTAACAATGCTTATTACCTTTTATTATTGTTATTAACTTTTGTTTATTTATCAAGGTTCAATCTGCTGTTGGTTTAGAAAAAGGTTCCCAATCATCTGTCCCAATGGAATAAAATATTATAAACTAGACACTCGGTGCCAGGCTGAACAGTTTAGGGTTTGTATCCCACCGATGGGCCAGATCTGGATTCGGACCTGAACCAAAATGTAATCAGCTTCTTCTTGTCGCCTAACCAACTCACACACCAAGTTTTGTCATAATCTGTCGACAACTTTTTGAGATGTCCTGCTATGTATCGTTTTTGGCCCCATCGCCCAATGGTGAAGAATCACTTAAAAAATTAAATAATTCTCATATCTGTATCCATATTCAGATCTTCACCAAAATCGAATCTATTTGTCCTTGTCAGACACCCAACCAGTCCACCAAGTTTCGTCCAAATCCGTCCACAACTTTTTGAGATATCCTGCTATGTATCGTTTTTGGCCCCATCTCCCAATGGTGAAGAATCACTTGAAATAATTAAATATTTCTCATATCTGAATCCATATTCAGATTTTCACCAAAATCAAATCTATTTGTCCTTGTCAGACACACAACCTGTCCACCAGGTTTCGTCCAAATCCGTCCACAACCTTTTGACATATCCTGCTATGTATCGTTTTTGGCCCCATCTCCCAATGGTGAAGAATCACTTAAAAAATTAAATAATTCTCATATCTGAATCCATATTCAGATCTTCACCAAAATCGAATCTATTTGTCCTTGTCAGACACCCAACCAGTCCACCAAGTTTCGTCCAAATCCGTCCACAACTTTTTGAGATATCCTGCTATGTATTGTTTTTGGCCCCATCTCCCAATGGTGAAGAATCACTTTAAAAATTAAATAATTCTCATGTCTGAATCCATATTCGGATCTTCACCAAAATCGAATCTATTTGTCCTTGTCAGACGCACAACCTGTCCACCAAGTTTCGTCCAAATCCGTCCACAACTTTTTGACATATGTATCGTTTTAGCTCTTTCTCCCAATGGTGAAGAATCACTTAAAAAATTAAAGTAGCCGGATCCGAATCTTTCCCAAAATCTAATAATTTCGTCCTGGTTACATACGCTACATCTCTGCCAAATTTCGTCCGAACCCGTCCACAACTTTTTGAGATATTTTTTTCACAAACGGACAGAAAGACAGACAGGGGTGAAAACATCACCTCCATTCAATGGAATACTGCTCTCCCCTCTGGGCTGGTGCTCCTGCCTCACACCTAGCTTGTCTTCACGCTGTTGAAACCAAAGCATTCAGAATCATTGGAATCTCCCACGATGAAGCTAACTCCAAGGGCCTCTCACTCACTCACCGCAGGCAGGTTGGTGGTCTTTCCGTCTTCTACCGACTCCTCTCTGGCCTTGCCCCCCCCCCCCCAGCTCTCTCTGGGCTCTGTCCCGCAAATATTCCGAACAGGTCGCACAAGATCTGCCTGCAACCCTCTTATGGTCAAACTGCCAAAATCAAGACTCTCTGCTCACCTTCACTCCTTCATTCCTCTTTTCTCCCGCCTCTGGAACAAACTCCCTCACTCTCTTCAATCCCACTCCACCCTCCAGGTCTTTAAAACAGCTGTTCACCACCAGCTCTTATCCTCCCCCATCCAAAACCTTGATCTTTTCTACCCCCACTAATTTCACCCCAATTCCACTTTTTTGAAATACCAACTTCTGTCCTGGAAGTCCTTGGTGTCCTTGTGTTTTATACTTCTCCCTCCACTCCCCCCCCCCCCCCTTCCCACGCCTCCTCCCCCCAAGCCCTCTCCCTCCCACACATCTCCCTGCTCTCAAATGTTGTGTTTGTGTGCTTCCCCTTCTCTCCCCATATTGTTTTCCGCTCCCTCTTTTTATATATTTTGTTTGTCTGGTCGATTTGTTTGTGAAGTAAATGTTAGCTCTTTCACGAGCCTCGATTCAGTATACAAAAAAAATTAAAAAATTAAAAAATCCACCTTTGGTGGTGCAGGTAACTAGAGAGTTGTTAGAACATATTACCTTGTGCTGCGTTTAAAATAACGCTGCAGAACAAAATAATACCAGAAGTTTACCACCGGTGATGCTGCAGTGTCTTTTACATCACCGAATCGAACACGTTACATGAATAGAACACATGATGGAAGATTGCACGGTCCTGGCTTCACTATGACAAGAACACAACATAATAGCTGTGAGACATCTCTGGGTTGCTCCGTGTAAATTGATCGGATAACTCCAGCTGTGGATCGTAACAACAACAACAAAACGTTACATTCGTTGTCCGTACCTGTTGTTTGTGTCCTTTATGCCATCTTTAAAAACAGTACCTTTTCTGGTTTGAATGATTTTCAAGTTTGTTTAACTGTCAAACAGTCAGACAGGGTAAAAAAAACATTATCCCATTCCCCTCTGCGCATGCGCAATCGCGACAAACTGTTTCCCAAGATGGATTGTGTGACGTTTCTATTTGGCCATTGAATCTGCCATTACTTGAGCATTGAATTTTGATGACATTATAGAGGATTTTGCTCGTAAAAGGGCAGTCTAATGATCTAATCTGTGCTTATGATCTACGTTTTCAAGAAATATTTCGTTACATAAATCTGAATTTGAACTTGTTAATTCAAGGAGGGAAATGGGGGGTACATACCATGTTCGTATACAGTTCCGAAGCGGCATTGTTTTTTTTGTATATTAGATCGGGGCTCGTGTAAGAGCTAACATGAATCACAAAAAGACAAACTGACACATAAAACATATGATAAAGGGGAGCTGGAGAGCAGGGACATCGGGAAATATATGGGAGGGAGAGGGCTTGGGGGGAGGAGCCGTGAGAAGAGGGTGGGGGGGGGGGAGGTGGGGTGGGAGAGGTATAAAACACATGGACACTGCTAGGACTTCGAGGAAACAAGTTGCAATTTCAAAAAAGTGCATCTGGGGTGAATTAACAGGGGTAGAAAAGATCAAGGTTTTGGATGGGGGAAGATAATAGATGGTGGTTAACAGCTGTTTTAAAGACCTGGAGGGAGGAGTGGGATTGAAGAGAGTGAGGGAGTTTGTTCCAGAGGCGGGAGAAAAGAGGATGAAAGAGTGAAGGTGAGCAGAGTCTTGATTTTGGCAGTTTAACCAGAAGAGGGTTGCAGGCAGATCTTTTGCGACCTGTAGGAATATTTTGGGGACAGCACAGAGAGATCTGGCGGGACAAGGCCGGAGAGGAGTCGGTAGAAGACGGAAAGACCACCAACCTGCCTGTGGTGAGTGAGTGAAAGGCCCTCACAATCAGCTTCATCGCGGGAGATTCCAATGATTCTGAAAGCTTTGGTTTCAACAGCGTGAAGCCGAGCCAGGTGTGAGGCAGGAGCACCGGCCCAGAGGGGAGAGCAGTATTCCATTGAGCTGCGGATGAAAGCCTTGTATGTGGTGAGGAGCTCAGGTGTGCCGAGGAAGGACTTCGCACGACGGAGGATGCCCAGTCGGCGACTGGCTTTGGAGGCCAGATTTGAAATGTGGTTTTCCCAGGAAAGATCATGGCAGATCGTGAGACCCAAAAGCTTGAGTGACAGAACTTCTTGGAGAGGATTATTCAGAAAGTGGATGGGAGGGTTGTCCAGTCGGTCTTTTCGGAGAGACATGGAATGTTTTTTTGGCAATTGTTTTTTGATTTGTTTTGATTTGAAAAAAGACAATTGTTTTTTGATTTGTTTTGATTTGAAAAAAGACAATTGTTTTTTGAATGGCTACGATCACTTCTATAGTTAGGAGTAAACTCATGGCCTCTCTCCCTCTCGATCTCCTTTAAAACAATTAAAATGGCCACAAACTCTTAATCATCTTCGGGCTTTGCCTACACCTAAAATTTGGGGCCTCTACATGCCATGTTTTGGTCAGTCGTGAAAAAGTAACGTACAGTATAAACGCACAAATAAATAATTTAAAATATTATTAAGATTAAATAGAACCTGATCAATAGTTTATGCATCACTTGTCACGGTTCAGTTGTAGTCAATAATGGTCTGAATTGATTTCCAGCTTTTTATGCCTGTGAGGAAACAGAAAAGATGCAAAATTTGAATTCCTCTTTTCCAAAGCAATCTCCTTGTGTACCTGTGACCCCAGTTTCAGGTAAGTCACACTGTTATTAGTTGTAAGGTTTCTTGTTTCTTCCCATTAAAAGCGATCCGATGCGAATTAGCAACTTTTTCAAGCTCTTCAAACAAACTAGAGCAATTTTTCAAAACATGGCACACTAATCTGCCATCAAATTGAGAGAGTAAGTGTGATGGACACTGCAAAATGATTTGGCGTTAAACCATAATTGAGGTGGTTCATTAGAACAAGTCGGAGCAAAATATCCTCCGTGTCACAGAAAACATTATCACGTTTGTGCCGCAGCCAGAAACTCTCGATTGCATTGCATGCCTCTCCCTAACATCCTCATGCACCCCTATCTTATCCAAGCCACCCCGCAATCACTGCTCCCCAACAGCTCAATTTACACTTACCCACCCCTGGCTGCCACCATCCCTTAACCCTCTCTCTGTCTCTCTCTCTCTCTCTCTCTCTCTCTCTCTCTCTCTCTCTCTCTCTCTCTCTCTCTCAACCGTTCAACATTCCTCAATCCCTTCGCTCCGCTCCTCAAAGCCATTTTAAAAGTGTTGTACCTGGTGACAAAACTGGAGAGCCTTACTTTCTAATTGGATGCTCCTATGAACCAGGTGTTGGCTTAGCGGTTAGGGTGCCGGCTTGGGATCCTCGAGATCTTGGGTTCGAATCCCGGTCGATCGCTGAATTAACACCGGGGAGGTTGACAGCCTGTCATCCTTCCGAGGTCGGCAAATTGAGTACCAGTTCACTGGTAATTCCTTGTGTGTCGCAAGAGGCGACTAACAGGGTTGGCGGCAGGGAGGGCATCCAGCCATAAAACATTGCTTCAAAAAGAGGACCACGGTGCCCGAAAAAGGCCAACTCCTGCTCTGCGGGGAAAAATGGCCTCTAAAGGCGGTATATATATATATATATATGAATGAACCTCTTCGGGCTTAGGCGATGGAGTTACTTTCACCTTGTAAAGAAGTCAATAAAACAGATCATTTTTATGTGTGAGGCCCTCCTTTGATGGTTGTAGGTGAGATGAAATGCTCGTGCCTTACCAGATTTGAACTTTTTCCTTTGTTTGTTCAACTGTGAATTTATGTATTTTTTGGGGGGAAATACCAAAACATTGCCATTAAATATTTGCCATTGGATATTTATTTGAGGTATGTGCGTTGACGAGTAGAATTTGAGTGTCACAAATCAACCATCTCCACAAGACTCTTTGAATTGCATGGATTTTGTCATTTGGAACCAACCTGGTCATTATCACAGTTGACCTTCAAAGTCAGCTGCCACCTGGGCATCCTCCATCGTGACAAGTCTCCTTGGCAAATCAAAACCTCTAACAACCTACAATTAAGGCCATCACCTGCATCTCCATACAGCACTGGTCTCCTTTTTGGACTGGCACCCCTGCCTCATCTTGATGTGGTGGGCTCCGAGGCCCTCAAAAACATTGGAATCGCCAATGCCGATGCTAAATATCTGGACCTCTTGCTTCCTTCTACATTGCAGACATGTTGGTGGCCACTTAACCTTATACGTCCCCCTTTCCGATTTTGGACCCTCTGCCAACCTTTTGCACCCCATTCCCACTCCAGTTTTTACCCAGGATGCACAAATTCTGCCAGTAACCCACTTCTGATGAAACTCCCAAAATCCAGGTTCTTCCACCCATGTGTAGACTACCTCCTCGTATCTCTTGCCTACAGAAACAACTTCCTCAGTCTGTTCAATCTCATTTTTCCCCTCCAGGGCCTTTCCATGCTTGTTTTTTTTTTTTTCAGCCACTTATTTATTGTGCTTGTTCTTGTGTCCAGCTTGTTCATCCCCTTTGGTCTTAACCACCACCTCTCTCCTTACTCTTTCATTCTTCAGTTTGTGCCAATTCTTCAAGTGTCCCTGTGTTGTGTTGCTCTACCTTGTTGTTGGTGTATGTTTCATCACTTTCCACTATGGCAATAATATGGAGAGGTCTGGTTCTCCAATGGGGGTTTTATTGAGGTAATACAACTTGGTTCAAGGCCCAGCTCCCAGTGGGTGCAAGGGAGGTAGCAATCACCAGGCATCCCCATTGCTGATCTAGTGTAGACACGGATTCCTTTATAAGGGGTAGCAACACCACCGAACTACATAGAATCGTGAGATAACGGGATCTGGCACAAGGCCTTTACGAGGTCTGTGGTAATGATACACTGCCATTTTGCAATCCATTGTAGCATGCTATCAACATTGGGCATCGGAGAGGGTTGGGGTTTCCTATACTGCGCTACAAGAAGGAATCGCACGGGGTGAGGTATGGCGAACCAGGGGCCAAAAATGCCCTGGACCCCTCGCACAGTTGTTCTACAATATTCAAAATATAACATTCAATTTAAATTAAGTAGTTGCTCGATCATCGACTGACATTTGTTGCTTTACCACATTTTACGCTACACATGGGGAAATTGATGGAAAAAGCACAGATGGTATTAGGGAAAGGGGATGTGGCAATGGTGTATAAATAACCAAACAGTTGATATCAGATCGAAGGATGGGAGAGAAATCAGTGAAAGATAAATGAGGAAGTATGCTAACATCAGAGAAAGAACAGATGGAAAGGTGGGCTGAATACTTTCAGGAGGTACTTGGATGGTGGAAGAACAAATTGATATTGCAGGAAATGCAAGAACAGATTTACACATACTGGTATATATATTGCTCCGATCAAAGAAGATGAAGTGAGGGAAGTCATTAAGACTTAAAAAGTTAGAAAGGAACCAAGAATGGACAATATAACTGCTGAACTGTACAAGTTCACTCTTGAGACATCAAAAACAGGTTTTAAATAAATTAATCATCATCATACTAAAATACACAATTTGGTGTCTGTCTGTCTGTCTGATGATTTTTGACCGTGATACATTCGGTTACTTATCCAATCTCAACCAAACCTAACAGGACTAAGGATCACACAAAAGGAAGGTTGTAGCGAATTCATTTGCCCACTTCCCCAAGGGGGTTTTCTCCGCCAAGGGGGTTTTCCCCCCCAATTGGGTTGCATGTTGAGGTGTATAACCATGTTAAGATAGCTTTATCGTGGCAGTTTTCCAAGGCCCCTTCTAATACCAAAAGCATAATATTAATGTTATTACAAAACAAAACAAGAAAGAGCAATCAGAGATTGCAAACCCTCGCCAGGATGTATTTTCAGTGGTTTTTAAGGCTTTTGTGTTAAAACAAATATGGCGGCCGAACTACGTGACTGATGACGTCATAATTTCTTTTTTATCCACTAATATTTTCCTATATTATGCTCAAGAAATTTCATCTTGATCGGATGAAGTTTTGTACTTGTCAAATTATGACGTCATAATAGAGGCACCTATGACATCATCATTAACAGATGTAACAAAATTAACACTATTCATATCTTCCCCTCCCAAAGGGGTGTTTCCTCCTTAAACAAATGCTGGGTTAACGTTTATAAATTACTCGTGTTTCATGGGAGCAAACGCCCCTACCAGAGGTAAAAACATCATAAACCATAAACACATATGATTACCTTTTTAAACAGTCGCTCATGCTGTTTAAGACTAAAACGAAAGAAATTTGGAGGAATCCTGACATCTGTGAGGCAAATGTTACTTTCGGAACTGAGCGAAGATATACTGTAATCTATATACTCCACAAGGGTTAATAACATGACCCTTCCTGTCGCTAACGTGGCATTTCGTGGCGGACCTTTGAAACAGTCACTAATGCTGTTTAACACAAAACTGAAAGGGAGGAAACCCGGGGTGTGTTAAGTTAACAAGCAGCTAGCTAGTGCTTGCCAAGCCAGACGTTCCTTATCAACAGTTTTGAATGGAGTGCTTGCTCGAATGCTTAAGCCACTTGGCAAGCTCTCCACAAGAAACTTGGTAAATAAACACACCCCACACCCATGTTCTTGAGGCCCGACCGTAGATATACTGTAATCTATTATCCCAGAGAGAGAGAGAGAGAGTGAGTAATGACCTTTCCTGCCACCCCCTTAGAGAATGGGCGTACTAGTTAGAGAAATATAGCAACTAGTGGCAGAAGTTTTGAAAGTTGGACTGATCGTTAAACTGCCAAAGAAAAGAGACCTATGCGAATGTGGTAACTGGAGGAATGTAACTCTTCTGTGTTTTGCAAGCAAAGTGTTCTGGTAGATCTTGATATCTGTAGGATGCAGAAAGCTGTGGATGGAGTATCGAGGAAAGAGCGGGATAGATTTAGAAGGAATTATATAAGGTGTAGAGATCAAATTATCACTCCAAGAACATCAATAGAACGATGTAATCTATATATATAAAAAACACAGTTTGTGTGTGTGTGTGTGTGTGTGTGTGTGTGTGTGTGTGTGTGTGTGTGTGTGTGTGTGTGTGTGTGTGATGTTACCGATAGACTCCTAAATGGAGAGGCTCACGTACTTGATATTTGGCACAGACATGGCCATTGAGCCTGGGAAGAACATGGCCGACCTAAAAAAAAAAATTTCATAATATTTTTTTACCATATTTTTACCTCAGCGCATTTCAGCGAGGAATATTATGCACGGAATCTGACCGGTGGCAGAGCAGCGCGCTGATTTGCTCAGAGCGATCACGTGATGTTCCTTGCCGCCATTAACTCAGTTACACGTTCGCACGTATTTCAGAGCGAAAAGCGATTGCGTTTTTTCACATTTCAGCAAGGAACATTGCCATTCACACCACATAGGTTTTTTTTCCTTTCATCTTTAGATCCATATTTTTTTTCAGCGAGGAATATTTTACACGGAATCTGAATCGGTGGCAGAGCAGCGCGCTGATTCGCTCATTCGCGCTCATTGATGACGATCATGATCACGTGATGACGTGATCACGAATGATGTTCGTGACGCGATCACGTGATGTTCCTTGCCGCCAGAAACTCACAGCAAGTAGCATAGATTTTAGCATGATTAGCATTTAGCATGATTTAGCATTGATAGTAGTGAAGGAACTGCGCTCCAACGCGAGTCGAAAGAATTGACGCGACCAAAGACGGAATTCGTCCGAGTTGCTTTATTGAAACAAAACAGCTCAGGTATTCTCCCAAGCCCGTTTATCGGGCAGCAATATATATACACATTGATGTCGGGAAGTTTGCCCGGCAAAAGCTATACCGGGCATGCCCGGGTGTCAAGGGCGAGCCTTGGAAAGGCGAGTCTGGACCTGCCCGGGCGTGTTTGGCTGCGGCCTGGCAAGTCGAGGCTGGGCGTGCCCGGGCGCTCTGGGCGAGCCCTGGAAAGGCGATAGCGGGCATGCCCGGACGCTCTGGGCGAGCCCTGGAAAGGCGATAGCGGGCATGCCCGGACGCTCTGGGCGAGCCCTGAAAAGGCGATAGCGGGCATGCCCGGACGCTCTGGGCGAGCCCTGGAAAGGCGAGAGCGGGCATGCCCAGGAAAGACGAGACCGGGCGTGCCCGGGAGGTTCGGGCGTGCCCGGGAACAGTGAGTCCGGGCATGCCCGGGAGAGGCGCGTCTGGCTGTGTTCTGGCCGGTGCAAGGCGATTGTGTGCATCCAGCGGTAACCGCTACACACGCCCCTCCAGAATCGACCTGCACCGGCAGGGTCAATTTAAGGGGGGTCCGGATGACCCGGCCGAAGCGACCCATGGAGGGTCGTGGGGAGGGGTCCGACGTGGTGGTGGGTGGTCGAGCGGGGGGAACTGTGGACGGGGGGCGGCCTCGCCGCGGAGGAAGGGCCAACAGTGGTGGTCGGTCGACGTCCATGTGTGCCGGTTTGAGGCGGTCCACAGAAATCCGGTCCGGCCGGCCGCCGAAGTCGACAATGAAAGACTTGTCGCCCCGTCGCAGGACCCGGAAGGGCCCGTCGTACGGCGGCCGGAGTGGCCCCCGGTGCGCATCATGACGCACAAAGACGTACTCCGCTGTGCGAAGCGCCGGGGGGACGTAGGACTGGGGGCCACCATGGCGGGACGTCGGCACGGGGGCAAATCGTCGAGCGGCCTCCTGGAGGTCCGAGCGCTGGCGAGCGGCGGACCAGGGACTGGTAGCGTCGGGCACGAATTCGCCCGGGACGCGGAGCGGCTGGCCGTAGACGAGCTCGGCGGTGGACGCCTGAAGGTCTTCCTTGGGGGCCGTGCGAAGGCCCAAAAGGACCCACGGCAGCCGGTCGGCCCAACCGTCGTCCTGAAGGCCGGCCATGAGTGCGGCCTTCATGGAGCGGTGAAACCGCTCGCACAACCCGTTGGCTTGGGGGTGGTAGGCCGTGGTGCGGTGCAGCGTGACACCCAACGAACGGGCGACCGCGCCCCAAAGCTCAGATGTGAACTGTGGGCCGCGGTCGGACGAGATGTCCGCTGGTGCGCCGAAGCGCGCGACTCAGGTGGCGATGAACGCCTGCGCCACGTCGGCGGTGGTGGTGGAGGCGAGGGGCACAGCCTCCGGCCACCTGGTGGTCCTGTCCACCATGGTGAGCAGGTGGGTGAACCCCCGCGAGGGGGGCAGGGGACCCACCAGGTCCACGTGGACGTGGTCGAAACGCCGTTCAGGCACGGCGAAAGGTGCCAGCGGGGCCTGGGTGTGGCGGTGGACCTTGACCCGCTGGCAGGCCGTGCAGGCGTTGGCCCAGTCGCGGATGTTTCGTCGAAGGCCGTGCCAGAAGAAACGCGCCGACACCAGCTTCTGAGAAGCTTTCCGGCCCGGGTGAGAAAGGCCGTGGATGGAGGCGAAGATGCGGCGCTGCCAGGAAACGGGCACGATGGGGCGAGGCTGGCCCTGGGAGACGTCGCAGAGCAGGACGGTGCCCGCAAAGGGAATGTCGGCCAGGCGGAGGCCCGTGTCCGCCGCACGGAGTGCCTGCACCGAGGCGTCGGTGGTCTGGTCGGCCGCCACGAGCGCGAAGTCCACGCCGAGGTGGACCGCGTTCGCGCTAGCCCGAGAAAGACAGTCGGCCATGGCGTTGTCTTTGCCGGCGACGTGCCGGATGTCCGTGGTGAACTCCGACACGGCGGAGAGGTGGCGCTGCTGGCGGGCCGACCACGGCTCCGTGACCTTTCGCCATTGCGTAGACCAACGGCTTGTGGTCAACGAAAGCCGTGAACGGGCGGCCCTCCAGGAGGTGTCGGAAATGGCGAACGGCCAGGAATAGCCCGAGCAGCTCGCGGTCGAACGTGCTGTAGTTTAACTCGTTCGGCCGGAGTTGCCGGCTGAAAAAAGCGAGTGGCTGCCAAACCCCGTCCACCCATTGCTCATGGACGGCGCCCACCGCGTAGTTGGAGGCGTCCGTAGTGAGGGCGATGGGCGCGTTGAGCACCGGGTGAGCCAGCAGCGTTGCGTCGGCGAGGGCCCGTTTGGCGCTGGCGAAGGCCGCGTCCATGGCCGCGGACCAAACAATGTCATGCTTGGCCGGCTTGCTCCGGAGGGCCTCGTAAAGGGGCCGCATGAGCTGAGCAGCGCAGGGCACGAATCGGTGATAAAAATTCACCATGCCGAGGAACTCTTGGAGGGCCTTGATGGAACGGGGATGCGGGAACGTGGTGATGGCCTCGACCTTGGTCGGCAGCGGCACGGCCCCGGTCTTGGTGATGCGGTGGCCCAAAAAGTCAACGGTCGTCGCGCCGAAGTGGCATTTGACCAGGTTGACAATTAAGCCGTGCTCGCTGAGGCGACCGAACAGTGTTCGGAGGTGGAGGAGGTGCTCGGCGCGGGACATGCTGGCGACGAGGATATCGTCCAGATAGACGAAAAGAAACGGCAGGTCGCGCAGCACGCCGTCCATCAAGCGCTGGAACGCCTGGGCCGCGTTCTTGAGGCCAAACGGTATCCGCAAAAATTCGAACAGGCCGAACGGCGTGATGACGGCCGTCTTTGGGACGTCGGCCGCCCGGACAGGTACCTGGTGGTAGCCCCGTAGCAGGTCAATTTTCGAAAAGATGACCCATCCCGCCAAACGGGCGGAAAAGTCCTGAATATGCGGGATCGGGTACCTGTCGGGGGTGGTAGCGTCGTTGAGACGGCGGTAGTCGCCACACGGGCGCCATCCACCCCCCGGCTTTGGCACGATGTGCACTGGCGAGGCCCACGCGCTATCGGAGCGCCGCACGATGCCGAGGTGCTCCAACGCGTCGAACTCGGCCTTCGCCACGGCGAGCTTGGCCGGGTCGAGGCGGCGGGCCCTGGCGTAGACCGGCGGGCCCGTAGTGGGTATGTGGTGCTCGATCCCGTGCCGCACCGCGACGGCCGAAAACGTCGGCCGCGTGAGGGCCGGGAATTCCGCGAGCAGGCGAGCGAACTCGTTCGCTGCCGGGAGGGCGCATGCCAGTTCGGTCGGTGCGGAGCTGCTCATCGTGCACGCCAGGGAGCTGAAGGTCTCGGCGTTGACAAGGCGACGACGTTTGACGTCCACCAGCAGCCCGTGCGCGCAGAGGAAGTCGGCGCCCAGCAAAGCCATGGGGACGCAGGCGGTCACAAAAGTCCATTGAAAACGCTGTCTGCCGAAGCAGAGGGTGACGACTCGTGGGCCGAAAGTGCGTATGGCCGAGCCATTAGCAGCGACCAAAGAGGGGCCGCAAACGGCGTCCCGCCTGTCCTGCTCGGAGGCGGGTATGACGCTCAGTTGGGCGCCGGTGTCACACAGGAAACGCCGCCCAGACGCTTTGTCCCGAATAAACAGCAAGTTGCCCGAGTGGCCGGCGCTCATGGCTGGGAATGAACGCCGGCCCGGCCGTTTCCCGACCTGCCGAAAGTGCACGGGGGCCGGCACGTCCGAGCCTTGTGTCCGAACCTGGCGTGGTAATAACACCACGCCCGGTCAGGTGGAGGCCCCGGCCGTCGTGTCGGAAGCGGGCGGTGCGGCGTGGCGGCCGCCAGTTGCACCGGCAGTTCGGCCTCCAACCGCGCAGGGCGCTCGGGCGTCGTGGGCGTCGCCTCGGACGGCGGCGGGCTCCAGGTAACCGCGCCGATGTGCTGGCCCGCCGAGGAGATCTTATCGGCTTCCCTGGCGAGGGCGCGGGAATCCGTGATCAACGTGCCAGCCAGGGCGAGGCGTATCGGGTGAGGCAGCTGGCGAAGGAACAGCTCGCGGAACAGAAAATCCGGAGAGTGCTCACCGAGCAACGAGAGCATATAGTCCATGCGCTCTGACGGGCGCGTGTCACCGAGCTCGGGCAGAGCGAGCAGGCGCCGTGCACGTGCTGCCGGTGAGAGGGCGAAAGCGTCGAGGAGGAGTGTCTTCAGCGCGTCGTATTTGTCAGCAGCCGGCGGGTGCTCGAGGAGGCTCAAGGCGCGGGCCGCGGTGGCGGAACCGAGCGCCGCCACAACATGTTGGAAGCGGGTGTCGTCCGCGGTGATGCCTCGCAGGGCGAACTGAGAGTCCGCCTGAGCGAACCAAACAGCCGCGTGAGCCTCCCAGAAGGTAGGCAGTTTAAGCGTCACTGCCGTATCCATGTCGGTAGGTCACCAATGAAGGAACCGCGCTCCAACGCGAGTCGAAAGAATTGACGCGACCAAAGACGGAATTCGTCCGAGTTGCTTTATTGAAACAAAACAGCTCAGGTATTCTCCCAAGCCCGTTTATCGGGCAGCAATATATATACACATTTATGTCGGGAAGTTGGCCCGGCAAAAGCTATACCGGGCATGCCCGGGTGTCAAGGGCGAGCCTTGGAAAGGCGAGTCTGGACCTGCCCGGGCGTGTTTGGCTGCGGCCTGGCAAGTCGAGGCTGGGCGTGCCCGGGCGCTCTGGGCGAGCCCTGGAAAGGCGATAGCGGGCATGCCCGGACGCTCTGGGCGAGCCCTGAAAAGGCGATAGCGGGCATGCCCGGACGCTCTGGGCGAGCCCTGGAAAGGCGAGAGCGGTCATGCCCGGGAAAGACGAGACCGGGCGTGCCCGGGAGGTTCGGGCGTGCCCGGGAACAGTGAGTCCGGGCATGCCCGGGAGAGGCGCGTCTGGCCGTGTTCTGGCCGGTGCAAGGCGATTGTGTGCATCCAGCGGTAACCGCTACACACGCCCCTCCAGAATCGACCTGCACCGGCAGGGTCAATTTAAGTGGGGTCCGGATGACCCGGCCGAAGCGACCCCTGGAGGGTCGTGGGGAGGGGTCCGACGTGGTGGTGGGTGGTCGAGCGGGGGGAACTGTGGACGGGGGGCGGCCTCGCCGCGGAGGAAGGGCCAACCGTGGTGGTCGGTCGACGTCCATGTGTGCCGGTTTGAGGCGGTCCACAGAAATCCGGTCCGGCCGGCCGCCGAAGTCGACAATGAAAGACTTGTCGCCCCGTCGCAGGACCCGGAAGGGCCCGTCGTACGGCGGCCGGAGTGGCCCCCGGTGCGCATCATGACGCACAAAGACGTACTCCGCTGTGCGAAGCGCCGGGGGGACATAGGACTGGGGGCCACCGTGGCGGGACGTCGGCTACAGTAGCATGTTTCACATATTTTCTTTCAGCGAGGAATATTACACACGGATTCTGACCGGTGGCAGAGCAGCGCGCTGATTCACTCAGAGCGATCACGTGATGTTCCATCCCCGCCGCCAGTTGGCTTCACTTTTCACGGAGTATGAGCGTTCTATATATTTTCAATTCAGTGCGCCCGACTCGCTCACGTACTTGATTTGTGGCATAGACATGGCCATTGGGCCTTCACGGTGCAATTTGTGCGAGGCTTTTGTCCGAGTGAGCTTGAGTCGAGAGGGCGAATGTACGGGTTGGGAATGTATGGGTCTCCCTTCCCCCACCCTGCAACGCCGGTACTGGAGGGCGTCACAGGATCGGTGAGTCTCCAAAATCCGCTTCGTGCTGTTGCGAAGATTCAGGACGATGTCGCGCTGCTCTCCGACCATGAGAACTGCAACGTCATTGTTGACTGGCCCTCCCCTTCCCTCCCCCTTCCCCCTCCACCCTACCCTCCCTTCTCCCCTCCCTTTTCCCCCTCCCCTCCCCCCTACCCCTTCCCCTCCCCCCCTGACCCTCCCCCCTCCCCTTCCCCTCCCCTCCCCCTCCCCTCCCCCTTCCCTCCCCCTCCCCCCTCCCCTCCCCTTCCCTCACGTTTATACACGGAATGCTGGGTACTTCCCCCCCCCTCTCCTCCCCTCCCCCCCTCTCCTCCCCTCCCCCCCTCTCCTCCACTCCCCCCCGTTCCCCTCCCCTCCTCTTCCCCCTCCCCTCCCCTCCCCCGCCCGGCAATGCCAGGTACTTCTGCTAGTCTTACTATAATTCACCAAATGTCCATCCGTCTGTCTGTCTGTCTGTTTGAAGGTATTGCAAAAACTGCTGAACCGATCGCAAAGATATTTTGGGTGGATAATCCTGGGATCTCCAGGAGTAAAATGGGCTATTTAGTTTTCCCAATTTCAGCTTTAGTGTCCAGCATTCTCAGGTTTGGGCTCCCGCATAACATTCGCATTCGCATAACGTTCATTGTTCTCATTGTGACGATGTTGCTTTCCCGGGTGCCGCGCGATATGTGCAGCCGTTTGTGCGGCACCCGGAAAAGCAACATGTCTCCATCGATCGCTAACAGATCGCTGTCTCCATCGATCTTGCCAAGGCCGTAACAGCTATCGGCTCAAAATCCTTTTAACTGTTGATTTGGTACAGTTACACGTATCGGGAATTTGGTACACGTATTGGGAGTACATACGACATAGCGATTGTGAACACGATTATCGATCACGATTCACGATCACGATCATCACGATCATCGTGTATCGATCACGATTTGAAACACGATGGTGTAGCGGTTCCCGCTGAATGTACACAATCGCCTTGCACCTGCCAGGACGCGGCCAGGGCGCGATCGCCATGCCGGGCTCGTCCCGACGGGCCCAGACGCGCCTCTCCTGGGCATGCCCGGACTCGCTGTTCCCGGGCACGCCCGAACCTCCCGGGCACGCCCGGTCTCGTCTTTCCCGGGCATGCCCGCTCTCGCCTTTCCGGGGCTCGCCCAGAGCGCCCGGGCGCGCCCAGCCTCGACTTGCCAGGCCGCGTCCAGGACGCCCGGGCATGTCCAGACTCGCCTTTCCAGGGCTCGCCCAGAGCGTCCGGGCATGCCCGCTCTCGCCTTTCCAGGGCTCGCCCAGAGCGCTCGGGCACGCCCAGCCTCGACTTGACAGGCCGCGTCCAGGACACCCGGGCATGTCCAGACTCGCCTTTCCAGGACTCGCCCTTGACACCCGGGCATGCCCGGTCTCGGTTTTCCCGGGCAAACGCCCCGGCATAAATGTGTATATATATTGCTGCCCGATAAACGGGCTTGTGAGAATACCTGAGCTGTTTTGTTTCAATAAAGCAACTCGGACGAATTCCGTCTTTGGTCGCGTCAATTCTTTCGACTCGCGTTGGGTGCAGCTTCTTCACTGGTGACCTACCGACATGGACACGGCAGTGAATCTTAAACTGCCTACCTTCTGGGAGGCTCACACGGCTGTTTGGTTCGCCCAGGCGGACTCCCAGTTCGCCCTGCGAGGCATCACCGCGGACGACACCCGCTTCCACCACGTCGTGGCAGCGCTCGGTTCCGCCACCGCGGCCCGCGCCCTGAGCCTCCTCGAGCACCCGCCGGCTGCTGACAAGTATGATGCGCTGAAGACACTCCTCCTCGATGCTTTCGCCCTCTCACCGGCGGCACGCGCACGGCGCCTGCTCGACCTGCCCGAGCTCGGCGACACGCGCCCGTCCGAGCGCATGGACTATATGCTCTCGTTGCTCGGTGAGCACTCTCTGGATTTTCTGTTCCGCGAGCTGTTCCTTCGCCAGCTGCCTCACCCGGTACGCCTCGCCCTGGCTGGCACGTCGATCACCGATCCCCGCGCCCTCGCCAGGGAAGCCGATAAGATCTCCTCGGCGGGCCAACACATCGGCGCGGCTACCTGGAGCCTGCCGCCGTCCGAAGCGACGCCCGAGCGCCCTGCGCGGTTGGAGGCCGAACTGCCGGTGCAACTGGCGGCCGCCACGCCGCGCCGACCGCTTCCGACACGACGGCCGGGGCCTCCACCTGACCAGGCGTGGTGTTATTACCACGCCAGGTTCGGACACAAGGCTCGGACGTGCCGACCCCCGTGCACTTTCGGCAAGTCGGGAAACGGCCGGGCCGGCATTCATTCCCAGCCATGAGCGCCGGCCACTCGGGCAACTTGCTTTTTATTCGGGACAAAGCGTCCGGGCGGCGTTTCCTTTGTGACACCGGCGCCCAACTGAGCGTCATACCCACCTCCGAGCAGGATAGGCGGGATGCCGTTTGCGGCCCCTCTTTGGTCGCTGCTAATGTCTCGGCCATACGCACTTTCGGCCCGCGCGACGTCACCCTCTGCTTCGGCAGCCAGCGCTTTCAGTGGACCTTTGTGACAGCCTGCGTCCCCATGGCTTTGCTGGGCGCCGACTTCCTCTGCGCGCACGGGCTGCTGGTCGACATCAAACGACGTCGCCTTGTCAACGCCGAGACCTTCAGCTCCCTGGCGTACACGATGAGCAGCTCCGCGCCGACCGAACTGGCGTGCGCCCTCCCGACGGCGAACGAGTTCGCTCGCCTGCTCGCGGAATTCCCGGCCCTCACGCGGCCGACGTTTTCGGCCATCGCAGTGCGGCATGGGATCGAGCACCACATACCCACTACGGGCCCGCCGGTCTACGCCAGGGCCCGCCACCTCGACCCGGCCAAGCTCGCCATGGCAAAGGCCGAGTTCGACGCGTTGGAGCACCTCGGCATCGTGCGGCGCTCCAATAGCGGGTGGGCCTCACCACTGCACATCGTGCCAAAGCCGGGGGGCGGATGGCGCCCGTGTGGCGACTACCGCCGCCTCAACGACGCTACCACCCCCGACAGGTACCCGATCCCGCACATCCAGGACTTTTCCGCCCGTTTGGCGGGACGGGTCATATTTTCCAAAATTGACCTGATACGGGGATACCACCAGGTACCTGTCCGGGCGGCCGACGTTCCGAAGACGGCCGTCATCACGCCGTTCGGCCTGCTCGAATTTTTGAGGATTCCGTTTGGCCTCAAGAACGCGGCCCAGACGTTCCAGCGCTTAATGGACGGCGTGCTGCACGACCTGCCATTTCTTTTCGTCTATCTGGACGACATCCTCGTCACCAGCACGTCCGGCGCCGAACACCTCCTCCACCTCCGAACACTGTTCGGTCGCCTCAGCGAGCACAGCTTAATTGTCAACCCGGCCAAATGCCACTTCGGCACGACGACCGTTGACTTTTTGTTCCACCGCATCACCAAGACCAGGGCCGTGCCACTGCCGACCAAGGTCGAGGCCATCACCACGTTCCCACGTCCCTGTTCCATCAAGGCCCTACAAGAGTTCCTCGGCATGGTGAATTTTTATCACCGATTCGTGCCCCGCGCTGCTCAGCTCATGCGGCCCCTTTATGAGGCCCTCCGGGGCAAGCCGGCCAAGCATGACATCGTTTGGTCCGCGGCCATGGACGCGGCCTTCGCGAGCGCAAAACGGGCCCTCACCGACGCAACGCTGCTGGCTCACCCGGTGCTCAACGCACCCATCGCCCTCACTACGGACGCCTCCAACTACGTGGTGGGCGCCGTCCATGAACAATGGGTGGACGGGGTTTGGCAGCCACTCACATTTTTCAGCCGGCAACTCCGGCCGAACGAGTTAAAATACAGCACGTTCGACCGCGAGCTGCTCGGTCTATTCCTGGCCGTTCGCGATTTCCGACACCTCCTGGAGGGCCGCCCGTTCACGGCTTTCGCCGACCACAAGCCGTTGGTCTACGCAATGGCCAAACTCACGGAGCCGTGGTCGGCCCGCCAGCAGCGCCACCTCTCCGCCGTGTCGGAATTCACCACGGACATCCGGCACGTCGCCGGCAAAGACAACGCCGTGGCCGACTGTCTTTCTCGGGCCAGCGCGAACGCGGTCCACCTCGGTGTGGACTTCGCGCTCATGGCGGCCGACCAGACCACCGACACCTCGGTGCAGGCCCTCCGGGTGGCGGACACGGGCCTCCGCCTGGCCGACATCCCCTTCGTGGGCACCGTCCTGCTCTGCGACGTCTCCCAGGGCCAGCCTCGCCCCATCGTGCCCATTTCCTGGCAGCGCCGCATCTTCGCCTCCATCCACGGCCTTTCTCACCCGGGCCGGAAAGCTTCTCAGAAGCTGGTGTCGGCACGTTTCGTCTGGCACGGCCTTCGACGGAACGTCCGCGACTGGGCCAACGCCTGCACGGCCTGCCAGCGGGCCAAGGTCCACCACCACACCCAGGCCCCGCTAGCACCTTTCACCGTGCCTGCACGGCGTTTCGACCACGTCCACGTGGACCTGGTGGGTCCCCTGCCCCCATCGCGGGGGTTCACCCACCTGCTCACCATGGTGGACAGGACCACCAGGTGGCCGGAGGCCGTGCCCCTCACCTCCACCACCACCGCCGACGTGGCGCAGGCGTTCATCGCCACCTGGGTCGCGCGCTTCGGCGCACCGGCGGACATCTCGTCCGACCGCGGCCCACAGTTCACGTCCGAACTTTGGGGCGCGGTTGCCCGCTCGTTGGGGGTCACGCTGCACCGCACCACGGCCTACCACCCCCAAGCCAACGGGTTGTGCGAGCGGTTTCACCGCTCCATGAAGGCCGCACTCATGGCCGGCCTTCAGGACGACGGTTGGACCGACCAGCTGCCGTGGGTCCTTTTGGGCCTCCGCACGGCCCCCAAGGAGGACCTCCGGGCGTCCGCCGCCGAGCTCGTCTACGGCCAGCCGCTCCGCGTCCCGGGCGAGTTCTTGCCCGACGCTACCAGTCCCTGGTCCGCCGCACACCAGCGCTCGGACCTCCAGGAGGCCGCCCGACGATTTGCCCCCGTGCCAACGTCCCGCCACGGTGGCCCCCAGTCCTACGTCCCCCCGGCGCTTCGCACAGCGGAGTACGTCTTTGTGCGTCATGACGCGCACCGGGGGCCACTCCGGCCGCCGTACGACGGGCCCTTCCGGGTTCTGCGACGGGGCGACAAGTCCTTCGTCGTCAACGTTGGCGGCCGGTCGGACCGGATCTCTGTGGACCGCCTCAAACCGGCGCACGTGGACGTCGACCGACCACCACGGTTGGCCCTTCCTCCGCGGCGAGGCCGCCCCCCATCCACAGTTCCCCCCGCTCGACCACCCACCACCAGATCGGACCCCCCCACGACCCTCCAGGGGTCGCTTCGGCCGGGTCATCCGGACCCCCCTTAAATTGACCCTGCCGGTGCAGGTCGATTCTGGAGGGGCGTGTGTAGCGGTTCCCGCTGAATGTACACAATCGCCTTGCACCTGCCAGGACGCGGCCAGGGCGCGATCGCCATGCCGGGCTCGTCCAGACGGGCCCAGACGCGCCTCTCCTGGGCATGCCCGGACTCGCTGTTCCCGGGCACGCCCGAACCTCCCGGGCACGCCCGGTCTCGTCTTTCCCGGGCATGCCCGCTCTCGCCTTTCCAGGGCTCGCCCAGAGCGCCCGGGCACGCCCAGCCTCGACTTGCTAGGCCGCGTCCAGGACGCCCGGGCATGTCCAGACTCGCCTTTCCAGGACTCGCCCTTGACACCCGGGCATGCCCGGTCTCGGTTTTTCCGGGCAAACGCCCCGGCATAAATGTGTATATATATTGCTGCCCGATAAACGGGCTTGTGAGAATACCTGAGCTGTTTTGTTTCAATAAAGCAACTCGGACGAATTCCGTCTTTGGTCGCGTCAATTCTTTCGACTCGCGTTGGAGCGCAGCTCCTTCAATGGAATAATATTTACCGATATGAACAGTGATGTGGCTTTTATTGAAATTCTAAAGATACTGTTTAGATTTTGATGATTTCCATGTGATATGATTAAACGGATGTTTATATGAATCGTTTAAAATTAAAAAAAACCCTTCAATTTCTGATATTTTGCCTTTTCATTTGGGCCTCCCAATTGAAGCCCCGCCCATAGGGCGGGTACCGTTGCTTGGAATGAAATTCAAGTCTTGTGACGTTCAGCGACTTTGAGAAAAAGCATTTGACATTGCGAACAGGGATGTGATGTGGAGTATATTAGAAGGGTATGGAATACCCAGAAAATTCAGCAGAATGATAAAGAACATATGAAATGGATACAAGTGCAATGTGATCTGTAATGGAAAGAAGTCTCCAGAAGTTGAAGTCACACCAGGAGTCAGACAGGGATGCATATTGTCTCCACTTGTACTGGACTGGGTACTAAGGATGTCTACAGAACATGCCAGATATGGTGTAGAGCGGACTGAAGATGACAAAGCAAAGTATGAGAGCGAAGGTAAATAGGATCCAGGAGTACGTATATCCTGCATTTCGGACCATCTTTTGGCGTTTCAGGTTTTCATCTTTCCACTTCAATTGTGGATGCATTTCTAAAACGACGTTTAATTACATGGAATACATGTTTTCAATCTGAAGGTAATTCATGATGCCTCCTTTTGATTGTTAAAATGGTTCACAGAGTTCCTGCATAATGACAAATTTCTTACCAATGTAGATTGTGCACTGAAGTGCATCGTGCGGAGGAACTATATTTTAAAGATAGGTCTTTTAAATAACTCCCTATCTTCAAACACTTCCTCTACTCACTGTCACCCACACCAATCCATCCATTGATCTCAAGGTCTATGGTGCTCCTTGATGATGACTAATCAGTCTGACAGGTTAGGACAGCCTGGTTTGTTGCATGGTAATATTAAGGTCGAGTATTACATTCTATATACTATATAATGGACGGAAAGTATGCTGGACGTTTCATATACTCCAAGAGGATTTGATCTAAGAGGCTGAAAATATCAGGGATTCATGAGGACACCCTGAAGTTGTGCGTGTGTAAGTTTTGTTTGATTCCGTCAAGTTCTGAAAAAAAAATCTATTTTTTTTTTTTTCGTCCATCTTGGCATTTTCTTCCTTTGGGTGAGGGCGGTGCAATTATAATTATCCAAACAAATTATCCAAACAACAAACAACCACCTTTAGAGGCCATTTTTCCCCACAGAGCAGGTGTTGGCCTTTTTTGGGCACCTTGGGCCCCTTTTTGAAGGAATGTTTTATGGCCGGATGCCCTTCCTGCCGCCAACCCTGTTAGTCGCCTCTTGCCACACACAGGGAATTACCAGTGAACTGGTACTCAATTTGCCGACCTCGGAAGGTATGACAGGCTGAGTCAACCCCCCTGGTATTACTTCAGCGATCGACTGGGATTCAAACCCAGGATTCTGGGATCCCAAGCCGGCACCCTAACCGCTAAGCCAACGAACCCAGGATCCTAGGATCCCAAGCCAGCACCCGAACCGCTAAGCCAACAGCAGGCTTTGCAATTGGAATTATCCGAGCTATGATAAATATATGCACATAAGTATTAAATATGTGTTATATATGTATTACATACACACGATGTATTATGTATGCACATCAACAGTTTGCATGTATGTGCTTCATGTGCGTCACCTGGACTACTTTTATTTTTGGGAGCGATTTAGGCAGCGCTCTGTTGCCTATACACCGCCCAAATAAAGGGATATGTCTGAACATCTCTGGGATACCGGGATACCGAGGATACCGAGTTTTTTCTCTCTGGGATACCGAGTTTTTTTTGTGATTGATGTTAGCTCTTACACGAGCCTCGATCTTGTATACAAAAAAAAAGAAGATGTTGCACGATTGGAACAAGATCACCTATACAGCGGGTACCTTTCAGTGGATATTACCGACAGTGAAGTTATATTTCCTGCAGTCTCTTTGCCTATTCTCTAAAGGGAATTCATTTCTTGGAGTCAGATTTCCTATCAAATAAAGCTATGTGTATCTCGGTTTCAAAGTTCCTTGGATCCACCCTCTTCCTGGGGCTCTAATCACCACAAGCGGAAATACGGCAGATGTGGATTCCTTCCAGATCTTCCTTTGCTAGCCCAGATGAGTGTGTCAGCCATTCAACTCAAGTGTGACCTCCTAAGTTTTGATGATTCAGATCGATATGAATGAAGTTGAGGGTAGAGATAATTAGGATGAAGACGTGATAAATATATAAATAAATAAAAAATCATGCTTGTTGGAAAGAGCTGATGGGAGAAGATGATGAAAATGGAAGAATGGAAGAAAGTTTGTTGGATCTGGAAGACGAAAGCTACATTCTTTTAAAATCACATCTTTCTGTGCAGATATGCATTGGGAATTTGCATAAGATAATGTGCAAGTCTAACTCCACTCTGCAGTTACATCTACTTTGAAGAGTTATCCTTTCCTTTTAGTTTTGAACATGCATTGGTGGAATTCTCCATTGGGAGAGTTCAGCCAAGTGCAAGACATGGTGCCGTTTGTTTTGTCCAAATGGCCAAATGGAATTATGGTGTGAGATAAAAACAACTTCTGATCAGAGAACATATATTTAACTAGCTGAAGTACCTGGCGTTGCCCGGGTGGGGTCGGGGGATGGGAAGGGGAGGGTGGGAGAGGAAGGGAGGGTGAAGGGGGAAGGGGAGTGGATGGGAGGAGGACAAATCTACACCTGCAAAGAATGCTTTAACCTCAGTGTTGCGCAGGTCAAAAAGTGTTGCCCTTTCTACCACAGGTATGAGGTTCAGCCAACCGATTATAAATAGAATCTTCTTCTTTAAATTAAATTCTTTTCGCTCTTTCACGAGCCTCGATCTTGTATACAAAAAAAAATATTTAAAAATGCCCAATTATTCCTACGCTCTTGTACTTGGGGTTGGCCAGGGGGAAGCTTGGCTCAGATCTTTCAGAACCGGCTGGCCAGGCCTGACGTTCGTCGAAGGTTAGGGGAGGAATTTGTAATTTGTCTTTGGTGCTGGCGATAACTCACCTACTCTTCACAAAGGACCATATTATTATTATGCCGCAGATGTACAGTGCATTCAGAAAGTATTCAGACCCCTTCACTTTTTTCACATTTTGTTATGTTGCAGCCTTATTCTGAAATCGTTTATATTCATTTTTTCCCTCATCAATCTACACTCAATACCCCATAATGACAAAGAGAAAACAGGATTTCAGAAAGTTTTGCAAATTTATTAAAAAGAAAAAACTGAAATATCACATTGACATAAGTATTCAGACCCTTTGCTGTGACACTTGAAATTTAGCTCATGTGCCTCCAATTTCTCTTGATCATCTTTGAGATGTTTCTGCACCTTGATTGCAGTCCACCTGTGGTAAATTCAATTGATTGGACATGATTTGGAAAGGCACACACCTGTCTATATAGCATGTGTAGGGGGTGGGGGGGGGGGGAGGAGGCATGTGTAGGGGGTGGGGGAGGGGAGGAGGGGGGGGGGGGAAGGATGCACCTTAACCTGCATCTCATTGCGTTTTTCAATCGCCGATGTGAGTGGACCACACTGCAGGCAAATGTGAAATCTCAGAGACAACTGAAAAATCTTCAGTTTGACTTTTATGAGTTTTTTTCATTTTGTCTCATTCATTGTACGCACGAGAAACAATGTTTTAACTCTCATTCAACCATGAGACCGTCTTATTCCATGTTCCTTTCCCTTTTCCTTCAAGAAAAACCCCAGAGGTTTTACAAACCTGATGACATGCAATATTCCTCCACGCAAAATATTCCCTCTCCACACCTGTGGGACACAGGTGTTAACCTGCAGGGCACTTCACCTCATTAATATGGAGCTTCCTTTCGTGGTTGCAGTTATGCATCTTTCTTTGGCTGGAAGGGCATGGGAGGAGTCCATTTATTTATTTAATCCTAGCCACCTGGGTATTTGATTAGGTTAAAGCTGATTGGTTATTCCCTCCGTGCACATGTGAGAGATGTGGATGGGTCTTTGTTTTTTATGCGCAGGTTGACTGCTCAACGTTTGCACATGGTATATGCTTGGGAGCCTCAATGGTACGCGTTTCTGTCTGCCCTGTCACTGATGATTCGCCAATAAGCGATGAAACCGGTCCAGCAGCTGAGGGGGTGTGTCGCATTCGGTTTCTCTTGTATGTACAATGTGTAAATGTTGTTATAACTGTGGAAGGACTCTGGGAAGAGTTTTAAACATCAAACGGCTTATCTTGTGCAGGTTTCTTTGGCGAGAAGAGCAGGAGTCAATTTATATATACATATACACGACCGGTCAAAAGTTTGAGAACACCTCAATTTTTCCAGTTTTTATTGAAACTTACGCAGTTTAATGTCCAGTGAATAACCTGAATTGGTACAAAGGTAAGCAGTGAACTGCTCGAGGTTAAAAAAAAGTTTAGGTTAGCAAAAACGGGAAAATAATGTAAATTGCACAGTTATATTGTAAAAAAGGGCCTTCTTCAGGGAACAAGTAATGGGTTAACAACTTACAGCTGTTCTGCAGTAATGTAAGTAAATTAAGCCTTGAAAGTTGATGCAAACAATTCCTACAGGTGTCCCAACCTCTGCTGATTACTTGATTACAAACCCCCTGTCTGTATAAAAGCAGTATTGGAACAGACTGTTATTACACCCTCTGAAGCATTATTTGGACAATATTGCACTGCAGGAAGTGGTATATTGTAAACTGGAGGAAACTCTGACAGGAAGAGGTCTGGCAGACCCAAAGCCACAACAGAATCAGAAGACAAGTTTCTGAGAGTCAACAGCTTGTGTGACAGGCGGCTCACAGGACAACAGCTTAACACTGGTCGAAGTAAGCAAGTCTCAGTTTCAACTGTGAACAGAAGCCTTTGAGCTGCAGGTTTGACAGGTTGAGTGGCAGTAAGAAAGCCATTGCTAAGTTGGCAAAACAAGAAAAAGAGGCCTGCCTGGGCCATGAAGCACCACCAGAGGACTACTGAAGACTGGAGGAAAGTCTTATGGACCGATGAATCAAAATTTGAAATCTTTGGTTCATCACACAGGGTTTTTGTACGCCATCGAGTAGGCGAAAGGATTGTTTCTCAGTGTGTGACACCAACTGTCAAACATGGAGGAGGAAGCATGATGGTCTGGGGCTCTTTTGCTGGATCCAGAGTCGGCGACTTGCACAGAGTGACTGGCACCCTGAACCAAAAGGGCTACCACAGCATTTTGCAGCGCCATGCAATACCCTCTGGTATATGCCTAGTTTGTCAGCGGTTCATACTACAGCAAGATAATGACCCTAAACACACCACCAGGCTATGTCAAAACTACCTTCGAGGAAAAGAACGACGGTAGGCTTCAAATCATGGAATGGCCAGCACAGTCTCCAGACTTAAACCCCATCGAGCTGGTTTGGGATGAACTGGACAGAAAGGTGAAAGCAAAGCAACCTACAAGTGCAACACATTTGTGGGAACTTCTGCAACAGTGTTGGGAAGAACTTCCCGAACAATATTTGATTTCCATTATCGAAAGAATGCCACGAGTGTGTTCGGCGTTTATATCTGCAAAAGGTGGCTACTTTGCTGAGTCAAAAATTTAAATTAAATTTTGTTAAACAAAATGATTCTATGATTTCTTTTTTATCTCCCAATTGTTTATTTGTTCTCTGCTTAATTTCAGAGTACATTGAGACAATAAACTGCGTAAATTTCAATAAAAACTGGAAAAATTGAGGTGTTCTAAAACTTTTGACCGGTAGTATATATATAAATATTGTTGCGGTTTTAGAACCCTCACTTGCAAATAATTCTTGTAAATATTCTATTTGTTAAAAGGTCAAAGGTCGCACCCATAGTTAGGCCATATGCAACACGTAGGTCACCATAGGACTTTAGTTACTTCCTTAGTATGTGTTTCAGATAAGGCTGTGTTCCCAATAGTTGAATCTGCGTTGCATTAATTAAATAAGATAGGCCCCAATCCGTCCATTTTGCACTCTCTCCAAATTGGTTACGCGGCCTTGCCAGCAGCGTTCGCTGCATTGAGCCTTCGCTGCCTTGAGCGCTCGCCCCGGCCGCCATTACGCACGCGGTCAAGCCGGAGAAGAAGGGGGCGGAGCACCAAGAACGAGGCGTGGCCCTGTCAACGAACCAACCAGGGCTGAGATGAGCTCACTGGTGGGCATGGCACGGCTTGATCTATAAGCGCGCTATATAAGCGCACGCGCCAAGCCCTTTCACGGACTGCGCGGAGACGGCTGGTTGTGTAAGGACTGCGCGGAGACGGCTGGTTGTGTAAGGACTGCGCGGGGACGGCTGATTGTGTAAGGACTGCACAGGGAGCGATCGTTTGTCACGGAATTCTTTCAGTGGGCTCCGGTTTCATGAACTCGTTTGAAAGGCGCTTTATGAACATTGAGAGAGAGAGAGGCAGCAGGCGCAAATATTACGTATGCAGCAGTCCAGCCCTCGCATATGTAAAGGTCCGGTCGCGCGCCAATGACACGCGAAGCTGCCGGCCGTTGTTCGCCGCGGACCCGGAGCCGGACTCGAGTGGACCGGAGCCGGATCCCATCGCCTGGACCATCTGCTTGGACCTTCCTCCCCTACCCATCACCGTCCTGTGTAAGTCTGTCTGTTTGTCCTGGGGTTAAATAAGACTGTATAGATAAGCTTGCTCTGTGTCCTGCTCTTCTTCTTGTACATTCTTTTTCTTTCGTTTCCTCTTTGGGTTTTTGTAAAGAATTAAATAAACCCTTATTTGTTCTTCCCTTTACTCTGGTTTCCTCTATTCGATCGTTTGCATCCTTTCCCAATTGAGTACCTGTGGCACGATTTCGGAACCGTTCAGGATCGGGTTAGTCTTTTGTTAATGGCTCGGGCTTCGGATTGCTAAACCGCTCAGCAATTTCCATCTTGTCCACGGTCCGAGCGGGAGTTATCTCCCTGCTTTGCGGTCGGATTGGCACTCAGGTATTTGGGACTCCATTGACCAATCACCCTGGCCAATCTCGACCGGAAAGGAGCGTTATAATTTCCAGGACTGGGGGACGGCCAGCTTAAAAGACAAGGGGATTAACCCCCCCCCCCCCTCTTGGTAAGGGGATCGCCGACCCCCCAAATCCGCAACAATATATATATATAGTTACGGTTTCTAGAACCTTCACTAGTAAATTTTAGTAAATGTTTCCCTTATAAATGATCCCCTGTAAATATCCCCATCAATTGGCTTTATTAAAGATCGCACCCTAGTTAGTCCATGTATAACACGTAGAGAACCATAGGACATCTCTGTAGTTATTTCATTATTATGTGTTTCAGTTAAGGATCTGTTCCCAATAGTTGAATCTGCGTTGCATTAATCAAATAAGATAGGCCCCATGCCGTCCATTTCGCTCTCTCCCTCTCCAAATTGTGGTACTTCGCTTGCCAGCAGCGTTCGCCGCCGTTGCATTGAGCTGTTTGCTGGCACCACGCCGCCATAAGCCATGCAGTTAAGCCGAGGAAGAAGGGGGCGGAGCCACAATAACAAGGTGTGGCATGGTGACTCGTCATCAGAGGTGGAGCCAGCGAGCTCTTGCCGGCCAACCAGCGCCGAGGTGAGCGAACCGGTAGGCGTGTCATCAAAGCCGGCGGCTTGATTCCTACACGGACAATAAAAGCGGCTGCGAGGGACTGCTTGAAAAGACAAGTGAGAAGGTTCATGAACAGATGAGGTGAGAAGGAGACGAGTGAGGAGGTGCAGATGAGTGAGGAGGTGCAGATGAGTGAGAGGGGTGAGTGCGTCAAGAGATCAAAGAGAGGCGAGCTGAGTGCGAAGGATCGGGAGGCAGAAGAGTGGGTCTGCTGACATTACGCCATCCATTCACGTTGTCAGCCCGCGTGAAACGAATACGTGTAGCTGCCGCCGGGTTTTCGCCTCGAGCCCGGAGCGTGGACTGGAGACAACCTCGACGCTGCGCACCGGCCCGGACCTTCGACGCCTACCATCTGCCTGGACCCTTCTCCTCCTTCCAGCGATTCCTTCCTGCCATTCCCTCCTGTCATGTGAGTCTGTTTGTTCTGTCCTGGGGTTTAATATAAGACTGCTTAAGGCTGCCCTGTGTCCTTCTTCTTCTTCTGTATATTACTTCCGTTTCCTCTTCTTTGGGTTTTCGTGTACATAATAAATATCTGTTATTCCTTACTTTGGCTTCTTCTTTCCCCCGATCGCTTTAGTCCCTTCTCCCCATTGAATACATGTGGCGCGATTTTGGCCAAATGCTCGGAGTCGGGTTAGTCCTTTGTTAATGGCTCGAGCTGCGGTTTGCTAAACCGCTCTTCCATCTTATCCGCGGCTCGGGCGGGGCTCATTTCCTTGCTTACCGGAAGGCGCTGGTAATTAGGTCATCGGAATAATTGGCCTACTACCCTATTCAGCACTGACCGGAAGTGACGTGATAGCTCCAGGACCGGCGGAGATGGCCAGCTTAACAGGACAAGGGGATTAACCCCCCCTTGCTAATGGGAGTGCCGTCCCCTGGATCCGTAACATTTGGTGTCAGGAGTGGGATGCAGGAGTGGGAGCCGGTGGGTGTGTCCGTGGTGCAGCCGGTGGGTGTGTCCGTGGTGCAGCCGGTGGGTGTGTCCGTGGTGCAGCCGGTGGGTGTGTCCGTGGTGCAGCCGGTGGGTGCGTCCGTGGTGCAGCCGGTGGGTGCGTCCGTGGTGCAGCCGGTGGGTGCGTCCGTGGTGCAGCCGGTGGGTGTGTCCATGGTGCAGCCGGTGGGTGTGTCCGTGGTGCAGCCGGTGGGAGTGGGTGTGTCCATGGAGCCGCCGGTGGGGTGTGTCCGTGGTGCAGCCGGTGGGTGTGTCCGTGGTGCAGCCGGTGGGTGTGTCCGTGGTGCAGCCGTTGGGTGTGTCCGTGGTGCAGCCGGTGGGTGTGTCCATGGTGCAGCCGGTGGGTGTGTCGGTGGTGCAGCCGGTGGGTGTGTCCGTGGTGCAGCCGGTGGGTGTGTCCGTGGTGCAGCCGGTGGGTGTGTCCGTGGTGCAGCCGGTGGGTGTGTCCGTGGTGCAGCCGGTGGGTGTGTCCATGGTGCAGCCGGTGGGTGTGTCGGTGGTGCAGCCGGTGGGTGTGTCCGTGGTGCAGCCGGTGGGTGTGTCCGTGGTGCAGCCGGTGGGTGTGTCCGTGGTGCAGCCGGTGGGTGTGTCCGTGGTGCAGCCGGTGGGTGTGTCCGTGGTGCAGCCGGTGGGTGTGTCCGTGGTGCATCCGGAGGGTGTGTCCGTGGTGCAGCCGGCGGGTGTGTCCGTGGTGCAGCCGGCGGGTGTATCCGTGGTGCAGCCGGCGGGTGTGTCCGTGGTGCAGCCGGTGGGTGTGTCCGTGGTGCAGCGGGTGGGTGTGTCCGTGGTGAAGCCAGGTGGGTGTGTCCGTGGTGCAGCCGGTGGGTGCGTCCGTGGTGCAGCCGGTGGATGTGTCCGTGGTGCAGCCTGTGGGTGTGTCCGTGGTGCAGCCGATGGGTGTGCCCGTGGTGCAGCTTGTGGGTGCCCCTTTGGCTTGGTGAAATGAGGAATTGGATGGGAACCACCGTGTGCATGAGCATATTGAAATGAGGTATTGAGAGGAATTGCTCGTGAATGCTATATGTGTGTGTGTGTGTGTGTGTGTGTGTGTGTGTGTGTGTGTGTGTGTGTGTGTGTGTGTGTGTGTGTGTGTGTGTGTGTGTGTGTGTGTGTGAGTGAATGAGCAGAGCATTGTGGACATGTGAGTAATTGTGATTGTGCATTGAGTTGAGTGTATTGTATTAAATGAATGAGCCTGGGAGGAAAGGAGGGTGCAAGTGCCACCAGGTGCGCAGGTGACACCAGGTGTGTGGGCACAGGTGTGCAAGCGAACCACAGGTGTATGGAGAATGGTTGGATGAAATGAATGGCATGGAATACATAGCTAGTATGGAATAGATGGTATGGAGTGTGGAATATATGGAGTATGGAATGGATGGTGTGGAGTGAGTAGTGTGGAATACGTGGGGTGGAGTGGTTGGTGCGAAAGGAGTGGACGGGGAAGATGGACCCTTTCATGAATACCCGGGGAGGGTAGTTTAAAAGTAGGTAGAGGGAGTAGGTAAATTGTGGTTGGATATTGGCATCTGTGGTGCGAGTAGTTGCACAGAGTGTTGGATGGGTGCATTAGTGGAGTCAATTGGCTGGGCGTGTGGCCTGTTAGTATGTGTATGGTTAAATGGGCACTCCGCCACTGTTAGTCTGCCGGCCAGGTGAGGCCGCAGGTAGGCTCTGGGAGCCAGTAGAGTTGTGAATGGGGCCCGAGGATCCGGAGGACGGACCCGAGTAGCCCAGTGCCAGAGAGGGCACCGAGTGGGGTAAGGGAGTCAGAGGGCCTTCCCCAGGTAGATAGGTTAGGGAGAGGAGCTAGGCAAGCTCGGGAGGCAACTGCAGTGGTGGAGGTGTGCAGGTGAGTAGACCTGCTGGTGAGCCACACGACCCAGCCCGGAAATTGTACGAAGGCACAGGGTGGGGAATCTGGGGAGTGAGACCCCAAATTGGTGAGCACCACAGTTTGGTCAATGGGAGTTCGGTTCTTAGAACCACATAGTGTAAGATGGCCAATGGTTTGGCAGGGAAAGACCCCGGGTAGAGTAAAAGTGTTAAAGTCATTTAGAAGGTAGTTAGGAGAAAATCTCTTCGCACCATCTACATCCACTCACCTGAGGTAATGACAGGACTCCACACCACTGATTTTTTGTTGCAAATGTTTTGGGGATGTAAGACACATCATGACGTGGGGGTGACATTGTGCTCATTGTTCAATCTCTTCCTCCTTAGGAGGGATTGATAAATTGATTGATGGCAAATTTGATTTAGAGGGATTGGTAACCAATTTGGATTAGGGGAGATATGGGGAAGACAGGACAATAGAGACGGAATTTGTAAATGTGTAGCGTTTTGTAAATACGGGGTAAGGGGCAAGGGTAGATTAGGTGACAGGGGGGGTGACGTATGGCAGGGACGAGCTTTCTCCGCTCGCTCCCATGCGCACCTCACCTTGCATTGCCTTGTTTTAATGTGTACCCTTGCGACCTTGCCCCGATGCTTGCTGTGTCCTTTCCTTCCCCACTCACGGCTTGTTCTTTTGGTGTCTGGGGGGGTTGCGCAGGTAGCCGCACTTGTGTGCCCGAGCCGCCGCTGCACAGCCTGTCTGGACCGATACACCACCTTATGGACCACACGTTTTTGTGGCCAAGCACCACACACTTATGGACCCCACGTGTTGGGGCCTGGCCCCTCTGCTGGGACCGGCCATGGTGGCCAAAGCCAAGCTTGCTTGTGGACCATGGTGAGGTGGCCCCCTTTGCCATACAGGTGGACCACCCTTAGTTGGCCCCTGTTGGCCATAAATAAAAAATGGACGCGTTGTGTGCCTTTTTTTATTATCACAAATAGGCAGCAAGCCACAAGAAAGAATAACATCAAGAAACATCGGGCCAGCAGAGCAGAAACAAGAAGAAAGGTAATCAGTTTGTTTTGTTGAAATGTGTGAAATGAGCACTGGATGGTGCTTTGTGTGTTTTATGGTGCTTTGGGGCTGATTGGTGCTTTGGTGATTTGTAATGCTCTTGTGCTCGGGGGTGCACTGCAATATCAATTGTGCATCCCCGGGCATTTGAGTATGGTGTATCGGTGCAGTGCAGTGCATGCTCTTCCTCTTCTCAAAAGTTCATATTTTTGTCTCCCAAAATGACAGGTCCTGGGTTCACATTGTAAATACCAATTAGAGTCTTGTAAATGATGCTCCCCACCGTATATGTATAGTTTGAAGACCATTCCGCAATTCGGTTATTCTTTGGGCATGAGTCTGTTAGGTAGGATGCAACGTAGCAGGGGGACGTACTTAATTGTTTTAAAACTGTCGCACTCAGGGTAAGGTTAATAGTAGAGGGTTACCACATCTGAGTGTCACACTAAGTTAAAGTTATTTCGGGCCGTGACGGCCCTGGAGGTACTGAGGGTGCAGTGTTGTGGTTTTTAGAACCCTCCACTTGGTAAATTTTTGTAAATGTTCCCTTATAAATAATCCCCTGTAAATACTCCCATTGTTGGTGTAAAGGTCAAACGTCGCACCCTAGTTAGGCCACGAGCAACACGTAACAAACCATAGGCTTCTTCTTTAGTTGTTTCATTAGTCTATGTTTCAGTTAAGGATCTGTTTTCAATAGTTTGACTCTGCATTGTATTAATCAAATAACCTAGCCCCCTTCTCAAATTCCCATCCTATTCATATTGCGGCATAATCTGCCCTCTCCAAATTGTATGGCATGCTTTTGCCAGCAGCATTCGCTGCCTTTGAGCTAAAGCTCGCCCCAAGCCGCCATTGCCAGCAGCGTTCGCTGCCTTTGAGCTGAAGCTGGCCCCAAGCCGCCATAAGCCACGTGGTAGAGTGGGAGAAAAAGGGAGGAGTGGCCAGGAACATAGGCGTGGCCCCATCAACGCGTCACGAGGGGAGGTACCAACGAACCCTCATGACCAATCCGGGCCGAGGCGTGTTCACCAGTAGGCGGAGCGAAGCGGACGCGGCTTGATACATGAGCCTTGTGATAAAAGCGCGAGCGCAAAGCCCTTTCACGCAGATGTGGGGGAGAGAGCAGATGATCAAGAGAAGAGAGAAGATCGGCAGATGATCGGCAAACTTGAGCGAACAGCGCAGAGGCGGCGAATGATAAGAACCTTGCGTGGAGGATCGCTTGGGATGATCGTGTGATACTGCCGTGGTTTTGAGAGCGTTCGGCACGCTATACGTACGGAGATCCCCCGCCCCTCGCATTTGTAAGGTCCGGTCGCGCGCCAACGACACCAACTGCCTGCCATTCTTCGCGGCGGACCCGGAGCCTGGAACCATCTGCTTGGACCCTTCTCTTCCTTCCCACCACCACCTCATTCGTGTAAGTGTGTTTGTATTGTCGTGGGCGTGTTATATAAGAGTGTATAAGGTTGCCATATGTCCTTTTATTTCCTTTCTTCTGTGTATTCCCTTCTTTCGTTTCCTCTTTTCGATAGTTAATAAACCATATTTGTTCTTCCTTCACCCTTCTTATTCTTTCTTTACCTGATTTCTTCTCATCCGATCGTTTTGTCTTTTCCCCATTGAATATATCGGTGGCACGATATAGGAACCGCTCAGAATCGGGTTAGTCTTTTTGCTAACGGCTCGGATCGTGGATTGCTAAACCGCTCGGCAATTACCATCACATCCGCGGTTCGAGCAGAGACTCATCTCCCTGCTTTGCGGAGAGATTGGTGAAGGTATTTGGGAAACCTTTGACCAATCACCCTGGCCAATCTCATCCCGCAAAGGAGCGGGATAGTTCCAGGACCGGAGACGGCCAGCTTAACAAGACAAGGGGATTAATCCCCCCCTTGCTAACGGGAGTGCCGTACTCTGAGATCCGCAACAATATATATAGTAGTGCTTTGTATGTGGGGTGTAAGTCGATGTGTCGGTTGATGGGGTTTTCATCAGAGTACCAGCCCTCGATAATCTCGCGGTTCACTCTCAAAGATCCTGTGCCAAGGATCGTGGTCTGAATCCATGAGAATGTGTGTTGGTGTGTGTGTATGTGTGTCGCAACCAATGACAACCTGTCTTGTCGTCTTACAGCACATAAGAAAAATGAAAGAAAAATGAACGTATGCTACCTCTGACCTATGCTGCCAAGATTTGGTAAGGTAAAAATCCTTACCTTCAGGATGTTCAATGGAAGGCAACCATGGAGATGTTCGGTTAAAACAAGGCGTTCTGTTTTTCCAAGTTTAATAACAGAAGTGAGCAGGTGAGAATATCTAGGTTAAGGAAACAGGAAGTAAGCATTGTTTAGGCCTTAGGGTAAGTAAATGAGACGTGGATGCCACATTAATGTTATCGACCAAATGACTTTTTTTTTTTCTGTCCTACTTTCCTTGTGTTGCATTATTTCCTCGGTCCTGTTTAACAATCACCCAGTGATTACTCGGATTACTAAATCAGCCACTTTATTGTAACATGTTTTTCATGGTAGGGCAGCTATATGAAGACTACTACGTGGACTACTACTGCTACTACTACTACTACTACTACTACTACTACTACTACTACCACCACCACCTACTTTGTTTTTATTTTTCGACTGAAGGTAACCTTCAGGCAGGAAGACTTTGTAATACTTTTTTTCAGTGCCAATGATAACTCACCTCTTCTACCTGAAAGACCTACCTCCTCTACCCACTCTGAGATCTTCGACATCTTTCAACGAACGCTAACGAATGGGACACTCGGCTCGACGTTGAAATGAGGGACACCTTGATGGAGGCCTCTCTCCAACACCAATCCAGCAGTTTTATATTTAGGTTGGGAATCGAGCCCAGATTCGATAGCTCAAAGGGCCAGGTGCACTACCTGTGCACTATCCCATCAGGCCACAGATAGCTGGAGGAGGTTTTGGATGTAAAATGGTGGTCGAATCATTCTGGGAACAAACACTAGTGAATAACATTTAAAGTCAAAATCGGCCACCATTGCATCCTTGACAAAGCAATAATTATTTTTCTTAAATCCGAGAGTCATCTCATCCAATTACTCCTGATCCTGCTCTGCACATTCACAACAATTAGGAGGACTCTTGTTTCTCAAATATGGATAAACAAATACATGGAAAGTAAAGTACAAACTCATTACAGCGACATAATTGTTGGTAAATGTGTGATCGTTCCGAAAAGACAAGTTGGGATTGAATCGTTTTTGAGGATTCTGAAAGCAGTTTGTGTTGAAAACCTTCATGGGCCCGAGCTGTGTCGTGGATCGTGGGCCTATTGGCAACCCAAGATCGACGCATGGACTTGTCCGATGGTTATATATAGCTCGATGCATTCTTCTTATTTGACGGTTACAATTGTCCAAACCTTATTGTGGGGTCGGTCGACGAGAACGGTTCTGGCCAAAGTCTGACACGAACAGGCTGGCAAGGCCATAATCAGGCTGGCCAGGCCATGAACAGACTGGTAAGGCCACAATCAGGCTGGCCAGGCACAACCAGGTTCGCCAGGTCATGAACCTGGTCATGGCATGGCCACAACCAGGCTGGCCAGGCCATAAACAAACTGGCAAGGCCGCAACCAGGCTGGCAAGGCCATAATCAGGCTGGCCAGGCCATGAACAGACTGGCAAGGCCACAATCAGGCTGGCCAGGCACAACCAGGCTCGCCAAGTCATGAACCTGGTCATGGCATGGCCACAACCAGGCTGGCCAGGCCATAAACAGACTGGCAAGGCCGCAACCAGGCTGGCAAGGCCATAATCAGGCTGGCCAGGCCATGAACAGACTGGCAAGGCCACAATCAGGCTGGCCAGGCACAACCAGGCTCGCCAGGTCATGAACCTGGTCATGGCAAGGCCGCAACCAGGCTGGCCAGGTCATAAACAGACTGGCATGGCCACAACCAGGCTGGCCAGGCCATGAACAGACTGGCATGGCCACAACCAGGCTGGCCAGGCCATGAACAGACTGGCAAGGCCACAACCACGTTGGCCAGGCTCTGAACAGACGGGCAAGGCCACAACCAGGCTGGCCAGGCTCTGAACAGACGGGCCAGGCCACAACCAGGCTGGCCAGGCACAACCACGTTGGCCAGGCTATGAACAGACTGGCAAGGCCACAACCAGGCTGGTCAGGCTGTCCTCTCTGTCCCACTGGCAGGAATTTGGAGTTTGTTGAGGGTGTGGGCGATAAATCGCATACTCTTTGCGAAGACCGAGGGATCATTAACATCCTCTAATGTCCCCGGTTCTGGCAGACGAGGTCTCTGGCTGAACGGTCTTCCGGTGGACGGAGCACACATTGGTGCCTCCCCCTGCCTGTGAAACCCTAGGATGACGGTTGATATCTGGGTTGGATTCAAATCCTGGCTAGACTTCTTGGAGACGAGGAGTGTGCGTCCGCTGTGGCCATTCGTGCCATGGTATACCATCCCATTACTGTATTTGCAAGTTTAGTCAATCGTGTAACCTGCACATCCCTGATGTTCCAAGTTTATTGGACGAGTGTGCCCTTTATAAAATTCAGTCTCTGCCCCTGATTGGACATTTTTTGCAGTAGTGGGCCCATTCCGCTCTCCCCCAACCGTTCATTTTTCAATTTTGAGCATCCACTGCTGCACATCCTTGTTGTGTAGGCATCCCAAACCCACAGCACTTCCCACAGTGGTGCAGGAGCAAATGGGGTATTATTGTTTGTAAATGTTTACTCTTGTATAAGATACAATGGCGTATTGTACCGTACATCCGGCTCACATGAGATGGTCGGCATCTTTTCCTCCATTGCAGCACCCTCTGCTGATCTGATCTAACAGTTCAAACTTTAAGAGACACAATGGGATAATGTTCAAAGACAAATTGAATCTTTTCTTTTAAGAACATTTTGTCATTGAATATGAAATCACATGATCGAAACAATTTCTATTTCCTGGCATTCATGTAATTTTGATTTGAATAAGAAGTGGGCATTTTATACAGGTAACCCCCGTAGTTGGGAGATATGTCCAGGCAGCGGTGTTTAACTGCTGGGGGTCTTTGATGGGCTGATGCTGACGTGACCCGCAGCCCACCTTGAGAGAAATGAGGGTCACGTCAGGCTTGGCCAAAGGTATTGCCAAAATCAAGACTCCGCTCACCTTCACTCCTTCATTCCTCTTTTCTCCCACCTCTGGAACAAACTCCCTCACTCTCTTCAATCCCACTCCTCCCTCCAGGTCTTCAAAACACCTGTTCATCCCCATCTCTTATCTTCCCCCATCCAAAACCTTGATCTTTTCTACCCCCGCTAATTCGCCCCAGATCCACTTTTTTGAAATTCCAACTTCTTTCCTGGAAGTTCTAGCAGTGTCCATGTGTTTTTTTTTTTTACCTCTCCCACCCCCCCCCCCCCTTCCCACGCCTCCTTCCTCCAAGCCCTCACCCTCCCACAGATCTCCCGATGTCCTTGCTCTCCATCTAGTTCTCCCACTTCCTTTATCATATGTTTGATGTGTTATGTGTCAGTTTGTCTTTTTGTGATCAATGTTACCTCTTACATGAACCTCGATCTTGTATACAAAAAAAAGAAAGAACGTATGATTCAATTGGATGACAATGACACGTCACTCCACTCTGATTGGACTGCAACATCATACCTGGCACGTTCTTTGCCAAGTTTACTCGTCACAACAGAACTAACCCTGACCTATTTTGTTATTCCATTGAGTTGTAATGTGCATTATGCATTTTTAATAAACTGGCAAAGCACCACGTGACCACACTAGCACTGCGCAGCCGCAGATGAAGACCACTCGATGGTCGAAACGCCAGACTTGAGTTTTGCCAACCGGGCAGCTGTAGTTGTTGTGGTGCCTTCCCTTTTAAATGTGGATCTTCCCAACTAAAACCGGTTTTTGCCATAAACTTTACTAGTTTAAAATCCTCAACACTTCAGCTTCACACCTTACCCTGGTGTACTGTTCCATCTACTCCGCTCTGGACAGCCATGTTACCTTTGTGCATACAAGGTCGAGGCTCGTGGAGGAGCTAGAACAAAAAACGGTTCAGGATGTAACAGAACAAAGGGAACAGCAGAAAGAGAGGGGGAAACACACCAACAGTATGGTTGAAGCACAAAATAGAGGGAGACTTGGATAAATGAGGGACGTGGGGAAGAATGAGGCTTAGGGGAGGACGCAGAGGGTGAACAAGATGGATACAGCCGCAACTCTCGGGAATGAAAAATTGGAAACTTGGAAAGAGGTGAGTTTGTGGAAGGTTGACAGGGGAGTAGAAAATATCATGGTTTTGGATTGGTGATTATCTGAGATGGCGGTGAACAGCTGTTCTGAAGACCTGGAGGGAAGGATGTGGACGTTTGTTCTGCAGGTAGGAGAAAAGGGGAACGAATGAATCGAGGTGAGCAATGATCCTGGATTTTGGGGATTTCACTAGAAGAGGATTCCTCGAGAAAAGACGAACGAATGAATCGAGGTGAGCAATGATCCTGGATTTTGGGGATTTCACGATAAGAGGATTCCTCGAGAAAAGACGAACGAATGAGAGGAGTTGAGCAATGATCCTGGATTTCTAGGGATTTCACTATAAGATGATTCCTCGAGAAAAGATGAATGAATGAGTAGAAGTGAGCAGTAGTTCTGGATTTTGGGAATTTCACTAGAAGAGGATTCGTCGCAGACCATGTGCGCCCTGTAGAAACCTGGAGGGTAGTGGGGGGCAAAGCATTGAGAGAATCAAAAATGTCAGGGTTGAACTTAAACATAAAAATCAGCATTTGTGTGATCAACATTTGGTTGAACTTAAACAATCAGCATAAAAATCATAACTCCGAGGGCCTTTCACTCGCTCACCACAGGCAGGTTGGTGGTCTTTCCGTCTTCTACCGACTCCTCTCTGGCCTTGCCCCCCCAGCTCTCTCTGGGCTCTGTCCCGCAAATATTCCTACAGGTCGCACAATATCTGCCAGCAACCCTCTTATGCTTAAACTGCCAAAATCAACACTCTCTGCTCACCTTCACTCTTTCATTCCTCTTTACTCCCACCTCTGGAACAAACTCCCTCACTTTCTTCAATCCCACTCCTCCCTCCAGGTCTTTAAAACAGCTGTTCACCACCATATCTTATTTTCCCCCATCCAAAACCTTGATCTTTTCTTTCCCCGTTAATTCACCCCAGATCCACTTTTTTGAAATACCAACTTCTTTCCTTTTTTTGCCTCTTCCCCCCCGCCCCCCCCCCCTTCCCATGCCTCCTCCCCCAAGCCCTCTCCCTCCCACAGATCTCCCGGTGTCCCTGCTCTCCATCTTGTCTCCCTCTCCCTTTATCACATGTTTTATGTTTTATGTGTCAGTTTGTCTTTTTGTGATCAATGTTAGCTCTTACACGAGCCTCGATCTTGTATACAAAAAAATAATAATAATAATTGATCTGTGGCATGAGGGCCAAAAATTCCCGCAGTGGAGGAGCGCTCTCTTATATTGAGCGAAGTCATTGTGCGATTTGGCCCAAATTAAAAATTTAGCACATTTCTATCAAATATGGGCCTGGCTCAACCACTGAATTCATTCCTGATGCTGAAAAATATTAAATATCTGAACTGTTGTAGCACCACATGCACTTTATTTAATGGACATACTTGGTCAGCGTTGGACCGACTCCTCCCACATAGGCCATCATTACCGGCCACCCCCTGTGTCCACATCTGTTATTACATGAGTATGATATTTATCACCACGTCGCTCTATAATTTGCCCAAGCTGTAGAAAGACCACCAACAAGGTACTGCATATATACATACAGCCATTTTTTGAACCAAGTTTTGATGGCGCAACCATCACCTTCATCTAATTCTGCAAGAAAGTCGAATTCTCAATTCTGCAAAATGGAAGACAGTCGGGCCTCGGGCCCACAGCCATTTCTGCTTTGCAATATCTGTTCAGAGCACAGGGAGGATTTCATAACCGTATTCAGTTTTATCACACTCTCCAAAGACATGTACAAACATAAGAGTTCGATCATTTCAAGAAATTCAACTATTAACAGGCTGGACTGCTGAGAGTGAGGAAACCTACTTCAATGGTGGCAAGACATACTAGTACTGTAATCGTTTTTAATGCTGCAGCTACAATCGTGCTGTAAACATTTCAATAAAACACTTTCAATGGCTGATTAAACCTGACCTGGGCAGATTAGTGAGCCAGGTGTTGCCAAAGTTGTACCATTGAGTTATAGACCATTCGTCTTGCTCTCATTTATGAACTTTTAGGTTGAGAAGAACCAGGAGGGTCCAGCATTACAAACAAGACAGCAATTTATCTCGATTTTGGACGGAGGCTCAAGCGGTTTGTTCACCTTGCTAATTTATAAAGAAGATGCGCTGTCCAGCCTCTCCCCACATCCATACTGCTGCAACCATAGGGAATAGGGAGGGTGGAAACATTGCAAATTCCGACATATATATATACATGAAGGAGTTCGGACTCCAGCAGAATACGGATAAAAGGATGGCAAGGCACAAACTCGTCCGAGAAAATGTTTATTCGTAAAACCAACTCGGGAACACTAAAAAGCCCGTTTATCGGGCTGCCTTATAAAGCAAAACCGAAACCGAAAGCCACGCCTCTCAAGCGAGGCGTGCTTCGGTGGTCACGTGATCCACAGGTGTAGCTCATTATACCCGCACGCGCGGCACGCTTTGGCGGTCACGTGACCAGCCACTCTGGCGCCGTGGATCCCCGCCGGTGACGTCACCGGCTGGAGCAAGGAGATTCTGATGCCGGTCTTGCTTGGGGGACCCATGGGTCGCTACACACACCCCCCCAGAATGGACTTGGTCCAGGCAGGTCAACCTGAGGGGGGTCCGGATGACCCGACCGAAACGACCCCTGGCCGGTCGCGGGGGGGGGGGGGGTCCGGTGTGGTGGTGGATGGTCGGACGGGGGGTGTAGTGGACGGGGGGCGGCCGTGCCGTGGTGGCAGAGCCAGCGTCCATGTGGGCCGGTTTGAGGCGGTCCAGCGAGATCCGGTCCGCCCGGCCGCCGATGCTGACGATGAAGGACTTGTTGTCCCGGCGTAGGACCCGGAAGGGACCGTCGTAAGGTGGCCATAGCGGCCCCCGGTGCATGTCGTGGCGCACAAAGACGTACTCCACCGTGCGGAGTGCTGGGGGGACGTAGGAGTGGGGGTCGCCGTGGCGGGACGTTGGCACTGGGGTGAAACGTTGGGCGGCCTCCTGGAAGTCCGTGCGCTGGCGCGCGGCGGACCAGGGGCTGGTGGCGTCGGGCACGAACTCGCCCGGGACGCGGAGAGTCTGGCCGTACACCAGCTCGGCGGTGGACGCCTGGAGGTCCTCCTTGGGGGCCGTGCGGAGGCCCAAAAGGACCCACGGGAGCCGGTCGGCCCACCCGTCGTCCTGGAGGCCGGCCATGAGTGCAGCCTTCATGGAGCGGTGAAACCGCTCACACAACCCGTTGGCTTGGGGGTGGTAGGCCGTGGTGCGGTGCAGAGTGACTCCCAATGAGCGGGCGACCGCGCCCCAAAGTTCGGACGTGAACTGTGGGCCGCGGTCGGACGAGCTGTCCGCCGGTGTGCCGAAGCACGCGACCCAGGTGGCGATGAACGCCTGCGCCACGTCGGCATTGGTGGTGGAGGTGAGGGGCACGGCCTCCGGCCACCTGGTGGTCCTGTCCACCATGGTGAGCAGGTGGGTGAACCCCCGCGATGGGGGCAGGGGACCCACCACGTCCACGTGGACGTGGTCGAAACGCCGCTGAGGCGGCCGAAGAGCGTCCGGAGGTGGAGGAGGTGCTCGGCTCTGGACGTGCTGGCGACGAGGATGTCGTCCAGGTAGGTGAAGAGGAACGGCAGGTCGCGCAGCACACCGTCCATCAGGCGCTGGAACGCCTGCGCCGCGTTTTTGAGGCCGAAGGGCATCCGGAGGAACTCAAAGAGGCCGAAAGGTGTGATCACGGCCGTCTTCGGGATGTCGGCCGGGCGGACGGGCACCTGGTGGTACCCCCGAATCAGGTCCACTTTAGAAAAAATGGTCCGCCCCGCCAACCGGGCGGAAAAATCCTGGATGTGCGGGATGGGGTACCTGTCGGGGGTAGTGGCGTCGTTGAGGCGGCGGTAGTCGCCGCATGGCCGCCATCCGCCCCCCCGCTTCGGGACGATGTGCAACGGCGAGGCCCAGGCGCTGCCGGAGCGCCGTACGATGCCGAGGCGCTCCAACCCCGTGAACTCGGCCTTGGCGACGGCGAGTTTGGCGGGGTCGAGACGGCGAGTCCGGGCGTACACCGGCGGGCCCGTAGTGGGGATGTGATGCTCGATGCCGTGCCTCACCGCGATGGCCGAAAACGTCGGCCGCGTGAGGGCCGGGAACTCCGCGAGGAGACGTGCGAAGTCGTCCGCCGATGGGAGGGCGCAGGAAAACTCGGTGGGTGCGGCCCGGCTCAAGGTGCACGCCAGGGAGCTGAAAGTCTCGGCGTTGATGAGACGCTGGCGTTTCACGTCTACCAGCAGCCCGTGGGCGCACAAGAAATCGGCCCCGAGCAAAGCCATGGGGATGTCCGCCGTCACGAACTCCCAGTGAAAGAGCTGGCTGCCGAAGCGGAGGGCGACGGTGCATGGGCCGAAAGTGCGGATGGCGGAGCCGTTGGCCGCGACCAATGGGGGGCCGCAGACGGCGGCCCGCCTGTCCTCCGCCGAAGCGGGAATGACGCTCAGCTGGGCACCGGTGTCGCAGAGGAAGCGCCGCCCCGACGCTCGGTCCGCGATGAACAGCAGGTTTCCGGAACGGCCGGCGTTCATTGCTGGGAGGGAACGCCGGCTCGCCCGTTTCCCGGGGTCGAATGTGCACGGGGGTCGGCATGATCGGGCCTACCGCCCGAACCTGGCATGGAAATAGCACCAGGCCGGGTCCGGCGGGGGCTCCGGTCGACGCGTCGGGACCGGGCGACGCGGCGTCGCCGCTGCCAGTCGTGCCGGCCCGGCGGTCTCCGGGAAGGAGACTGCGTCGCGGGCGGGTGGGCAGGAAGGCTCCCGGCCGCCACCCCGACGAGCTGGCTCGCCGCTCCGGCGAGCTGGCTTGCCAAAGCGATCTTGTCGGCCTCCTTGGCGAGGTCGCGGGGGTTTACGATGGTCGTACCTGCCAGGGCGACCCGTACCGGGGCCGGGAGCTGGCGAAGAAAGAGCTCCTGAAACAGGAAATCCGAGGGGTGCTCGCCGAGCAACGCGAGCATGTAGTCCATGCGCTCGGACGGGCGCGTATCACCGAGCTCCGGTAGGTCGAGCAGGCGTCGTGCACGCTCAGCCGGGGAAAGGGCGAATGCGCCAAGCAGAAGTGCCTTGATGGCGTCGTACTTGCCGTCAGCGGGCGGGTACTGGAGGAAGCTCAGGCAGTGGGCGGCGGTCGCGGAGCCGAGCGCGGCGACCACGTAATGGTAGCGGGTGGCGTCCTCCGTGATGCCACGCAGGGCGAACTGGGAGTCCGCCTGCGTGAACCAGACGGCGGCATGTGCTTCCCAGAAGGTGGGCAGCTTGAGGGACACTGCGGTGTCCATTGCCGTGTTGCAAATTCGGGGTCACCAGTGAAGGAGTCCGGACTCCAGCAGAATACGGATAAAAGGATGGCAAGGCACAAACTCGTCCGGGAAGATGTTTATTCGTAAAACCAACTCGGGAACACTAAAAAGGCCGTTTATCGGGCTGCCTTATAAAGCAAAACCAAAAACCGAAACCGAAAGCCACGCCTCTCAAGCGAGGCGTGCTTCGGTGGTCACGTGATCCACAGGTGTAGCTCATTATACCCACACACGCGGCACGCTTTGGCGGTCACGTGACCAGCCACTCTGGCGCCGTGGATCCCCGCCGGTGACGTCACCGGCTGGAGCAAGGAGATTCTGATGCCGGTCTTGCTTGGGGGACCCATGGGTCGCTACATACATATTGTTGCGGATATGGGATTTGCATCCATCCATATCCGCGTGTAAATATTCCCCTATTTCCTCAATACTTCCCAACTATCCCCAATCCCCCATTCCCTAGTCCCATTTTCTGTAAACAACACTCTGTAGACCCGACCTCCCCCTATTTCCCCCATTAAATGTCGTGCCCATGTTCACCGCATCTCATGTAAGACAACTATAGGACATCTTGCTAGTTATTACCTTCGCAAAAGCGGAAGGTTATGTTTTGATCGCTGTGTATTTATTTGTATGTCTGTGTGTGTGTGTGTATGTTATTCGCATAACTCAAAAAGTATTCAACCGAATTGCATGAAATTTGGTGGGATGATTGGTTATTATACGGGACACATTTGATTAGATTTTGGGAGCAATCGGGTCAAAGGTCAAGGTCAAGGTCACGAAAAGGTCAAAATCGTATTTTTACCAAGTACAGAACAGTAGCTGCGGCGAAGGTATGCGCTCTACCGAGTGCCCGTTCTAGTTCTTAGTCTATGTCAGTTAAGGACTCGTTTCCATTAATTCTGACCCTTCGTTGCACCAGAATGTGATTGTATGGCACCGTTAGGAAGTTTAGGACCTCCCAATACCTCCCCGCAGCTCTTCCTCATGGTTCAGCAACAACAACAACAACAACAGCAACGGCGGCGGCGTGCACAGGGAGTGCGCGTCCTCACTCCGGCTTGGTTGGTAGGGGGTGTTGGGAGGGCATGAGGCCTTCCCAACGAGCTGCCATCGAACATGTGCTCGACGGGGTTACCAAATAGGGGCTCCCTGTCAGCTCCTCGTCAAGGGCGGAGCCCGGTAACCCCCGCACCCAATGGAAGCGGCGGACCGGTCCCATCTGGGGCGGAGCCAACCAGCCGAGGGCGTGTCACTCCCCGCTGAGCATGCGCAGGAAGAGGGAGGTGACGTCAGATGCGCGCTGAGCTTGGAGCAAGCAAGACGTACCCTCCGAGCGCTGTGAGGCCTCCCCGCATCTCTGGACTGGACCGTGCTTTATCCTGTCCCCGAGCCAAGGTGCACCTTGTGCTATCGACTACCTGTCCCTTCCTGCCATCAATCCCTGTGTAAGTCAGCCTTGTTCCGTTTGTCTGTGGTCTGTCTGGGATAAGATAAGACTGTAATTAAGTGCCTATCTCTTCTGTGTCTTTACCTCACTACCGTGTAATCTACCCCCTTTTCTCCACCACTGTAATTATACCCTCCTCCGGAGGTCTTGAGAACTGTACCCCTTGCGTCGTTTCATCTATCCCCGTCGTTGTGTCCTTTCCATCATTGATTTAGCATAGCGGGATTTGGTCAACGTCTGGGTGGAATCGGGTGAGTTGGGGAAGAATCGGGGGAACTGTTAGGTCGCGGCAATACCACCGCTCGGTAAATAACATCCTAACCGCGTCCGTAACAATATATATATGCATATATATATATATATATATATATATATATATATATATATATATATATATATTGTTACAGACACGACTTTGATGTTAAGGTGGGCCGAGCGGAATGGCCGTCGTGTCCGCACAAATTACCCGACTATACTCGACGTCGACGGAGTCGCGCTACGCTGGCTCAATAAGAAAAAGAAGACACCCGGCTGGGTTATAATGACACAATACGACACCAGGGGTTCAGTTCTCAAGACCTCCGGAGGAGGTTATATTAAGGCGGAAGGTTAGATTACAACTACAAGAGGGACAGCATAGAAAGACAGGCACTTAGACACACTCTTATATTAACCCTAGACAGACCACAGATAAACGGGACAACGCTGACTCACACGGGGTTTGATGGCTAGGAAAGGCAGGTCGCGATGGCTCAAGGTGCACTCTTGGCTCAAAGCAGGGTACACGGTTCGGTCCAGAGATGCGGGGAGGTCTCGTCGCAGCGCTCAGAGGTGACGTTCTTTCTCAGGCCTCTCCAAACTCAGGCGCATCTGTTTCAGCGCTCGCAGGTCCGTCTTTCTCCAGCTGGGGGCGAATCTGACGTCACATCCGGCGCGTGGCCGCGTATATCCGGCGGGGAGTGACACGCCCTCGGCTCGTTAGCTCCGCCTCGTGGAATCGGCACGTTGCTTCTCATTGGGTGCGTGCGGGGGGGGGTTACTGGCTCCGCCCCCGACGAGGAGCTGACAGCCAGCCCCTTCGGGGTAACCCCGTGGAGCGCATGGTCTGGAGCTAATCGAGCCGGTGTGAGGACGCATCCTCCCCCGCTCCGCCGCCATCCCCTCTGTTGTTGTTGTAATTGTTGTTGTAGTTGTTGTTATTGTTGTTGTTTGGGGAAGAAGATGGGAGGAGGTATGGGAAGGTCCTAAACTCACTACTGATGCCATATAATCACATTCTGGTGCAACGAAGAGTCATAATTAATGGAAACGAGGCCTTAACTGACATAGATTAAGAATAACTAGGAAGATGTCCGAAAGTTGGCTACGTGTGGTGCGGTGGACCTGGGCACGACATTTAATGGGGGAATAAGGGGAAGGTCGGCTCTACTGATTGTTATTTACATGCAATGGGACTAGGGAATGGGGGACTGGGGAAAGTTGGGGAGTATTGGAGAAAATAGGGGAATATTTACAAGCGGATATGGAGGCCAAATTCCATATTCGCAACATTGCACCCTTCTCTACCCTCGGGGCGTCCCGACCCGATAAATTTTTACCTACTTTAGTGTGGCACGCAATGTAGTTCCCTCTACTATTAACTCTACCCTGAGTGCGACAGTTTTACAGATATTCACAAATGAGTAAATATGTCCCCCTGCGACGTTGCACCCTTCTCCTCACAGAAACACACCCACAGGATAACCGAATCCGGAAAGAATTCTCAAACTAAACATACAGCCGGTAGGGAGCATTATTTACAAGACTATGCTGCTATTTACACTACGATCCAGGACCTGTTTTTGGAGGAACACATGCAGATGTTATGCATAGAGAGACCGCGCTTGCCAACATCGATACACCAACCCACGAGTGCTCTGTGGCCGACGGCCTTTAATAACGTGCAGAGCACCCTTTCCGAGCATCAACAGCACCACCCCACCACCAATCGGTGCAGTCACCATTGTTCAATGATTAAAAATAAATGCGACAACCCCTAACCCTGCAGGTGTCTCTTGCTCTTCTTGTGGTGCACTTGGTGGTAATTAACAGTGGTTCACCTTTATGGCATAGGTGCCACGTTGACCCATAGGTCCTTCCACGGGTGGTGCTTGGCCGCAAAAGAGCTGCGGTCCATTGTGGGTGGCCACAAACATTGCGGTCCATATGGTGTATCGATCCAGGCAGCCAACAGCGAAAGTGCAGGCCCACAACTGCGTAGCCAGCACCTCTCTCTCCTCTCTCTCTACCCCAAAGCCAGATCCTCGGAGGTGGGAGACAAAAGAAGAAACAAGTGAGTAAGGTGGTAAGGGCGCAAAAGTGCACGCAATACAAGATGATGCACACTGGGGGCACATGGGAACCAGGTGAGACAGGTACGTTCCTATCGTACGCCCCCCCCCACCAGGTAACCTACATGGCCCCTCCCTTACCCCTTACTGTATCCACAAAACACAACACTACCCATAAACATCTATTTTACAAATCAACAAACGTCCCTACTGTCTTCCCCGTTCCTCCCATAAACCAAATTCGTCTTCTCTCCCTCCTAACCAATCAAATTTGCCATTTTCAACTCTCATCAAAATTTGCCATTTTCAACTCAACATCAAAATTTGCCATTACCAATTCATCATCAGTCCCTCCTAGGGAGGGAGAGATGGAATCACCCCAATGTCTCATCCACGTCGTGATGCGTCTCACAAATCCTCACAGCAATTCTCATTTCTGCAACACAACCAAAGAAAACACAGGTGTGGAGTCATCATCATCACCACAGGTAAGTGGCTGCGTATGGTGCGACAGGTTCATCAATCCTAACTATTTCCTAAATGACTTTAACAACTTTACACTACCCGGGGTCTTTCTCCGGCCAACCCATTGGCCCTCTTACACTATGGGTTCTAAAAACCAATTCCCATTGGCCAAACTGTGGTGCTCTTCAATTTGGGGTCTCACTCCCCCGATTCATCTCCCGGTGCCCTCGCACAATTTCTGGGCTGCGGCGTGTACCTCTCCCAGTGGGTCTACCCACCTGCACACCTCCACCACTGCAGTTGCCTCCGAGCTTACCTGCTCCTCACCCTAACCTAACTACCTGGGGAAGGCCCTCTGGCTCTCTCCCCACTCCGTGCCCTCTCTGGCACTGGGCTGCCCGATCCACACCCGGGATCCTCAGGCACCCACTCACAACTACCGGCTCCCAGAGCCCACCTGCGGCCTCACCTGGCCGACATCCTCACAGTGGTGGAGTGCCCAACCAACTACACACACTAACAGGCTACACGCCCAGCCATTTCCACAACACTAATGCACCCATTCACAACACCATTCTGCAACCGCACCACAAATGCCAATATCCAACCACAATTTACCTGCACCCTCTATCTAACACTTACACTACCCGCCCCGGGTGCTCGTGAAAGGGGTCCACTCTTCCCCCATCCACACCTTCGCACCATGCACACCACTCCGTACCACTCACTCCAACTCTCTCCACACACCTGTACCTGCACACCTGTGCTCTCACACCTGGTGCCACCTGCACCCTTCTCTCCCCAAGCGCATTCGCGCTGATCCACACACTCACTACTCATACACTGCTCCACACACCTGTCCAGTTGCACACCTGTGCAATCACACCTGTTCAATTCTCACAAACACGGCATCATCTCAGCTAACTACTCCCCTCTGAAACTTGCGCTTCCCAGTCGCCCCTTTAAACTATTGCGCTCCCTCGTCATTATCATCCACACTAATCTACCTGCGTCCCCACTACAGGTATCAGTCACTAACTAACCTTAACGTTACCTAAGGTCATCTTCTCTAGATCCCTACACACAATATCCTAACCCACCCGGGCTAGTTTTCACTGCCATACACCCCATAAGCTATTGCTCCTTTGCCCCCCACACATGGGATGGTGGATTTGCCATCCCACCACATCGGGGGTCTCTCACTACCAATTTTGCACATCTAATTTCAACAAATCAAAAATTTGGCCAATCACTGCCCATCATCTGCCAATCACTACTGCCAATCCCTTGCCAATCATCAAATTTTGTTTTTCTCTAATTTTGGGTCCAAAACACTAACCTCATCACCCAGTCGACTCACTAATACCTCTCGGTGCGCCAATCCCTGTCCAAAGCCCGGCTTCGTAAAGCCAAGCAATGGATGCTGGTTGTTTTGTGCCAGCGGCTGGATGCGTCCGGCATTCGGGGCAGGGACGGGGGCTTACCCGGGCCGAGATCCCACGCATCACCTCGGCGTGGAGCCATCCAATGTCCCGATCTCGACCTGCCGGCACGTCTCAACAAAACGTGGTCGCCATGACGACCCTTCCTATCCAGCCGCCCGCTCCGCCTAGTGGAGCACGGACGCGGCCGTTCAAAGCGAGGCCCGGCACGCACCGAGGGCCCGATTCGGCTATAAGTCGTTCTAAACTCTACCCCGTCTAACGTCGATGCTTCACCTGCATGCTTACACCCCGAAGCCCGCTCCTTTCTCACACATCCAGCTGTGCCCATGCTCCTCGTACCCTTCCTTACACACCCAGGTACACCCATTCCACTCACAGCCTTGGTCACACACCTGACCACCGAACACTTTGGCACACATTCGTTGGTCGCACACCTCACCAAAACACCTCTTCGCGCCCCCTCCTCAGTCACCTCCTCTGTGACAATCACAGGTGTGCTCTCATTCGCACACCCAACCACGTGCCTCACCACCAACTCCAGCGTGCATTCCCACTCACGCTCTACCATTCCAGGTGTGCATCCTTCCATCCCAGGTGTACATCCTCGCTCACCTGTCACAACTAACTCACGCTCCATGTCACTCTCACTACTTTCACCTCCATTCCTGACAACGCACTCACCCTTACTCTTGACAGCGCACTCTTTCCTCGTGCACCTGTCCGTCACACACCTTTCTCGCGCACACTCTCCCGTTACACCCTCTGTAACACTCACCACAGCTGTGCATTCTTCCTTGCCTTTGACAGCGCACTCTTTCCCCATGCACCTGTCCGTCACACACCTTTCTCGCGCACACTCTCCCGTTACACCCTCTGTAACACTCACCACAGGTGGACACTCTTCCTTACTTCTGACAGCGCACTCTTTCCTCATGCACCTGTCCGTCACACACCTTTCTCGCGCACACTCTTGCGCACACTCTCCCGTCACACCCTCTGTAACACTCACCACACCGCGCTTCCACGTGCTCCCTCGCACACGCGCTACGACCGACTCACTCTCGCCAGCACACTCACTCCTTGGCACGCACTTTTTCCTCACACACCCCAGAGTCGGACTTTCTCGCACACCTCCTCTTTCGCACACCAGACCTGTCGCACACTTCACCAACGGCCTCTCACGAACACCCGGGTCCATCTCGACCCCCAAGCTTATTAAATCCCCTGGCGCATCATACGCACGACCATATTGGTCACCACTTACACCGGGTCCTCTTCCTCTTCGCTTCTGCTCCATCACCTGCGAATCCCTCATCCGGTCAATGAGCACATCATCACGATCCAAACACAGACTTTGGACCAATTCTTTTATCTCCTCTTTTATCTCTTTCTTATCCCCTCTCCGTCGCTTCTTAATTTCGCTCATCCCTTCTTCCACTTCTTCTAATTTGTGCCTCACCTCTTTTATTCCCCGGTACGTCTCCTCAAGCTCGTCCTCCAAGGCTACCTTGACCGTTTCCAGGTGCGTCCTCACCTGCCGGTCCTTCGTTTCCATTACCTCTACCACCTCGTCCAACCTCGTTGTCAGTCCCTCACGTACCATGTGACATTCCCTCTTTGTCGCTATCAAGTCATCTTTTAGTTCTTTCTGTGTCGCCTTTAAACCTCCTACTACCGCAGTGTTCCTTTGAACCTGCTCCACTAACTCCGTCTGTCCCACCGTCAGCTGCTCCACCTCCTGCGTCAGGTCCTCTATGCCCCCTTGCAATTTTACAGTCCCCTTTCTCACCTCTTTCTCCATGCGCTCCTTACAGTGCCTCACCTCCTCGCGCACTCCTCCGACCTCCTCACTCACTCCTCTTCTGATCTCCTCTCCCATCACTTGCATCTCCTGCCCAGATGCCACCCTCATCTGCTCCATTTCCTCCCTGTGAGCATCCAGTTTGGTTTCTACCCCCATTCTGACCCCCTCTATCTGCTGCTCCATTTGTTTAACTTCCCTTTCCGCTTGGTCCCTCATGTCCCTCAATTTGCCTTCCATACTGTTTTCTAACCCCTCTAACCCATTTTTCACTCCCTCTATCTGATTCTCCTGGGCAGCCATTCTATTTTCTACCCCCATTAACCCATTTTTCACTTCTTTTATCCCGTTGTCTAACCCCTCAAAATTATTGTCTATCTTCCCAAATTTCTTGTCTAACTCCTCAAAATTATTGTCTAACCCCTCACTGGTACCCCTCGCTTCGTCCCTCATTACCCCCATTTGGTTTCCCATTACCCCCATTTGCTCACTCTGAGCATCCATCCGGTTCCCCATTACCCCCATTTGGTTTTCCAATCGCTCACTATTCTTTTCCATAAGGGCCGTCATTTGTATAAAAAAAAGTTCCAATCTTCCCAGCGGCGCTACTTCGGTCGCGGGCACGGTGACCAGCGAGGCGCCATTTTGCGCGCCCGCTTCTTCGTGCGTGACGGCGCTATTTTGCGAACCTGCCGCCCTCACTGCTTCGCTCTCCTCCTGTCCCTCATTTTGGTCCTGGATCGACCCTACCTCACTCTCCTTTACCGGACCCCAGCTGTCTTGATCCGCCATAGCGCGACTTGCAAAATTCGAGTTTCGTAAAACAAATCCAATTTTTTTTTTCGTTATAATTTCGTCGAGCGCAGTACGCGCTCCGAATCGATTTTCCCTCCCAAAATTTGGGCCTAATAAATTTAGTCCCGGGTTCGAATTCCACTCCTCGACACCAATTGTTACAGACACGACTTTGATGTTAAGGTGGGCCGAGCGGAATGGCCGTCGTGTCCGCACAAATTACCCGACTATACTCGACGTCGACGGAGTCGCGCTACGCTGGCTCAATAAGAAAAAGAAGACACCCGGCTGGGTTATAATGACACAATACGACACCAGGGGTTCAGTTCTCAAGACCTCCGGAGGAGGTTATATTAAGGCGGAAGGTTAGATTACAACTACAAGAGGGACAGCATAGAAAGACAGGCACTTAGACACACTCTTATATTAACCCTAGACAGACCACAGATAAACGGGACAACGCTGACTCACACGGGGTTTGATGGCTAGGAAAGGCAGGTCGCGATGGCTCAAGGTGCACTCTTGGCTCAAAGCAGGGTACACGGTTCGGTCCAGAGATGCGGGGAGGTCTCGTCGCAGCGCTCAGAGGTGACGTTCTTTCTCAGGCCTCTCCAAACTCAGGCGCATCTGTTTCAGCGCTCGCAGGTCCGTCTTTCTCCAGCTGGGGGCGAATCTGACGTCACATCCGGCGCGTGGCCGCGTATATCCGGCGGGGAGTGACACGCCCTCGGCTCGTTAGCTCCGCCTCGTGGAATCGGCACGTTGCTTCTCATTGGGTGCGTGCGGGGGGGGTTACTGGCTCCGCCCCCGACGAGGAGCTGACAGCCAGCCCCTTCGGGGTAACCCCGTGGAGCGCATGGTCTGGAGCTAATCGAGCCGGTGTGAGGACGCATCCTCCCCCGCTCCGCCGCCATCCCCTCTGTTGTTGTTGTAATTGTTGTTGTAGTTGTTGTTATTGTTGTTGTTTGGGGAAGAAGATGGGAGGAGGTATGGGAAGGTCCTAAACTCACTACTGATGCCATATAATCACATTCTGGTGCAACGAAGAGTCATAATTAATGGAAACGAGGCCTTAACTGACATAGATTAAGAATAACTAGGAAGATGTCCGAAAGTTGGCTACGTGTGGTGCGGTGGACCTGGGCACGACATTTAATGGGGGAATAAGGGGAAGGTCGGCTCTACTGATTGTTATTTACATGCAATGGGACTAGGGAATGGGGGACTGGGGAAAGTTGGGGAGTATTGGAGAAAATAGGGGAATATTTACAAGCGGATATGGAGGCCAAATTCCATATTCGCAACATTGCACCCTTCTCTACCCTCGGGGCGTCCCGACCCGATAAATTTTTACCTACTTTAGTGTGGCACGCAATGTAGTTCCCTCTACTATTAACTCTACCCTGAGTGCGACAGTTTTACAGATATTCACAAATGAGTAAATATGTCCCCCTGCGACGTTGCACCCTTCTCCTCACAGAAACACACCCACAGGATAACCGAATCCGGAAAGAATTCTCAAACTAAACATACAGCCGGTAGGGAGCATTATTTACAAGACTATGCTGCTATTTACACTACGATCCAGGACCTGTTTTTGGAGGAACACATGCAGATGTTATGCATAGAGAGACCGCGCTTGCCAACATCGATACACCAACCCACGAGTGCTCTGTGGCCGACGGCCTTTAATAACGTGCAGAGCACCCTTTCCGAGCATCAACAGCACCACCCCACCACCAATCGGTGCAGTCACCATTGTTCAATGATTAAAAATAAATGCGACAACCCCTAACCCTGCAGGTGTCTCTTGCTCTTCTTGTGGTGCACTTGGTGGTAATTAACAGTGGTTCACCTTTATGGCATAGGTGCCACGTTGACCCATAGGTCCTTCCACGGGTGGTGCTTGGCCGCAAAAGAGCTGCGGTCCATTGTGGGTGGCCACAAACATTGCGGTCCATATGGTGTATCGATCCAGGCAGCCAACAGCGAAAGTGCAGGCCCACAACTGCGTAGCCAGCACCTCTCTCTCCTCTCTCTCTACCCCAAAGCCAGATCCTCGGAGGTGGGAGACAAAAGAAGAAACAAGTGAGTAAGGTGGTAAGGGCGCAAAAGTGCACGCAATACAAGATGATGCACACTGGGGGCACATGGGAACCAGGTGAGACAGGTACGTTCCTATCGTACGCCCCCCCCCACCAGGTAACCTACATGGCCCCTCCCTTACCCCTTACTGTATCCACAAAACACAACACTACCCATAAACATCTATTTTACAAATCAACAAACGTCCCTACTGTCTTCCCCGTTCCTCCCATAAACCAAATTCGTCTTCTCTCCCTCCTAACCAATCAAATTTGCCATTTTCAACTCTCATCAAAATTTGCCATTTTCAACTCAACATCAAAATTTGCCATTACCAATTCATCATCAGTCCCTCCTAGGGAGGGAGAGATGGAATCACCCCAATGTCTCATCCACGTCGTGATGCGTCTCACAAATCCTCACAGCAATTCTCATTTCTGCAACACAACCAAAGAAAACACAGGTGTGGAGTCATCATCATCACCACAGGTAAGTGGCTGCGTATGGTGCGACAGGTTCATCAATCCTAACTATTTCCTAAATGACTTTAACAACTTTACACTACCCGGGGTCTTTCTCCGGCCAACCCATTGGCCCTCTTACACTATGGGTTCTAAAAACCAATTCCCATTGGCCAAACTGTGGTGCTCTTCAATTTGGGGTCTCACTCCCCCGATTCATCTCCCGGTGCCCTCGCACAATTTCTGGGCTGCGGCGTGTACCTCTCCCAGTGGGTCTACCCACCTGCACACCTCCACCACTGCAGTTGCCTCCGAGCTTACCTGCTCCTCACCCTAACCTAACTACCTGGGGAAGGCCCTCTGGCTCTCTCCCCACTCCGTGCCCTCTCTGGCACTGGGCTGCCCGATCCACACCCGGGATCCTCAGGCACCCACTCACAACTACCGGCTCCCAGAGCCCACCTGCGGCCTCACCTGGCCGACATCCTCACAGTGGTGGAGTGCCCAACCAACTACACACACTAACAGGCTACACGCCCAGCCATTTCCACAACACTAATGCACCCATTCACAACACCATTCTGCAACCGCACCACAAATGCCAATATCCAACCACAATTTACCTGCACCCTCTATCTAACACTTACACTACCCGCCCCGGGTGCTCGTGAAAGGGGTCCACTCTTCCCCCATCCACACCTTCGCACCATGCACACCACTCCGTACCACTCACTCCAACTCTCTCCACACACCTGTACCTGCACACCTGTGCTCTCACACCTGGTGCCACCTGCACCCTTCTCTCCCCAAGCGCATTCGCGCTGATCCACACACTCACTACTCATACACTGCTCCACACACCTGTCCAGTTGCACACCTGTGCAATCACACCTGTTCAATTCTCACAAACACGGCATCATCTCAGCTAACTACTCCCCTCTGAAACTTGCGCTTCCCAGTCGCCCCTTTAAACTATTGCGCTCCCTCGTCATTATCATCCACACTAATCTACCTGCGTCCCCACTACAGGTATCAGTCACTAACTAACCTTAACGTTACCTAAGGTCATCTTCTCTAGATCCCTACACACAATATCCTAACCCACCCGGGCTAGTTTTCACTGCCATACACCCCATAAGCTATTGCTCCTTTGCCCCCCACACATGGGATGGTGGATTTGCCATCCCACCACATCGGGGGTCTCTCACTACCAATTTTGCACATCTAATTTCAACAAATCAAAAATTTGGCCAATCACTGCCCATCATCTGCCAATCACTACTGCCAATCCCTTGCCAATCATCAAATTTTGTTTTTCTCTAATTTTGGGTCCAAAACACTAACCTCATCACCCAGTCGACTCACTAATACCTCTCGGTGCGCCAATCCCTGTCCAAAGCCCGGCTTCGTAAAGCCAAGCAATGGATGCTGGTTGTTTTGTGCCAGCGGCTGGATGCGTCCGGCATTCGGGGCAGGGACGGGGGCTTACCCGGGCCGAGATCCCACGCATCACCTCGGCGTGGAGCCATCCAATGTCCCGATCTCGACCTGCCGGCACGTCTCAACAAAACGTGGTCGCCATGACGACCCTTCCTATCCAGCCGCCCGCTCCGCCTAGTGGAGCACGGACGCGGCCGTTCAAAGCGAGGCCCGGCACGCACCGAGGGCCCGATTCGGCTATAAGTCGTTCTAAACTCTACCCCGTCTAACGTCGATGCTTCACCTGCATGCTTACACCCCGAAGCCCGCTCCTTTCTCACACATCCAGCTGTGCCCATGCTCCTCGTACCCTTCCTTACACACCCAGGTACACCCATTCCACTCACAGCCTTGGTCACACACCTGACCACCGAACACTTTGGCACACATTCGTTGGTCGCACACCTCACCAAAACACCTCTTCGCGCCCCCTCCTCAGTCACCTCCTCTGTGACAATCACAGGTGTGCTCTCATTCGCACACCCAACCACGTGCCTCACCACCAACTCCAGCGTGCATTCCCACTCACGCTCTACCATTCCAGGTGTGCATCCTTCCATCCCAGGTGTACATCCTCGCTCACCTGTCACAACTAACTCACGCTCCATGTCACTCTCACTACTTTCACCTCCATTCCTGACAACGCACTCACCCTTACTCTTGACAGCGCACTCTTTCCTCGTGCACCTGTCCGTCACACACCTTTCTCGCGCACACTCTCCCGTTACACCCTCTGTAACACTCACCACAGCTGTGCATTCTTCCTTGCCTTTGACAGCGCACTCTTTCCCCATGCACCTGTCCGTCACACACCTTTCTCGCGCACACTCTCCCGTTACACCCTCTGTAACACTCACCACAGGTGGACACTCTTCCTTACTTCTGACAGCGCACTCTTTCCTCATGCACCTGTCCGTCACACACCTTTCTCGCGCACACTCTTGCGCACACTCTCCCGTCACACCCTCTGTAACACTCACCACACCGCGCTTCCACGTGCTCCCTCGCACACGCGCTACGACCGACTCACTCTCGCCAGCACACTCACTCCTTGGCACGCACTTTTTCCTCACACACCCCAGAGTCGGACTTTCTCGCACACCTCCTCTTTCGCACACCAGACCTGTCGCACACTTCACCAACGGCCTCTCACGAACACCCGGGTCCATCTCGACCCCCAAGCTTATTAAATCCCCTGGCGCATCATACGCACGACCATATTGGTCACCACTTACACCGGGTCCTCTTCCTCTTCGCTTCTGCTCCATCACCTGCGAATCCCTCATCCGGTCAATGAGCACATCATCACGATCCAAACACAGACTTTGGACCAATTCTTTTATCTCCTCTTTTATCTCTTTCTTATCCCCTCTCCGTCGCTTCTTAATTTCGCTCATCCCTTCTTCCACTTCTTCTAATTTGTGCCTCACCTCTTTTATTCCCCGGTACGTCTCCTCAAGCTCGTCCTCCAAGGCTACCTTGACCGTTTCCAGGTGCGTCCTCACCTGCCGGTCCTTCGTTTCCATTACCTCTACCACCTCGTCCAACCTCGTTGTCAGTCCCTCACGTACCATGTGACATTCCCTCTTTGTCGCTATCAAGTCATCTTTTAGTTCTTTCTGTGTCGCCTTTAAACCTCCTACTACCGCAGTGTTCCTTTGAACCTGCTCCACTAACTCCGTCTGTCCCACCGTCAGCTGCTCCACCTCCTGCGTCAGGTCCTCTATGCCCCCTTGCAATTTTACAGTCCCCTTTCTCACCTCTTTCTCCATGCGCTCCTTACAGTGCCTCACCTCCTCGCGCACTCCTCCGACCTCCTCACTCACTCCTCTTCTGATCTCCTCTCCCATCACTTGCATCTCCTGCCCAGATGCCACCCTCATCTGCTCCATTTCCTCCCTGTGAGCATCCAGTTTGGTTTCTACCCCCATTCTGACCCCCTCTATCTGCTGCTCCATTTGTTTAACTTCCCTTTCCGCTTGGTCCCTCATGTCCCTCAATTTGCCTTCCATACTGTTTTCTAACCCCTCTAACCCATTTTTCACTCCCTCTATCTGATTCTCCTGGGCAGCCATTCTATTTTCTACCCCCATTAACCCATTTTTCACTTCTTTTATCCCGTTGTCTAACCCCTCAAAATTATTGTCTATCTTCCCAAATTTCTTGTCTAACTCCTCAAAATTATTGTCTAACCCCTCACTGGTACCCCTCGCTTCGTCCCTCATTACCCCCATTTGGTTTCCCATTACCCCCATTTGCTCACTCTGAGCATCCATCCGGTTCCCCATTACCCCCATTTGGTTTTCCAATCGCTCACTATTCTTTTCCATAAGGGCCGTCATTTGTATAAAAAAAAGTTCCAATCTTCCCAGCGGCGCTACTTCGGTCGCGGGCACGGTGACCAGCGAGGCGCCATTTTGCGCGCCCGCTTCTTCGTGCGTGACGGCGCTATTTTGCGAACCTGCCGCCCTCACTGCTTCGCTCTCCTCCTGTCCCTCATTTTGGTCCTGGATCGACCCTACCTCACTCTCCTTTACCGGACCCCAGCTGTCTTGATCCGCCATAGCGCGACTTGCAAAATTCGAGTTTCGTAAAACAAATCCAATTTTTTTTTTCGTTATAATTTCGTCGAGCGCAGTACGCGCTCCGAATCGATTTTCCCTCCCAAAATTTGGGCCTAATAAATTTAGTCCCGGGTTCGAATTCCACTCCTCGACACCAATTGTTACAGACACGACTTTGATGTTAAGGTGGACCGAGCGGAATGGCCGTCGTGTCCGCACAAATTACCCGACTATACTCGACGTCGACGGAGTCGCGCTACGCTGGCTCAATAAGAAAAAGAAGACACCCGGCTGGGTTATAATGACACAATACGACACCAGGGGTTCAGTTCTCAAGACCTCCGGAGGAGGTTATATTAAGGCGGAAGGTTAGATTACAACTACAAGAGGGACAGCATAGAAAGACAGGCACTTAGACACACTCTTATATTAACCCTAGACAGACCACAGATAAACGGGACAACGCTGACTCACACGGGGTTTGATGGCTAGGAAAGGCAGGTCGCGATGGCTCAAGGTGCACTCTTGGCTCAAAGCAGGGTACACGGTTCGGTCCAGAGATGCGGGGAGGTCTCGTCGCAGCGCTCAGAGGTGACGTTCTTTCTCAGGCCTCTCCAAACTCAGGCGCATCTGTTTCAGCGCTCGCAGGTCCGTCTTTCTCCAGCTGGGGGCGAATCTGACGTCACATCCGGCGCGTGGCCGCGTATATCCGGCGGGGAGTGACACGCCCTCGGCTCGTTAGCTCCGCCTCGTGGAATCGGCACGTTGCTTCTCATTGGGTGCGTGCGGGGGGGGTTACTGGCTCCGCCCCCGACGAGGAGCTGACAGCCAGCCCCTTCGGGGTAACCCCGTGGAGCGCATGGTCTGGAGCTAATCGAGCCGGTGTGAGGACGCATCCTCCCCCGCTCCGCCGCCATCCCCTCTGTTGTTGTTGTAATTGTTGTTGTAGTTGTTGTTATTGTTGTTGTTTGGGGAAGAAGATGGGAGGAGGTATGGGAAGGTCCTAAACTCACTACTGATGCCATATAATCACATTCTGGTGCAACGAAGAGTCATAATTAATGGAAACGAGGCCTTAACTGACATAGATTAAGAATAACTAGGAAGATGTCCGAAAGTTGGCTACGTGTGGTGCGGTGGACCTGGGCACGACATTTAATGGGGGAATAAGGGGAAGGTCGGCTCTACTGATTGTTATTTACATGCAATGGGACTAGGGAATGGGGGACTGGGGAAAGTTGGGGAGTATTGGAGAAAATAGGGGAATATTTACAAGCGGATATGGAGGCCAAATTCCATATTCGCAACAATATATATATTGTTACAGACGCGGCTTTTAGATGTTATATTGACCGAGCGGTGGTGTATTTAACCGCGTCCGAACAGTTACTCCCCGATTAAAACCCGATTTCACCCGACGTTGACCAGATCGCCCCACAGATATTCAATCGGGAAACCTCTAATGCGACCGAAAGAGAATGAAAAAGAAGAAGAAGAAGAATACGGCGGAAGAACAGATTTTATTATACACACACAAGCAATGGATGGAAGAAGCAGTAACACAGCGAATCCTTAACTTACACTATTCATTTTTACTTAGCCCCAAGACAAACGAACAGGACAGGACGTTCACACTTACACAGGGGATAATTGCAGGCAGGTAAGGCTTGAGATGGATCGCTTGGTCGGGAGCGCGCAGTTCGCAATCCCTCGCGGTTTTGGCGGGAAACCCTCCGTCGGGTATCCACCGCGGTAGACGTCCCGCGCTGGTTCGGCACACCTGCTCCCCTTCTTGGGGCGGGGCCGTCTCCCTCCTTTCAGCGCGTCTCTCCAAAGCTGGTCTCCTTGCCGAGTACCTCTCCTCGTTGGCTTGGAGCGTTTCGCATCTCACCGCCTCTCTTTGGTGCAGCCTCGTTGCTCCTCTCCAGCTCATCTCTCAAAGCAGTCCCCTGCAGTCGCTTTTATCACCTCGAGCGAAATCAAGCCGCCGGCTCCGAGGGCACGCCTACCGGGTCGATCACCGCGGTGTTGATTGGCTGTTAGGGCCGGTTCACTCCTTCCCTCTTCTGACGAGGTGGAGACACGCCTTTCTTCTCCAACCTTACCTCGTGGCCAATGGTGGTTGAAGAGAAAAACCGACCAAAATGCGGAAGGCAAATGGAAGGGAGGTTTTGGGGAAATTGGAAGGGCTTACGCTTATTTTGTTTGATACAATGCAAAGTCAATCTAGTGGGAAAACACATACTTAGCCTACATGGAATAAGGAAATACACTATTTAAAAGATATATCGTGACCTGCGTGTATATTTCATGCAATTAACTAGGACGCTGACTGCGACCATTATTTACATTACAGGGTCGTACCGTACGTTTGTAACGTTCACATTGTAACGTTTCCATTGTAACGTTTTCACATTCATTACACTTCTCAAATTCGTTACACACTTCTCAAAATCGTTACAATATATATGTATATATATATATATATATATATATATATATATATATATATATATATATATATATATATATATATATATATATATATATATATATACACAGTCATGTGAAAAAGTAAGTATACCCCATTTAAGTTTTGACTTTTTCAACATATTTCAACGTACAGCTATTTCATCTTAATTTCAACAATATTGAGAGATAAAGGTGATATAATATAACAAATATCATGAAACATTTACATTTTGTAGTCCATTGTATAATTTAAATAAACATAAATGCAAATTTCGCATGTGGGAAAAGTAAGTACACCCTTGGCTCTAATAGGTGGTATTGCCCCCTTTGGCAGAAACAACCTCAAGTAGGCGTTTCTTATAACTGTCTACCACTCTCTGACATCGACTGGGAGACATTTTTGCCCACTCATCCATGCAGAATTCTTTCAGCTGTGCGATGTTTGAGGGGTTTCCTGCATGCACAGCTCGTTTTAAATCCCCCCACAACATCTCGATGGGATTTAGATCCGGGCTTTGACTTGGCCATTCCAGAACCCTCCATTTCTTTATTTTCAGCCATTCCTTGGTTGATTTACTGGTATGTTTAGGGTCATTGTCATGTTGCAAGGTTCACCTTCGGTTGAGCTTCAACTTTTCGACAGATGGCCTCACATTATCCTCAAGCACCTTCTGATAGAAGAATTCATAGTGGATTATATGATGGTGAGCTACCCAGGCCCTGATGCAGCAAAGCGGCCCCAAACCATAATATTTCCACCACCATGCTTTGCAGTTGGTATCAGGTTCTTGTGGTCAAATACTGTCTTTGGTTTTCGCCAAACATGTCTTCTGGTACTCTGGCCAAATAGTTCTACCTTTGACTCATCTGTCCAGAGCACATTGTTCCAGAAGTGCTGGTCTTTGCCGAGGTGTTCATTGGCAAACTTTAGTCTTGCCCTGATGTTCTTTCTGGACAGCAAAGGTTTCCTCCTGGCACACCTCCCATGTAGATCAAATTTGTGCAGCCTCTTTCTAATGGTAGACTCGTGCACTTTGACATCAACAGTGGCAAGAGCTACCTGTAGGTCCCGTGATGACATTCTGGGGTTCTTAAAGACTACTTTCAGCATCTTGCGGTCTGCTCTCGGGCTGAACGTGCTGGGGCGCCTGTGCATACCTTGAGGCCATCCCGCCAGCCCTACACACTCGCTGAGGCCTCTCACCACGTTTACAATTCTGCCAAGACCCTCGAGTACCAACGCCTTTTATGCTTTTTTTCCCCCTCACCATACGTCATACATCGTGGCGTATCTTGTATGTACACACAGGCAGGGATTAAGCAAACTTTACCAGGAAAGAGAGAGAAAAAAAGATTACAAGTGACTTATCAGCAATAAAATTTCAAATTTAGTACTAAATTACCCTTCAGAGTGTGTAAAATCACAATTCAACACAAAAAAAACAGGAAAAATATATTAAAGTCCAAAAAAATGGAATTTATATGGAATTTTGAGGAGTTTTTATGGATTTTTTTTAATGGAAATGGCATTTCGAGGCTCGTTTAAGAGCTAACATTAATCACAAAAAAACAAACTGATACATAAAACATATGATAAAGGGAGCGGGAGACAAGATGGGGAGAGAGAGGGAAGCACACAAGTACACACACAAAATCGTCTGCTGGCATTAGTTTTATTGAAATCCCCCTCTGATTTTTCTGTGTCTAACTTCTAACTGCCATCCTATCACGGTAAAGTTAAGGCGTTACTCATGGCCGGACGCTCAATTTATCGAGGGCGAAACTAGACGATTGCTATGTGTGGGAATTATCGGGGCCAGTATATCACCTTGGAGAGCCCAAGTACTCATGGTCACCGGAAACAAGTGGTAATTGACTACTCACAAACGATTAATTGTTATACTCAATTGGACGCTTACCCACTCCCCAAGATGTACGATATGGTACAGGAGGTGGCTACCTACTGGGTGTTCAGCACCTTGGATCTCCGTAGCGCATACCACCAGATACCTATGAGAGAAGCCGATCGGCCATATACCGCCTTTGAATTAGGGCAGCGGCTGTACCAATTTAGAAGAATTCCCTTTGGAGTCATGAACGGTGTTCCTGCTTCCAACAGGCCCTCATTGACATCATAGCCAAAGAGCAATTAAAGGATGTGTTTGTGTACGTTGACAATGTAACTGTTTGTGGCCGTGATCAGGCGGACCATGACGCAAATTTGAAGAGATTCTTGGCCGTGGTGCGAAAGTACAACCTGACCCTCAACGAAGATAAGTGTAAGTATTCCGCCAAAACTATAGACCTGTTGGGTTACACGGTGCAACCGTTGCTCGAGATGGCCCCTCCCCCTGGTCGGGCTGCCCTGTGCAGGGCACTCGGTCTGTTTGCGCATTACTCAAAATGGATCCCACGGTACTCAGAGAAGATCAGACCGCTGGTGGAATGTAAATTATTCCCGTTGACCTTGTCAGTGAAAGCTGCTTTTCAACAACTCAAAACTGACATAGTGGGGGCCGTAGTGACCTCGATCAACGAAACGGTACCTTTCATGATCGAGACAGATGCCAGCGACAGCGTGATTGCCGCCGTGCTTAACCAAGCGGGCCGCCCCATTGCGTTCTTCTCGAGAACTTTGCCTGATAGCGAAGGTGCCATTCGGCGATAGAAAAGGAAGCGTACGCTATTGTGGAAGCCGTCAGACGGTGGCACCACTTCCTTCTTGGGAAACATTTTCAGTCGATTACGGACCAACAGTCAGTGGCTTTTATGTACAACGCACGGCACTCTCATAAGATTAAGAATGACAAAATAGCTCGCTGGCACATAGAATTGGCCGACTTCAGTTTCAATATCGTGTACAGACCTGGATGGGATAATGTGGCAGCTGATGTGCTATCCCGGCCTGTCTGTGCTGGCATGACATCAGAAAACTTATGGGGAATCCATGAATCATTGTGTCATCCGGGGGTCACAAGGTTGGCTCACTTCGTACGATGTAGGAATCTGCCCTGTTCCATCAAAGATGTTTTTGGTTTCAGACCTGGACACTCTACTCTGGACATGCTGCTTCTGCTTTCTCAACAATGGATGGAGGTCCTCAATGCCAAACAGGAAATTAGAGCAGTCTCCCTTGACATATCACGTGCCTTCGATACGGTCTGGCACCCCGCTCTGCTCACCAAACTCTCCTCTTTTGGTATCCATGGAAATCTCCACGCATGGCTGGCGGACTTCCTCTCTAGTCGTAGTCAACGTGTGGCCCTGAATGGGTTTCTCTCATCTCCTCTTCCTGTTCAGGCTGGAGTTCCACAAGGCAGTGTTCTAGGCCCTGTCCTTTTTCTGGTCTTCATCAATGATCTCTCTGACTCTCTTGAAAATCCTCTGTATCTCTTTGCTGATGACTCTACTCTCTGTCGCTCCATTCTTCATCCCTCAGATCGGCAGTCTGCTGCCTCCTCACTCTCTGCAGACCTGGACAAAATCACAGACTGGGCAAACAAGTGGAACATGTCTTTCAATCCTGACAAATCTCACACTCTTACGATGTCTCTCCGAAAAGACCGACTGGACAACCCTCCCATCCACTTTCTGAATAATCCTCTCCAAGAAGTTCTGTCACTCAAGCTTTTGGGTCTCACTATCTGCCATGATCTTTCCTGGGAAAACCACATTTCAAATCTGGCCTCCAAAGCCAGTCGCCGACTGGGCATCCTCCGTCGTGCGAAGTCCTTCCTTGGCACACCTGAGCTCCTCACCACATACAAGGCTTTCATCCGCAGCTCAATGGAATACTGCTCTCCCCTCTGGGCTGGTGCTCCTGCTTCACACCTAGCTCGTCTTCACGCTGTTGAAACCAAAGCATTCAGAATCATTGGAATCTCCCGCGATGAAGCTAACTCCAAGGGCCTCTCACTCACTCACCGCAGGCAGGTTGGTGGTCTTTCCATCTTCTACCGACTCCTCTCTGGCCTTGCCCCCCCAGCTCTCTCTGGGCTCTGTCCCGCAAATATTCCTACAGGTCGCACAAGATCTGCCTGCAACCCTCTTATGGTCAAACTGCCAAAATCAAGACTCTCTGCTCACCTTCACTCCTTCATTCCTCTTTTCTCCCGCCTCTGGAACAAACTCCCTCACTCTCTTCAATCCCACTCCACCCTCCAGGTCTTTAAAACAGCTGTTCACCACCATCTCTTATCTTCCCCCATCCAAAACCTTGATCTTTTCTACCCCCGCTAATTTCACCCCAATTCCACTTTTTTGAAATACCAACTTCTGTCCTGGAAGTCATTGGTGTCCTTGTGTTTTATACTTCTCCCTCCACCTCCCCCTCCCTTCCCATGCCTCCTCCCCCCAAGCCCTCTCCCTTCCACACATCTCCCTGCTCTCAAATGTTGTGTTTGTGTGCTTCACCTTCTCTCCCCATCTTGTTTTCCGCTCCCTCTTTTTATATATTTTGTTTGTCTGGTTGATTTGTTTGTGAAGTAAATGTTAGCTCTTTCACGAGCCTCGATTCAGTATACAAAAAAAAAAAAAAAAAAAAAAAAAGATGTCAGGCGACTATGTCGGTCGTGTCCCATGTGTGCTGAGGTCAAGCCAAGATTATATAGGCCTCCCATGGGGACTTTGATCCATGCAGGTCTACCCTGGGAGAGTGGGAGAGGCTCCATGTGGATTTTAAAGGGCCGTTACCGGGCCCTTGCCCGCAACGATACATTGTTACAATTGTCGACAAGTACTCACGATTCCCATTTGCGTATCCCTGTGCTGATATGTCATCCACAACAGCTATACGCTGTCTTCAGCAACTCTTTCTCATGTTCGGCTACTCTGCTTATGTACACTCAGACCGTGGAACCGCGTTTCTATCTCGGGAAGTTAAGCAATACCTCCAGGAACGGGGAGTAGCCTCCAGTCGTACTACGGCGTATAACCCCCAAGGTAATGGCCAGGTGGAACATTACAATGGGATCATATGGTGAGTGGTGACGATGAGCTTGAAGACGTGCGGTTTGCCTCTGCAATCGTGGGAGCGAGTGTTACCTGAGGCCTTGCATGCCATCCGAGCACAACTCTGTACTGCTACACACAAAATTCCCCACGAGCAGTTATTTCGCCACCAATGGTGCAATGCTAGTGGGCAGCCTCTACCCTCGTGGCTGTCTGAGCCAGGTCCTGCCCTACTGAAGCAAGCGGTCCCACAGAGCAAGTACGAGCCATTGTTAGACCACGTACATCTTTTAGAGGCCAACCCGGAATATGCTCGGGATTGCAGGACGGGCGAGAAACTACGGTGTCGACCTGACATCTCGCACCCTGTGAAGAGATAATAAATGAATAAACTAAAACTAATGGGGTCACAGAGGTCACTGACAGATTGAAGCCGCTTGATTCGCTGAGATATGTTCGGCATGAACGGCATATAAATCAAAATGGCGGAGTGTGGACAGTCAGCCGCCATACCGCCATAATGACATCAGATGTAATAACATCACCCTGTCATGTGACCAGATCCTCAGCCCTGATTGGTATACGTTTGAGGGGACATACGTACATACATACATACAGACAGACAAACACTGTTCTAGACAGCTTTTCCCTCTGGGCTCCGCCCTAAAAATTAAACATGGCTCATTGTCAAGTACTCCCCATGGGGAATAAGATATGTTAATGATGATGTCATCAGTGCCTTCATTGTGACGTCATAATTTGACAAGTATAACGCTTGATCCGATCAGTACGGTATGAATTTTTTTTCTCTGCAACTGTTGGTCCTATAAACACGAAATTTTCACCAAAGGAGCGCCTCCTCCTGTATCATTTTTTAATTATAAGTATGATGTCATAGGTCATGTGGTGCAGGGCGCCATCTGGGGAAAAACGAAAAAAATTGCACATCTATATCTCCGAAACCGCTCCATGGAAAAAATTGAAACGTGGCTCATTGTAAAGAACTCCACATGGGGAATAAGTGTTATTCACGATGACATAATTGGTGCCTTGATTATGACATCATAATTTGACAAGTACAACGCTTAGTCCGATGGGTTTGAAATTTATTGAGTGTGATCTACACAACAATTCTTGGGGAAATGTCAGGGGCATAGAAAAGGCCCCTTTATATGGTATGTGCCATGTGGCAAACTATAGAAAAGAAGGGACATTCTTGGGAAAAATGCCAGGGGCATAGAAAAGGCCCCTTTATATGGTATGTGCCATGTAGCAAACTTTAGAAAACGGCCTATGTTGACCTTTTGGCTTATGTTGACCTCAAAAATAGTTGGGGGTGGAATTCAGTGACAAGATATGCAAATCCTCTTCAAATTTCAAGTTAATTGGATGAAAATTGAGGATTTCAGAAATTTGGTCTATGTTGGTTGGCCTTTTGGCCTTTGTTGACCTCAAAATACTTGGTGGTTAAATTCAGTGACCATATATGCAAATCCTATTCAAATTTCAAGTCAATCGGATGAAAATTGAGGATTTTTGAAATTTGACAAAGTTGGTGACCTTTGGCCTATGTTGACCTATTGACCTTTTGACCCCAAAAACAATAGGTTTCTTGCTTATGACCAACTGTACCATTTCGTGAAGATCGGTTGAAAATTGTGACCTGTAGGCGACTGACATACAGACAAACAGACAGAATAACGTGCAAGACCAACCAATATATTTGAAAAAGCTTCGATTTTGCAAGTGTTACGGATTCGTCACTTCCGTTGTTGTGGTTTTCATCCACTTGAAACATTTCTGGTTCCATGTATTATTAGGTTTACTCTCCATGAAATGGAGAGTAACCTATTATTACTGCTAGAGTTTTTCTTATTATTCTTCCGCCCTATTTTGCACCTCCGAAAACTTCATAATTAATGTTCTCAGCAACCGCTGGTCGGATTGACAGGAAATTTTCATCAAATGATCCTCTCGGCTCCTAGAATTTTTTCATGCTAATTATGACGTCATAGGTCACGTGGTGTGGGCGCCATCTTGTAAAACAAATTCAACTTTTCCCCTCTGTATCTCCACAACGGCTTAATGGAAAAATTTGAGGAATGGCTCATTCTAAAGAACTCTTCAATGGGAACAAAAGACATGTGTATCGAGTATATTAAAAATGCTAACGTTAAGAGGTAAGAATTCGTCAAACAAAAAATTTTCTCCCCCGAAAATGGGATTTTTTTCCCAGATGCTTAGTTAAAAAAAACTCAGAATGCGAAAATTTTCGAAGTCATACGTCACATGGTTCGGCCGCCATCTTGTTTTCCGTGAAAAAACACGAAAACCCCTTTTTCTCTGCAACGGCTGAACAGATTGAGGCCAAACTCGATCATCCGACACATGGTTTCAGAGTTATGACGTTTTTAAGCATGAACCTTTAAAACCTAGCTCCTCCCTCATTTTTGATCCAATCGAGGAGAAAATTCACAGATCTGTTCAGCATGTCAGTCTACTAAAATGTCATTTTAGAATTTGCGATAGGTCACGTGGTTTGGCAGATATCGTTAATTAAACGAAATTTTTTTTTTTTAAATGGATATCTCTTGAATCGCTTTATTGATCGACGTGAAACTTCATACTGTAGTAGAAGTCATGAAGAGTAACAAGTGTGCAAAATCTCACGATGATTGGATGTACGGTCTGGAAACTAGAAGTTGTTATTGCCTGAAGAAGAAGAACCACAACACTTTTTTTTGACCAGGCCATGTGACATAACCACCTCACGAGCTAAGGGTAGCTCGAAATTAAATTGTCTTCGGATTTGGCGGGGAGCTAGAGGGTGTTAACATTCGAATGCAACAAATCTGGGCAAATTCTGATGAATTTTCGTAAAACTACACAATATTGTCATTCACATTGGAAAATAACATTGTAAAACTCTCCGCCGCCTCGGCTTATTTCTCGCTCTGAAGTTCATCCTGTCTTCAATTTTAAGGAGAAATAGAGGTATCTGCAAGCAATGGTGACCTTTATTTTGTGGAATCCGATTTAAAATGACGAAGTTATTCAAAATCTAACATTTTAAATGGGTCGCATTTCCAAAGTGAAATCTTCCACAGGTAAAATATCCACACGTGCAGGCAGATCTTACGGCGTCAATTTGGCTCCGATTTAAAATCAGATTTCGATTGTCGTATTGCCTTGGATGAGTTAACAAAATACCACAACAAATTTGGTGACAATCATGAAAAATTTGACCAAGTTCGATCGACGGGATACTTCGTTCTTCCGCTGACACACGGCACGGGCCACGGATGACGTCATGCCACGGCATGACGTTCTTCGACGGGTGGCAGATATCGTTAATGAAACGAAAATATTTTTTTAAATGGATGGGGTGGGGGGATGTGTGTGTGTTTGTGTGGAGGGTGTGCGTGTGGGGGGAGGGGTGTGGGGGGGTTTGTGTGTTGGTGTGTGTGTATATGTATGTGTGTGTGTGTGTATGTGTCAAGGTGGGGGGTGTGTGTGTGTGTACGTGTGGAGGGGTGTGCATGTGGGGGGAGGGGTGTGGGGGTGTTTGTGTGTGTGCATGTGTGTTAGGGTTGGGGGGGTGGGGGGATGTGTGCGTGTGTTGTGTTAGGGGTGGGGGGATGTGTGTGTGTGTGTGTGTGTGTGTGTGTGTGTGTGTGTGTGTGTTGGGGGTGGGGGGATGTATGCGTGTGTTTGTGTGTGTGTTAGGGTGGGGGGGGGATGTGTGTGTGTGTGTGTGTGTGTTGAGGGTTGGGGGGATGTGTGCATGTGTTTGTGTGTGTATGTGGGTGGGGGGTAGGGGGAATGTGTGTGTGTGTGGGGATGTGTGTGTGTGTGGGGGGGGGGGGTTGTGTGTCGGGGGATGTGTGTGGGGGATGTGTCTTGGGGGGTGGGGGGAGGGGGATGTGCATTTGTCTGGATATGTGTGTGCGTGTGGGGGGAGGGGTGTGCGCGTGTTTGTGTGTGTGTGTGTGTGCATGGGGGGGGGGGGGTGGAGGGATGTGTGTGTGTAGGTGGGGGGGGGGTTGGTTGGTGTGTGTGTGTGTGTGTGTGTGTTTGGGGGGAAGGGTGTGGGTGGGGGTAGGGGGGATGTGTGTGTGTGTGTGTGTGTGTAGGGGGGATGTGTGTGTGTGTTGGGGGAGGGATGTGTGTGTGTGTGGAGGGGGGAGGGATGTGTGTGTGTGTGTGTGTGTGTGTTTGGAGGGGTGTGCGTGTGGGGGGAGGGGTGTGGGTGTGTGTGTGGGAGGGGGTAGGGGGATGTGTGTGTGTGTGTGTGTGTGTGTGTGTGTGTGTCGGGGTTGTATCCAAGGGGGTTGTGTCAAAGCATGTCCAATGAAAGTGGGGTTGTATCAAAAGTGGGGTTGTATCAAAAGTGGGTGCGAGTAAACCGGTCATCACTGCCAGCAGTTTTAAAGTGGCAGTTCTAGTTATTATTGTTGTTTGAGGGAAATAGCAATTATTATTGTCAAAAGGTAAAAGGTAAACGTTTTAATAGAAACAGGAACCGGACGGCGACGAAGAGGAAGAGGAGAGAAAGAAGGCGGAGCGAGTGAGTCGGACAAGAAAGCCGAGCTGCTCCGAGTTCTGAAGCGAACGTTGTCGAACGGGAGTCACTCGTGAACTTTTGGGTTTCCCGGGAAAGGGATTCCTGTGACAGAGTTGTCATTGCTGTGACCGATCAACCTGCGTGTCAGGTTTTTGGCGGTGGATTCCGAGGAGAATTATCGTCGGGCCGTTATGTCTCAAGAACGGGTCGTCGGCCATTTTGACTCGCGTGCGTCGAGCAAGGTTTCTTTGCTTCGTCAGTCGTTTTCACCGCTTTCAGATGTATATGATATGTGTGTGTGCACCATGGCTTTTGAAGATTAATTTGCGGTTCGCCGACTGCGAGCCGTGAAAGTCCATACCCGAGGGTGTGATTTCCCAGTCGCCTGGAGGGCGCCTTTGAATTTCCCAGTCGCCTTGAGGGCGCCTTTGTGCAGCTTTGGCTGTGTGACTGTACTTGCCATCCGCACGGGATTCTTGTCTCGATTGGACATCGTTCTCGCGATCACTGGAGCGAAGCAACTTTGGCTTGAAGCTGGGAATAAGAGACATTGGGGAAAGTTCTTGGTTCACTCACTTGGAGCACAGTGAGTTATATATTACAAAATTGATGGTACCATCATAGGACATATTGATTGTACTTTTGATTACTATTATTGTTGTACTGTTATTCTTGTGTGATCTTAATACAATATTTGTTTGTGAGTAACAATTGGGGTGGCTTCTCCATTGAGCTTTGACATACAGAATAACACATCTTTCTGCCGTGACTCCTCTCGGGGCTCGGAGGTACACCGTGACCAGGGGGTCAGGGAGGAACACGTAACAGAAATTGGGGGCTCGTCCGGGATAGAATTCCCTCACATTCCGAAAATTCCCAAATTTGGAATTTTTCTAACATTCCCAAATCTTTCAAAAAAAATGGAAACATTTTTGTGTGAAGGTTAGCAGGTGTTAACTGATTGTCACCATGGTGTTTGACGCAGAAATGTTTGCGGCGTCCCCTAATGAGGCACAGTTCCAAGCGTTAAAAAGATCGGAACTCTTGATATTGGCCAGACATTTTAACTTGGAGGTCCGAGTTAATATGAAGAAAGCAGAGATGCAGACATTGGTGGTAGAATCTCTGGTGGGACAAGGAACATGGACAGAGGTAGCCTTGGATTGGTTACCCGAGGAAAAAGAAAATGTGGAGCTCCGGAAAATGGAGATGCAACTGCAGAGCCAGGAAAGGTTAAAAGCAGAGGAAAGGAGAGCTGCAAGGGAACTCGAGGAAAGAAGAGGAGAACAGGAACGAGAACTCGAGGAAATAAGAGTAGACCAGGAACAAGAACGAGAGGAGAGAAGAACCGAGGAAAGGAGAGCTGAAGAAGAAAGAAGAGCAAAGGAAAGAGCAGAGGAAAGGAGAGCCGAAAGGGAGTTAAAGGAACGTGACATGGAGTATCAGAAGGAAGTTAAACTCAACGAGCTGGAATTAATGGGAGAACGGAGAGAAATCGAATCCATGCCGGCTAGTTCGACAACTAGTCAGAACACCTGGGATGTGGGTATTCATGTGAGGCTGGTTCCATCCTTCAATGAAAAGGAGGTAGCCAAGTTTTTTTTACACTTTGAGAAAGTGGCTCAAATGCTAAAATGGCCTGTGGGGTCCTGGACTATGTTAGTGCAAAGTGTTCTGGTGGGTAAAGCTCAAGATATATTTTCGGCTTTTCCGATTGACAAATGTACAGATGATGAGGAAGTGAAGAAAGCCATTCTCAAAGCCTATGAATTGGTCCCTGAAGCTTACCGGCAAAAATTCCGGAATGCCAGGAAGAGGGAGAGTGAGACCCATGTGGAGTTTGCCAGAATGAAGGAAACCATGTTTGATCGGTGGTGTGATTCTAAAGGGGTTGGGAAAGACCAAACTGTTGCGACAATTGATCTTGGTGGAGGAATTCAAACAGTGTGTCCACGAGGACATTAAAGTACATCTGGAGGAAAAGAAGGTACCAGAGTTGTATGAGGCAGCAACCGTGGCAGATGACTATGCCTTGACACACAGGATGGGGTTCCACAAACCTAACTTCCCGCCTAGAGTTCGCCAGGGGAGTTATGGTACATCCGGTGCAGAGAACGAATATTCATGGGGGCGGCCTAGAGATGTCTATGAGGACAAATCTGATACCGCGACTTTTAGGGATCAGAAGACTACAGTTCCAAGACAGACTTATCTTCCGGGGGGCCCGAGGCAGACCTCGAGTTTTTCCTCCGGGCCTACTTGCGCTTTTTGCCAGAAACCAGGACATTTGATGTCCCAATGTTATGCCCTGAAAAGGAAAAATCAGGAGCGGAGTCAGACTAGTACAACTCCGAATGCATTGGCAAATGTGAGAAATCGTCCTTGGAGGACAGTGCCTTGTGAAGGTTCCCATGCCAAAGTTTCGGCATCACAAAATGACCTTGTTCAAGAGGGTTACAAACCTTTTATTTCAGAGGGGTTTGTGTCACTGGATGGAGACTTGACTAACCAGAGACCTGTTCGGGTATTGACGGACACAGGAGCACATCAATCTTTGATGCTTGAAGGCATTTTGCCATTGTCAGAGAAGACGGCAACTGGTGTTAGTGTTCTTTTACAGGGGGTTGGTGGCTATGTTAAAACTCCACTTCATGTCATCCATTTAAAGTCGATTTGGTGTCAGGACCGGTCACCGTAGGTTTACAAGCCACTCTACCTGTAGAGGGAATATCTCTTGTTATCGGGAATGATTTGGCCGGTGGTCAAGTTTCTGGTAACCCGATGTTTGTTGAAAAGCCTAGTATGGAAAATAACACATCGTTGGACATCGTTCTTTTATTATAAAAATAACACCGCACAGTTAGAGCAGGAGATTCCGGGTATCTTTCCATCCTGTACCGCGACTCGTGCTATGGGTAGGAAGCGCTCTGAAGAGAAGAGGAAGGTACTGACGTCACGCTTTGCACAGACACGTCTTGTCAAGTACCCTGAAACTAAGTGTCAGCACACACAAGTCAGGGATGGAGGCAATGTTGGCAAGCTCTTTGTAGGTGGACTGAACTTCAACACAAGGGAAGATGTTCTGGACTCTGTCTTCGGCAAATATGGACCGCTCTTGGAAGTGCTGCTGATAAAAGACAGGGAGACGCAAAAGTCAAGAGGGTTTGGCTTTGTCACGTTTGAAAACACAAAGGACGCCAAAGATGCAGAAAAGGATTTGAATGGCAAGGATTTGGATGGTCGGACCATAACAGTAGAGAAGGCAGGCCATGGGCGTCGAGGGGAGGAAAACGTGGAGGTAGTTTCAGGGTTGGCTATGGCTCCCGGGGTGGGAGTAGTAGTTTTGGTGGTGGCCGCAGTCGAGATTACTATGGAGGCTCCCAGAGTTACGGCAGCTCCCGAAGGGATGATTTATCAGGGTAGTGGCCGAGAAGGAGACCGCTATTCATGTGACTACAGCGACAAGCGCTCCAACCGTGATTATTATGAAAGTTAGGAAGAGTTTGAAGCACTGAATGCTGCGGAGCAGCCGAGCCAAGATTCCTACACGGATTAACCGTGAACTCCACGTTCCTAAAGGCGTCCATGTAGTGAATACTTCCAGGCCTCACCACCCAATCACCATGAAACCTGGCTCTCAGCTCGGCCTCCCTAAAAAAGTGCTATAGATTTTCTTGACTTTGGATTTTTGATCACAACCCCTTAACCTTCATCCAAAAAATGAAAAATAAAAATCAGAGGTTGATGATATGTAGTTTGGCTTTGCAGGAGTTCAACTTGGAAATCGGGCATGTAAAGGGCAGGGACAATGTCGTTGCTGATGCTTTGTCCAGAGTGAACTAACTTTGGAAATCTCTGTAGGTTGTTTGAAGTGTTGTTGCTTTATTTTTGGGAAATATTGATTATCGTTGCTCACGGGAATTGATGATTTGGGTGTGAGTTTACTTTTGTTTGTTGGGAGAGTTTTGCCTGCAAAGAAAGTTTTCACTTTGTTCAAACTTTCTTTCTTGAGGGGGGGGGGGGGGGGGAGTGTTACAGATTTGTCACTTCCGTTGTTGTGGTTTTCATCCACTTGAAACATTTCTGGTTCCATGTATTATTATTATTGTTGTTTGAGGGAAATAGCAATTATTATTGTCAAAAGGTAAAAGGTTAATGTTTTAAATGAAACAGGAACCGGACGGCGACGAAGAGGAAGAGGAGAGAAAGAAGGCGGAGCGAGTGAGTTGGACAAGAAAGCCGAGCTGCTCCAAGTTCTGAAGCGAATGTTGTCGAACGGGAGTCACTCGCGAACTTTCGGGTTTCCCAGGAAAGGGATTCCTGCGACAGAGTTGTCATCGCTGTGACCGATCAACCTGCGTGTCAGGTTTTTGGCGGTGGATTCCGAGGAGAATTATCGTCGGGCCGTTATGTCTCAAGAACGGGTCGTCGGCCATTTTGACTCGCATGCGTCAAGCAAGGTTTCTTTGCTTTGTCAGTCGTTTTCACCGCTTTCAGATGTATCTGGTATGTGTGTGTGCACCGTGGCTTTTGAAGATTAATTTGCGGTTCGCTGACTGCGAGCCGTGAAAGTCCATACCCGAGGGTGTGATTTCCCAGTCGCCTGGAGGGCGCCTTTGAATTTCCCAGTCGCCTTGAGGGCGCCTTTGTGCAGCTTTGGCTGTGTGACTGTACTTGCCATCTGCACGGGATTCTTGTCTCGTTTGGACATCGTTCTCGCGATCACTGGAGCGAAGCAACTTTGGCTTGAAGCTAGGAATAACAGACATTGGGGAAAGTTCTTGGTTCACTCACTTGGAGCACAGTGAGTTATATATTACGAAATTGATGGTACCATCATAGGACATATTGATTGTACTTTTGATAACTATTATTGTTGTACTGTTATTCTTGTGTGATCTTAATACAATATTTGTTTGTGAGTAACAATTGGGGTGGCTTCTCCATTGATCTTTGACATACAGAATAACACATTTTTCTGCCGTGACTCCTCTCGGGGCTCAGAGGTACACCGTGACCAGGGGGTCGGGGAGGAGCACGTAACACAAGCAACAAACAGACAGAACAGACAGGGGTGAAAACATAACCTCCATACACCTTTGGTGGCTGAGGTAACAATTTGATATGGTACAATACTCACAATGACGCTGAAAATCAGGTTTAAGAAAAATTACGTTTTAAATACGAACAAAATGCATTTGCTCATCGTACAAGATGTTTATTTGTTCATTATTCAAGAAGATATAAAAGACTTGAAAAAGTAAGGGGAAAATAATTGTTCAACCCAGACGGGATTCTACCCCACAATCGCCAGCTTGGGAGTCTGATGCCTTATCCATTAGGCAATTGGGACAGCAAGTTAGATTTGTGTAATAATATTTGTAAAGAGGTATAAAGTGTGTATATATGTATATTTATAAATAATTACATTTTAAAGCAAAGACTATGGCACTTCGGTGGAATTTGTTTTGAAAGCCATTAACTTGACTGATTGGTCGATGTACAGTCATGGCCAAAAATATTGGCACCATTGCACTTTTTTCAATTAATGCACCATTTCTTCCAGAAAATTGTTCAAATTAAAAAATATTTTGGTATCCACATACACTACATGCCGAAAAGTATAGCCGAAAAGTTAGAAGGAAAAGTATCCCTTCTAACTAGTGGATTCGGATATTTCAGCCACACCTATTGCTGACAGGTATATATAATCAAGCACACAGCCATGCAATCTCCACAGACAAACATTGGCAGTACAATGGGCGGTACTGAGGAGCTTAGTGACTTTCAACGTAGCACCGTCATAGGATGCCACCTTTCCAACAAGTCAGTTTATCAAGTCAGTGTAGAGCTGCCCCGGTCAACTGTAAGTGTGGTTATTGTGAAACGAAAACGTCTAGGAGCAACAACAGCTCAGCCACAAAGTGGTAGGCCACACAAGCTCACAGAACAGGACCGCTAAGTGCTGTAGCTTGTAGCGCATAAAAATTGTCTGTCCTCGGTTGCAACACTCACTGCCGAGTTCAAAACTGCCTCTGGAAGCAACGTCAGCACAAGAACTGTTCTGCACACAGACACACACAGTGCAGTGCAATTATGGATAATGGATAAGATATCCTAATAAGATAAGATATCTATAATAAGATAAGATAAGATATCCTAATGGATAAGACACACAGTGCACACACTGCACACAGAACTGTTCATCGTGAGCTTCATGAAATGGGGTTCCCTGGCCGAGCAGCCACACACAAGCCTAAGATCACCATGCGCAATGCCAAGCCTTGGCTGGAGTGGCATAAAGCTCGCCACCATTGGACTCTGGAGCAAGTGGAAACGCGTTCTCTGGAGTGATGAATCACGCCTCACCATCTGGCAGTCTAACGGACGAATCTGGGTTTGGCGGATGCCAGGAGAAAGCTACCTGCCCAAATGCATCGTGCCAACTTTAAAGTTTGGTGGAGCAGGAATAATGGTCTGGGGCTGTTTTTCATGGTGCGGGATAGGCCCATTAGTTCCAGTGACGGGAAATCTTGACACTACAGCATACAATGATTGTGTGCTTCCAACTTTGTGGCAACAGTTTGGGGAAGGCCCTTTCCTGTTTCAGCATGACAATACCCCCATACACAAAGCAAGGTCCATAGAGAAATGGTTTGTCAAGATCGGTGTGGAAGAACTTGACTGGCCTGCACAGAGCCCTGACCTCAACCCCATCGAACACCATTGGGATGAATTGGAACGCCGACTGTGAGCCAGGCCTAATTGCCCAACATCAGTGCCCAACCTCAGTAATGTATTTCTTTGGTTTACAGTGGAACAAAACAAAAAAAGCAAAAAAAAAATTACTAAATCTTAGCTTATTCCACACATAAATCCTAAAATGGCTCGGACAATATTATTGGCACCTTTTAGAAGTTGTTAGAAATAATTAGATTTCAAGCAGGTGATTCTCCTTTACTTTGTCAATAAGCTTGTCAATGCCATTTCTTTTTATTTTTCTGATTTAAAAGGATATATTAAGTTCTGAATAAAAAACAAAGGTTCTGTAATATTAACAGTGAAATAAAGAATTGTGGAGACCAAATACTTTTGCCAATTTCAACTAATTTTTGGAGAAAATTGTGTTATTTGAAAAAAGTGCAAGGGTGCCAATATTTTTGTCCACGACTGTATATTCCAAGTTTCAGATAGTTTCAATGTATATCCTTTGAGATATGAACGCCAACACATTTTGGACGGACGGACAGACAGACACCAACGTGATTTTGAGAGTTTTCTTAATAAAACTCAAGAATGCAGAAACCGACGTTGCTGAAATTTGGAACATGTTACCTCAATGTATAAAGTATTTACTTTTGAAATTTGCAGCTAATTTCGTCCAGTAGAAGCCGAGAAACGTATTTTCAGTCTCCATGTTAAAGTTGGTTTGGCGGATGCCAACCAACCTCTAAAGGTGCCAACCAACCTTCGGCCAACCCCTGCTCTGCAGGGAAAAATGGCCTCTAAAGGTGGTTCTTTCTTTTCTTGTTATGTTATAGTCTCCATGCAGAGAAACGATCCCTTATATAAAGGGAGGATGCCTCCCTTTGATAGAAAAATAACGTTTTGAAAGCAAATAAGTAATCTTCCTTACTTGAATGGAATTTTAGTTTCCTCCTATATATTTATGTAACCGGATGATCACTGAAGACAATTATCCTCGGATGGCCGCACACATAAAAAGAGGGTGGAATGATAGTAAAGTGGGGATTCAAAAGCAAGACGTTGAAAGGAAAAGAGAGAGGGACAAGGAAGTTGAAGAACTAACCTTACTAACATGTCACGTGATCATGGCCGTCAAAAATTGGCCTCCTACATCACGAGACTTCTGGATCTGATCGACACGTAATTCCGACATATCCAACTATCACAATTAATATTATGTGGACACTTATCCAACCAAGATATTGTCGTTTTGTGTTTTTAATTAATTTGCTGAAATTTGTAGAATTTATTTTTCACTTGGAAGTTGTGGATTATACAATGTGTAAGTAAAGGTGGAAAAGTCTGATTTATCACATTTTAATTCCAGGCTATAAAGCAACAAAAGGTGAAAATTCTGCATGCATTTTACATCTCACTGTCGTATTTTTGGCTTGTCCAGGACTTTTGAGCATCTTGCTTCTAGAATTTTTTGAATGGCTCCAAGTCCTTCCAGACATGTACGTTAATTGCTATATTTATTTCCTTATGGTAATGGAATTTGGTCATGCATACATTTTAACGCAAATGACAATTTTCATCAAAATGCATATGGCATAGCGATATAAAAACGCAGATCTCTGCAATGCCGGTACAGTTTTCCGCCGACGGCTTTATCTCTTTGGCAATTCTGAACACCTGGTGCGTGCTTGTTGCATTACTGTACGACTATGTTTGCAAATGGTTTTGCCTGAACATCAGTGTGGCAATTACACACAGGAGGTGTTTAAAATGCATGTTTTGAAGGAGCTAGTAAAAATGTCTCCACAAACCGCATGGCGTGTGATTTAGGACGCAATGCCGTCTCTCCCGGTGAGACCTTTTTTCCATTTTGGAGTGCAGGTATTAATGATTCAATCGTCCTCACCCACGCATCCTCTATCTTGGGAGAGCAGAGGTGACGACAGATCAGGATGAGATCGTTGAATGATGTTGCTAATTTTAGATGACCATTTTTGTTTTGGTATTGACATCTATAGTACAATCGAGAGCCGTTTGTCTGAGTGTTTGTTTGTTTGTGTCGCCATTTTTCTCAGATGGCTGAACGAACCTTCGTCAAACTTTCAGAGATTCATCAGTAAATTCCAGGGATTGTTTTGGGCAAAGAAAAGTTTTTGTTTTTTTCAAAAATAGCTTTATAATGCCTGAGCATTTGTAGCTATGTGAATGTATGAATGAATGAATAAATGAATGATCGTTTTTAAGGCAATTTTTCCCCACTTAAACAGTTCCCTGTTTGAGGCAATGTTTTTGTGGCCGGATGCCCTTCCTGACCCCAGCCCTTAGTCGATCTTATGATACGCAGGTATGCAGACACGATGCGCAGGGATACGGTGTACCTATTCTAAGCCGGGGTACACACCGGGATCATTCATCCCAGCAAGCTGGTACTCAATTTTCCGACCTCGGAAGGATGACAGGCCGAGTCAACCCCCCTGGTGTTAATTCAGCGATCGACCGGGATTACGAACCCAGGATCCTAGAAATCCCAAGCCGGCACCCTAACCGCTAAGCCAACACCAGGCTAATGTAAAATAGTTATATTAAATTATCCCAGATTAGTGTGTGTGTGGATGATATTAAATGTAAATTTTATTTAGTGGGTGTAGGGAAGTGATTTAGGCATCCACAAATAAATAAATAAATAAACAATAAATAAACCCACAAATAAACACAATAAAAACAAATTGATTTCTTCAAAATGCCAACAGGACCGGGCAACACCAGGTACTCCTGCTAGTGACAGATAAATAAATTAATTGATTCACAGAAATACGTACATCGCCTGTTTAATTGCACGTGGACGAATGTCTTGTTCAAAGACAAATCAGCAAGGTGCGAGATGTGAATGCCTATAGGATGTGGTCCAACTGCAATCATTGTTTGTATATAGTAGGCCTTAATATGTTATAGTAGTAGGCTCAAATGTTAAATTTGTTGATAGGTCTTGCGCGGATCCCCTGCATGACCAAATATGTCAGATCTTTGGAGCTTGATCAAATTGGAATCTTTATAGAACAAGTATGGAGGCTCAGAGAAAACTTAGCCTCTCAACGAGCCTCGGTTAAAATCTGGACCCAGCTATAAAATGTCGCCATGTTGTTTCCTATGTAGGGCGACACACATAAATGTAAGGCAATACCAAGCATCAATGTGTACCGTCCATCGGAAGGACGTTCTGCTGGAAGACCCGTCTGGTGGTTGGACTTTAAATATCCCACAGTATATTTTTTAACGAAGAGTATGAGTGTTAGCAACAACACCCTGAACAAATTGAAAATTCCTGCCACAGTGGAATACCAGGAATGGCTGGCTGGCTCCAAAAAGACTTTTTTTGTGTGTGTACAAGATCGAGGCTCGTGTAAGAGCATTAATCACAAAAAGACAAGCTGACACAAAAAACATGATAAAGGGAGCGGGAGACAAGATGGGGAAAGGGGGGGGCGAAGCACACAAGATCAACATTTGAGAGCTGGGACATCGGGAGATCTGTGGGAGGGAGAGGGCTTGGGGGGAGGAGGCGTGGGAAGGGGGCGGGGGGAGTGGTATAAAACACATGGACATTTCTAGGACTTCCAGGACAGAAGTCGGAATTTCAAAAAAGTGGATCTGGGGTGAATTAAGTGTACTTGTAAATGAATGTAAAGTAAAATGTAAATGGTAAAATGTAAATGGTGAATTAAGTCAAAAAGTGACTTGGGCCAGCACCGTCCATCCCAGCCAACCACACAAGATGGGAATAATTGGGGGCCACAGAATGTCGAAGAAGAATAGTTTATCCGCCTATCAGAATTGCCATTGATGAAGTGATGAAGAGGTGCAATGTGCTCTTCTGGAGGAGAAGGCTTCTCATTGGTTCACACAATCCATAGCGATAACAAATTAGGAACTCTTCGGAAGTTGCTTCGCACCTTGAAAAATAATTTTGCATTCAGTGTGAGAACAAAGGCCTTATGGACGTTTGCGAAACAGACTGCTTACAGAATTGGCATTCCTCCAGAGATTTGCCTTAATTGTTCATTTACCTGGAGCAATATGACTTTCTTGGATAAATTAGCGCATAAACTCGATGTAGTTCCACGCATTTCACCCCAAGGACAATTCCAGGGAAGTTACACGAGGAAGTATTTCTTTTTGTCAAACTCAACTAAGCACCATAATCCAGCTGTCAAAGGCAGTTAAGTGTGTAAATGCCTCCATAGTTAGCTCGTGCCAGTCAATGAAAGCCATCAGCACAATTCTCCGAGTCCTGAAGCAGACAGAACTGCCAATGCGAAGAGTTTTATGGCCGTTTTTGTTGCATCAAAGGCGCAACTTTCCGAGAATGAATGATTCTTTGATCCGAGGCAACGAACGGTGGTCACAGGGTTTGGGTTCAAGGTAAGTGTCACCTGAAATCGCGGGCTCAGGGCACTTCGGCAGGGAAGGAGTTTAAACGTCACACGTTGCACGTCAAGGCAAGATGGCGACAGTGAAAAGGGAAAAAACGAAACTGCAATAGCTCATTTGCTTTTACGGGGAACGCATGGAAAATGTACCTGTTTCTGTAATGTGACGACAGCAAACAGGTTTACCTTACGCCGAGCAACACTGAAAGATAACCATGCGATCTCAGCCAAGTGCAGTTTTCTCATGGATAACAACTTGAGAACCTGCCACCAAAACCTTGTTGAGAACCTGCCACCAAATCATTGTTGAGAACATGCCACCAAAACCTTGTTGAGAACCTGCCACCAAAACCTTGTTGAGAACCTGCCACCAAACCTTGTTGAGAACCTGCCACCAAAACCTTGTTGAGAACCTGCCACCAAAACCTTGTTGAGAACCTGCCACCAAACCTTGTTGAGAACCTGCCACCAAAACCTTGTTGAGAACCTGCCACCAAAACCTTGTTGCGTCTGCCACCAAACCTTGTTGAGAACCTGCCACCAAAACCTTGTTGAGAACCTGCCACCAAAACCTTGTTGAGAACCTGCCACCAAAACCTTGTTGAGAACCTGCCACCAAAACCTTGTTGCTTCTGCCACCAAACCTTGTTGAGAACCTGCCACCAAATCATTGTTGAGAACCTGCCACCAAAACCTTGTTGAGAACATGCCACCAAAACCTTGTTGAGAACCTGCCACCAAATCCTTGTTGAGAACCTGCCACCAAATCCTTGTTGAGAACCTGCCACCAAAACCTTGTTGAGAACCTGCCACCAAAACCTTGTTGAGAACCTGCCACCAAATCCTTGTTGAGAACCTGCCACCAAACCTTGTTGAGAACCTGCCAACAAAACCTTGTTGAGAACCTGCCACCAAAACCTTGTTGAGAACCTGCCACCAAATCCTTGTTGAGAACCTGCCACCAAACCTTGTTGAGAACCTGCCACCAAAACCTTGTTGAGAACCTGCCACCAAAACCTTGTTGCGTCTGCCACCAAACCTTGTTGAGAACCTGCCACCAAAACCTTGTTGAGAACCTGCCAACAAAACCTTGTTGAGAACCTGCCACCAAAACCTTGTTGAGAACCTGCCACCAAAACCTTGTTGCGTCTGCCACCAAACCTTGTTGAGAACCTGCCACCAAAACCTTGTTGCGTCTGCCACCAAAACCTTGTTGAGAACCTGCCACCAAAACCTTGTTGAGAACCTGCCACCAAAACCTTGTTGAGAACCTGCCACCAAAACCTTGTTGCGTCTGCCACCAAAGGTGGGTGGAGGTTGTACGTTTCTATGTCACTCCTGTTTGTCTGTCTCTGAGCACGATATCTCAAAAAGTTGTGGACGAAGGTGACAGATTGGGTGTGGGACAACGAAGAAGTCATTCAATTTTGATGACGATCCGAATACGGATTGAACACGATAATATTTTTAATTTATTATGTGATTCTTCACCATTGAGAGATAAGGCCAAAAACTATACAATATACATAGTATGATATTATCTCAAAAAGTTGTGAATGGATTTGGACAAAACTTGGTGGACAGGTTGGTAGTGTGACACTGACAAATTGATTTGATTTTGGTCAAGATCCGAATCCGGATACGAGAATGTTTTAGAATTTGACATGATTCTTCACCATTGAGAGACAGGGCCAAAAACTATACATAGCATGATATCTCAAAAAGTTGTGAATACATTTGGACAAAAGTTGGTGGAAAGTTTGTTCGGTGACAAGATCAAGCCAATTACATTTTGGTTAAAGTCCAGATCCAGTTCAGACTATCAGTGGAATACAAAAAAAAACGTGAACTGTCCAGCCTGGCGGAGGTATGGGCCCAACAAGTTTAGTTTATGGAATGTTTTACTCTACGTGTGTCCAGGTCACATTCTGTCATTCTCTTTCTATTGCTTTTTCCATTCGAAATGGATCGCTCAAATCAGTCACGATTACGCTATTATGACGTCAGCAACTCCAAACTAGCCTTTATCACCCGCCTGTGGTTCATTGTAGCACATAATGTCCCTCGTTCTGCCATGAAATGCTTTCACATGCATCATGTTAATGAATCAATGAAGGAAATATTTATTTGAAATGGCCAGGAAAGCCAAATTCTGTAGATTATAAGATTTTTCCTTCACAAATTGCCCCAAAATATGTGTCTCTCACGTCAGCTTCATACTGGGCGATTCTTAATTCATGAACGCAAGTTGGAGGTGCATGGGTAGTTTTCATAAATTGTAAATATAAATAATTTACAACAACCGTGCCAATTATGGAAGCTCTTACAAGCAGTTTAGTATGTTGACGAAAATACTAGTACCCGACTGCAAAGCCGCAATGAGCCGGCGAAGCCAAAGCCTCTTGCCACTATTTTACCCATCACTATGGCATCAGTAGGTTACGTAGTTGGTAGTAGGTAGGTGTAGTAGGTACCGTACCTAGTTCAAAATGACACCATTCGCATTCTGGATGAGATTAAAAGTTATAAAATTTCCTTCTTGATTAATTCGGTGAATTCCGTCTCAACTTCGGATATTTCCGGCCGTGAAAAACTATCCGCGACGGCCGCGAGATTTCTAAAAAATAATTCTTCGTCAATTTTAGAATATTTAATAATAATAATAATAATGCATTTATTTTATATAGCGCTTTTCAGGAAGCCCAAAGACGCTTTGACAGAGTGCAAAACATAACGCATAGCAAAACATAAAGACAATTGCAAAAAAAGAAGAATCAATAGGGAAATATTCAAAGCACAAAGGAGGGAGAAGGAGAGGAGATAGTCAGGGGTTAGATGCTGTGGGTTAAATGTTGAATGCAGTGTTGAACAGGTGGGTCTTGAGTGATGTTTTGAATGTGGTGAGTGAGGAGGAGTCTCTGATGGTGTGAGGTAGCGAGTTCCAGAGGGTGGGAGCAGCGATGGAGAAGGCCCTGTCCCCCCAGGATCTAAATTTGATCCGGATGGGGGGGGTCAGGAGGTTGGTACCAGCAGAGCGGAGGTTGCGGGTGGGAGTGTGTCTGGAGAGGAGGTCAGCCAGGTAGGATGGGGCCAGGTTATGGAGGGCTTTGTAGGTCAAGAGGAGGATTTTGTACTGGATTCTCTGGGAGATGGGGAGCCAGTGAAGCTTGTAAAGGACGGGGGTGATGTGGTCACGGGTCCGGGAATGGGTGAGTAGACGGGCAGCGGAGTTCTGAATGTATTGGAGTTTATTGGTGATTGTTGAGGGTGAACCATAAAGGAGGCTATTGCAGTAGTCCAGACGGGAAGTGATGAAGGCGTGGATGAGGGTTTCTGCAGCCACAGAGGAGAGGGATGGACGGAGACGGGCGATGTTTTTCAGGTGGAAGAAGGCTGTCTTTGTGATCTGTTTAGTGTATTTGTCGAAGGAGAGGGTTTGGTCAAAGATGATGCCAAGATTCCGGATGTGAGGGGAGGTGGACACTGGGAAACCGTCGATGTTGAGGGCAAAGTTATGGGTGGACTTGGTGAGCGTTTTTGGGCCAATGATGATTATTTCAGATTTATCACAGTTAAGTTTGAGGAAGTTGATTTGAAGCCAGGATTTTATTTCAGTGATGCAGTTTGTCAGGATAGAGTGGGTGGCGGTGGAGATGGACTTGGTGGAGATGAAAAGCTGGATGTCATCGGCGAAGCAGTGGAATTGGAGACCATGACGGCGGATTAAGTGACCGAGGGGGGACAGGTAAAGGATAAAGAGGAGGGGGCCAAGAACTGAACCTTGGGGGACACCTTGGGGGAGGGGAGCAGTGGGGGATTTGCAGTTATTGATGGAGATGAACTGACGTCTGTCAGAGAGGTATGATTTAATCCAAGAGAGGGCAGTGCCGGTAATGTTAAAGGTGGTTTCAAGTCGGGTGAGGAGGATGGTGTGATCGATGGTGTCAAAGGCAGCGCTGAGGTCGAGGAGGATGAGAATGTTGAGGTTGCCAGCTATCCAATATTTGACGCCGTTTTCAGCCTCCGAAACGCGTTACCGGTAATAAGGTTTTTTGAAATATTTTTTCAAATGCTCGAATCTCATTGGTTCCGGTGTTTGGTGACGATTTTCGTTGACGATAACCTGGGCCCGTGCGGGCCCGGGGAACAAGGTTGGTCTTAAAGTATTTTAATTACAAATTAGAGGTGCATAAGATGGTGAATCAAACAAAGACGGGTGAAACAAACTCCTCTTGAACTTTTTTTCAATTTTTAATGCATACCTCCGCATCCGCAAGATAGCGGCCTCCATGGAGCGATTTGGTTTTTGAAATATTTTTTCAAATACTCGAATCTCATTGGTTCCGGTGTTTGGTGACTATTTTCGTTGATGATAACCAGGGCCCGTGCGGGCCCGGGGAACGAGGTTGGTCTTAAAGTATTTTAATTACAAATTAGAGGTGCATAAGATGGTCAATCAAACAAAGACGGATGAAACAAACTCCTATTGAACTTTTTCTCAATTTTAATGCATACCTCCGCATCCGCAAGATGGCGGCCTCCATGGAGCGATTTGGTTTTTGAAATATTTTTTCAAATGCTCGAATCTCATTGGTTCCAGTGTTTGGTGACGATTTTCATTGAAGATAACCAGGGCCCGTGCGGGCCGGGGAACGAGGTTGGTCTTAAAGTATTTTAATTACAAATTAGAGGTGCATAAGATTGTGAATCAAACAAAGATGGGTGAAACAAACTCCTATTGAACTTTTTCTCAATTTTTTTATGCATACCTCCGCATCCGGAAGATGGCGGCCTCCATGGTGCAATTTGGTTTTTGAAATATTTTTTCAAATGCTCGAATCTCATTGGTTCCAGTGTTTGGTGACAATTTTCGTTGAAGATAACCAGGGCCCGTGCGGGCCGGGGAACGAGGTTGGTCTTGACGTATTTTAATTACAAATTAGAGGTGCATAAGATTGTGAATCAAACAAAGATGGGTGAAACAAACTCCTATTGAACTTTTTCGCAATTTTTTATGCATACTTCCGCATCCGCAAGATGGCGGCCTCCATGGAGCGATTTGGTGCGTCAAAGCTTCGAAATTCTCAAAGGATTCAGCAAAATCTGGCTTTTCAACATAATACGTATGCGTTAATTCACAACGCCGGCTTCGCCGGCTACAAACAAGGGACGAACTAGAGAGTTCATAGAACACCTCACCCCACACCGTCTTGAGAAAAAAGGACATGGGCGAGGTCTGCGAGCATCAAATTTGATTGGTCGAGATGATGTAAAATGCCATAATATTTTGTCTGCTAAAGTACTGCTCTAAACGAAAGGCTATTTGTGTTCTACAGAGTTCAAGTATATAATTCAAGTGAAATAAAATAACGATTTTAAAGGATGTAGAAAAAAAAAAGTTCCGGAAATTCACCGCCGTTGATGCAGTGTCTTTTACACCACCTTATTGAACGCGTTACATTAGTTATTTGTGTCTGTCGTTTGTGTCTTTTATGACGTCCTTAAAAACAGTAAGTTTCCTGGTTGGAATGATTTTTAATGTTGTTTCACTGCCAAATAGACAGACAGAGTGAAGCAATTGCTTAACTCCGCTTTGTGCTATGCATGTGCGAGGTAAATAGGACTACGGGCTGGCAGAATGGTCTGGAGACTCGAGAGTCGAGACTCCATAGGTACTCGCACTCACCTCTAAGCCATCTAGCCTGGGTCGGAATCTAGGCCTAGTTATAACCTACCATGCTGGTGTTTCATAAACATGGTGATTCATCAATGTGTGTGTGTGTGTGTGTGTGTGTGTGTGTGTGTGTGTGTGTGTGTGTGTGTGTGTGTGTGTGTGTGTGTGTGTGTCATCCCTCGGATGGACGCTAACCTCTGCGTCCCATCTACCTGCACTAGTTGGTGGATGTTAAATATTCCATTGTGTCCTTTACGAAGAGTAGGCGAGCTGCCGCAGGCATCGTTACCAAATTCCAAAATTCCTGCCCTAACTATCTTAGTCGAGTGTTAGGCCTGGCCAACCTGTTTGTGAAAGACTTGGGCCAAAAACCTCCCCCAGTCAAATCCCACAATAACGTGGTAATAACTGCGGATGTTAAAGTGGAACAGGAAGACATAGGAGGATTATCCATGTGTACCATGATGCCTCTACCAGAACAACAACCCGTTTACTTGATCTATCCAATTTACATAACATATTTGTCCCCTATATCTCAAAATCCTATTTTTTTTATGACAATGAACACCTTCATCCAACACTTACATCTCTTTGTAATGAACCTCCATTTAATTTATAGGTCGGGAACTTAGACATTGCCAAAGAGCACAATCCTTGAACGACAGCTGGGAGAGTTAAAGTTCACAAAATGAATGCATGCAGATTGGACAGCCAGCTTAAAGTCTTGATCTAAACGCGAGAGGACTCGACGCATTTTTCAGATGAGTGCTGCCACCACCGGGGGTTGAGCCATTCATTACAAGAGAAGCTTCGTGGCAAGTTATTAATGGAGTTTGTAAACCTTCCATCTTCCTTTAGCTCTTCTGTGCCCCGTGATTTATGTCTTGAAGAAAGGAATTGTTCAGCAGTTCACGAATTAGTGGAGGCACCGATCCAAGTTTGACACGAAACGTTACCTTCACCTGCTTTTACATCTTCACCACAAACTTTTCTGGTGACAGCTCGGCTTTACCCACTTAGCTTATCTCACCGTTGCCCATCCTCTACCATGTCTGAGCATGCTCAAACTTAGGGAGCGTGGTAATTATTTCATTTTTTTTTTTTTTTTTTTACACATTTGCTCCTTTAGCGTATGCATGAGGATGTGGAACAGGGTGGAACACTGTGTGGAACACTCCTATGGGTCTCCATGGTAACTTTCCGAGATATGAATGGCCCTCTCCGCCCCCCCCCCCTCCCCTTCCCACGCCTCCTGCCCCCAAGCCCTCTCCCTCCCACACTTCTCCCTGCTCTCAAATGTTGTGGTTGTGCGCTTCCCCTTCTCTCCCCATCTTGTCTTCCGCTCCCTCTTTTTGTATACTTTGTTTGTCTGGTTGATTTGTTTGTGAAATAAATGTTAGCTCTTCCACGAGCCTCGATTCAGTATACAAAAAAAAACAAAAAAAATTACAATTTTGCCAAATTCCATTACAGATACCACAACATAAATTTATTTCAAAGAAAACATCATATTCCCCAACACTCTCACTCTTCCCTTAAATCCTTCTCTCACCTATACTCATGATCTATTCAACCCCCAAATGGCCCCATGCCCAAGAACTCCCTTTTCCAGGTTATTATGACCCCCTCTCCCCCATCTCCCACAACTCTTCCGGTCTGTTAGTTGTCGGTTGATTTGTTCCTTTTCTGTTTCATCCCCCACTTTCCCCCTTCCTCTTCTTGCTGTGTTTCATCCAGTTTGGGTGCACTTCTACCCTGCTGTTGGTGTTTCCCCCTCTTCCTTTTGTTCCATGCCATTCTGCTCGAGCTCTTCCATGAGCCTCGACCATGTATACAAAAAACAACTTTTACCATCAGAGATGAACAGTCTTCAGATGCTTTTTACATCCTTGACACAGTAATGGCGGGGTCACCTTTGCTACAGTCGGAGCTCAAGTTAGCCACCTATGTTGGATTGTAAGTTACTTCTTCTTTTTTTTTGGATACAAGGTCGAGGCTCGTGTAAGAGCTAACATTGATCACAAAAAGACAAACTGACACATAAAACATGATAAAGGGAGCGGTAGACAAGATGGAGGGCAGGGACATCGGGAGATCTGTGGGAGGAGGAGGGCTTGGGGGGAGGAGGCATGGGAAGGGGGGATGGGAGGGGGTGGGAGAGGTTAAAAAACACATGGACACTGCTAGGACTTCCAGGAAAGAAGTCGGTATTTCAGAAAAGTGGATCTGGGGTGAATTAGCGGGGGTAGAAAAGATCAAGGCTGTGGCTGCTGGTTGCATCACCTTCTGCAAGCGTCGCCTGTGTCCCTGATACAGTGCCCCCGTTGCCAGAAAGCTGGTACTCATTTTACCGACCTAACTCAAGATCCTATATAAGATCTGAAGACAGCCTCCTTAACCATTAAGCCAACACCAAGCTTGGTTTTCCCTCTAAAGAACAGCTATTTGATTTGATTATAACTATCGGGCCAATCAGCATCGACAAGATGCTTGTGCTTGAGGGGATGCATCTGTATCAGGATAAGTCCTTGGATGCTTATCATTAAACGTTCTGGTGTGGATTCCGCCAAGTTGACGAGTTTATGTTTTGGACCCCACCAATAGGCCGGATCTGGATCTGAACCAGAATAGAGTCGGCTTCTTCTTCTTCTTCATCTTCTCACATACCCAAGTCATCCACTAAGTTTTGTCATAATCCGTCCATAACTTTTTGAGACATCCTGCTATATATCGATGTTGGTCGCATCTCTCAATGGTGAAGAATCACTTTAAAATTTCTCAGATTCAGATTTTCACCAAAATCGAAGCAATTCGTCCTTGTCGCACAACGAGCCTGCCCACCAAATTTCATCTGAATACGTCCATAACTCTTTTGAGGTATCCTGCTCACAACAACAATAACAACAACAATAACAACAACAACATGCATTTTAAGGCCATTTTCCCTGCTAGAGCGAGGGTTAGCCTTGCGGTCCCCATGACAATCTTCTCCATTTTGTCCTATTTCCTGCATCTCTCCTTGTTAACCCCCTTGCCCGCATTTCTTCTTCCACCATCTTTAGCCAAGTCTTTCTCGGTCTTCCCGTCCTCTACTTCCTTCTACATTCATTTCCATCATTCTTCTCAACCAGTCACTTTCATCCTTCCTCAACACATGACCAAACCATCTCAACCTGTTCCTCTTCACAGCATCCATCACAGGCTCTATTCCCATTAAAGCGCGGCGTTACGCGCGCTGCTTGCGAGCAAGGAGGAAGCGGACAAGCGGTAACTTATAAGCGTCTTTATTTCAGGAGCTCACTGTAACACTGGCGCGCTCCGGGCTGCGCGCCCGGTGTATATCATGAGGCCACGCCTACCCCTCGGGCGTGGCCACCGCCCACTTGGTGCGCGGAATGATGTCACCACGCCAGTGGGCTTTTGTGTCCGCCACACGCGCCCCCCCAGAATTCCCGCGCACCTGGAGGGCCAGTTTGCGGGGCAGACGAATGACCCGGCCGAAGCGCCCCCTGGCGATCGGCGGCGTCCGGGGTGCAGGGATGCCAGGTGGGATGCACCTGGCTGCCCCTGGGATGGGTGCAGGACCGGGGGGCGGCGTGGCTGGGCGGTGCTGGGGGTCCGCCCGCAGGGGGGCGGCCCCGACGTGGGGGTCGGGCCACTGGCGGTGGATGGTCCACGTCGAGGTGGGCCGGCTTGAGGCGGTCTACCGAAACGCGGTCAGGAGTACCGCCGATGTCCAGGGTGAAGTGCTTCGCCCCGGTCTCCAGCACGCGGAAAGGCCCGTCGTACGGGGGCCGCAGTGGTGTCCGGTGGGCATCGTGGCGGACGAAGACGTACTCCGCCGTGCAAAGCTCCGGGGCGACGTGCATCGGTGGGTGCCCGTGGCATGCCGTTGGCACCGGGGCGAACCTCTGGGCGGTCTCTTGCAGAGCGGAGCGCTTCTGTGCCGCGGACCATGGTGCCGTGGAGTCGGGGAGGAACTCCCCCGGCACCCGCAGCGGTTGCCCGAAGACCAACTCCGCCGCGGATGCGCGCAGGTCCTCCTTGGGCACCGTCCGGAGGCCCAGCAGGACCCAGGGGAGCCTGTCGACCCAGCCGCCGTCGCGGAGAAGGCCCGGAGCGCGGCCTTCAATGAGCGGTGAAATCGCTCACACAGGCCGTTAGCCTGGGGGTGGTAGGCCGTGGTTCGGTGCAGCCGGACCCCGAGCCCCTGCGCGACCGCCCCCCAGAGCTCCGAGGTGAACTGGGGGCCGCGGTCGGACGAGATGTCTGGGCGGGCGCCGAACCGGGCGACCCAGGTGGCGATGAAAGCCTGCGCGACATCGGCCGCCGTTGTCGACGCCAAGGGCACGGCCTCCGGCCACCGGGTGGTGCGTCCACCATGGTGAGGACGTAGGTGAAACCCCGCGAGGGGGGCAGAGATCCCACCAGGTCCACGTGGCCGTGGTCAAACCGGCGTTCCGGCACCGTGAACGGGGCCAACGGGGCCTGGGTGTGCCGGTGCACCTTGGCGCGCTGGCACGCGAGGCACGTCCTGGCCCAGCCGCGGACGGCCTTCCGGAGGCCATGCCAGACGAACTTGTCGGCGATCAGCCTTTGGGAGGCCCTCGCGCCCGGGTGGGACAGGCCGTGGATGGCGTCAAACACCTGGCGCTGCCAGCCTGCGGGCACGATGGGGCGAGGACGCCCGAGGGAGACATCGCACAAGAGGGCCGCGCCCGCGCCGTCGAACGCCACCTCGGTGACGCGGAGGCCCGTGACGGCGGTCCGCAAGGCCTGGACGTCGGGGTCAGCGGCCTGGTCCGCTGCCATCCGGGCATAGTCGATGCCGAGGTGGACTGCGTGGGCGACGGCCCGGGAAAGGCAATCTGCCACCGGGTTCTCCTTCCCCGCGACGTGCTGGATGTCCGTCGTGTACTCGGACATGGCCGAGAGGTGACGCTGCTGCCGGGCCGACCACGGCTCGGTGACCTTGCCCATCGCGAAGATCAGCGGCTTGTGGTCGACGAAGGCAGTGAACGCACGGCCCTCGAGCAGATGGCGGAAGTGCCTGACCGCCAAGTGAAGCCCGAGCAACTCGCGGTCGAAGGTACTGTAACGGCGTTCGGGCGGGCGAAGCTGCCCGCTAAAGAACGCCAGCGGTTGCCAAGCTCCACGCACCCATTGCTCGTGCACCGCGCCCACCGTGTAGTCCGAGGCATCGGTGGTGAGGGCGATCGGTGCATCGGGCGCTGGGTGCGCGAGCATGGTAGCGTTAGGCAAGGCGAGCTTCGCGCCCGTGAACGCCGTGTCCATCTGCTCGGTCCAGGTAACGTCGCCTTTGCCCGGCTTACCTCGGAGAGCTTCGTGCAGGGGGCACAGGAGCTGGGCGATACGGGGCAGGAACCGATGGTAAAAGTTCACCATGCCCAGGAACTCCTGCAGCCCTCTGATCGTGCGGGGGCGCGGAAACCCCTTCACCGCCTCCACCTTGGCCGGCAGGGGGACGGCTCCGTGCCTGGTGACACGGTGCCCCAGAAAATCGATTATGGTGGCGCCGAACCGGCACTTTGCGGGGTTCACAATCAGGCCATGCTGGCCCAGGCGTTCGAAGAGCGTGCGGAGGTGGCGTAGGTGCTCTTCGCGGGACGCGCTGGCGACGAGGATATCGTCCAGGTAGACGTAGACAAAATCCAAGTCACGCAGGACGCTGTCCATCAGTCGCTGGAACGCCTGAGCCGCATTCTTCAGACCGAAGGGCATGCGCAGGAACTCGAAGAGTCCGAATGGCGTGATGACCGCCGTCTTCGGGACGTCCTCTGGCCTGACGGGGACCTGATGGTAGCCGCGTATGAGGTCCACCTTCGAGAAGAAGGACATGCCCGCCAAACGGGCGGAAAAGTCCTGAATGTGGGGGACGGGGTAGCGGTCGGGAGTCGTGGCGTCATTGAGACGGCGATAGTCCCCGCACGGTCGCCATCCCCCGCCGGGCTTCGGCACGATGTGCAGCGGCGACGCCCAAGCGCTCTCTGAGCGCCGAACGATGCCGAGTCGCTCCAGGGTAGCGAACCCCGCTTTTGCCACCGCCAGCTTCGTCGGCTCGAGGCGGCGTGCCCGGGCGTAGACCGGTGGCCCGACGGTGGGGATGTGATGGGCCACCCCGTGCTTGACGGCCCCCGCTGAGAAGGTGGGCCGCATGAGGGCCGGGAAGCCGGCGAGGAGGCGGGTGAATGCGTCCGCTGCCGGAAGCGTACAGACCAACGTGGCCGGAACCGAACCGTTCGGCAAGCCGCTTGGCAAGCCGCTCGTTGAGCTGGGCAACGCACAAGCGAGCGAGCTGAACGTCTCGGCCTGGACAAGACGTCTGCGCTTGACGTCGACCAGGAGCCCATTAGCGCACAGGAAGTCCGCGCCAAGCAGTGCCATGGGCACGTCGGCGGTGACGAACGTCCATCGGAAAACCTGCCCTCCGAACCGCAGAGAGAGGCAGCGTTTCCCGTACGTACGGATGGGCATCCCGTTTGCAGCAAGCAGCGCGGGGCCCCCACCCGCGGCGTGCTTGTCTGACGTGCTGGCGGGAACGACACTCCCGTGTCGCACAGGTAACGGCGCCCGGAGAAGGTGTCCGTTATGAACAGCAGGCTGCTCGAACGGCCGGCGCTCATCGCCACTATTGAGCACCGGCCCAGGCGTTTCCCGACCTGTTGAAGGAGCATGGCGGATGACACTGCCGAGCTTCGTGGCCGAACTTGGCGTGGAACCAGCACCAGGTGGTGGAGCTGGAGGAGCGTGGCTGGCTCCGCCAGGCCGGTGGAGTTGGCGGGTTTCCCCGCGGTGGCGGTTTTCGCCGCGGCGGTGGGCGGGGCGTGGCGGCGGTCACGAGGTGCGTATCAGCATGCTGCGTATGCTGTATAAGCTGATGCTGTGGATCAGCAGCATCAGCAGCAGCATCAGCAGCATCAGCCACGAGGGCCGTGACGGCCACGCCGACTCTCGCCTGCGTGTCCGAAGCGGCGAAGTACTTGTCCGCCTCGGCTGCCAATGCTCGGGGTTCCGTTAGCCCGGTCCCGGCCAACACGAGGCGAACCTGCGCTGGAAGTTGGCGACGGAAAAGCGCCCGGAATAGAGAACCGGGGCCTTCGTCGCCCAACAGTGACAGCATATGGTCCATTCGGACCGACGGGCGCGTGTCACCGAGCTCGGGGAGATCCAGGAGGCGGTCGGCCCGTGCGTCGTCCGTGAGGCCGAACGTGGCTAGGAGTAGCCGCTTGAGTGCCTCGTACTTGTGGCCGTCTGGTGGGTGGCGAAGGACGGACACAACTCGAGCGGCCGTGCCGGGCCCGAGGGAGGCGACGACGTGGCAATAGCGCGTGTCATCGCCGGTGAGGCGCCGAAGCTGAAATTGGGCTTCGGCCTGGACGAACCAGACTTCGGCCTGAGCCTCCCAAAATTCGGGAAGTTTGATGAAGTTGGCCATGGCAATGGCGTCGCGTGTGGAAGGATCGCTCCGGCAGATCCAACGTCAAGGGGGTCACCAGTAAAGCGCGGCGTTACGCGCGCTGCTTGCGAGCAAGGAGGAAGCGGACAAGCGGTAACGTATAAGCGTCTTTATTTCAGGAGCTCACTGTAACACTGGCGCGCTCCGGGCTGCGCGCCCGGTGTATATCATGAGGCCACGCCTACCCCTCGGGCGTGGCCACCGCCCACTTGGTGCGCGGAATGATGTCACCATGCCAGTGGGCTTTTGTGGCCGCCACACCATCATCTTTCGCAAATCATCATTTGTCTTCCTCTCTCTCAACGATACTCCGCACATCCACCGAACCATTCGCATTTCCACCCTTTCCAGCCTTCGTTGCTGCTCTACGTTCATTACCCATGTCTCGCTCCCATAAATCATAACACTTCTCACACATGCAGCATACACCTTTCCCTTCAGCTTCAACGACACTCCCCTCATCATCAGCACACCACTCAGTTCCCAAAACGTCTTCATGCACATCTCACTCCAGCAACCGTTGCCGAGTCTGATCCACCCTCTCCATTCAGCATGTCTCCGAGGTAGCAAAATGTTTTCACACCTTCCAACTTCATGCCGTCTCCAAGATCCAACTCAACATTTCCTCCATCTGCAGCTCCATCTGTGCACACCTTACACTTGAATGTAGCTGCCACACTGGTTAATGACCCTCTCAAACCACTACATTTGTGATGAACCCACTCAGCGCACATTGTACATTGAATGGAGTTCACTCCAACACCCTTCCTACACACAGCACCCGGCCACTTCCCAGTTCTTTCCACCTCCCCACATGCTTTACCACTTGCCATCACCTTCGTCTTTCCGATATTCACCTTCAGACCTTTAGTCTCCATACATTCCTTCCACTTGTTCATCTTCTCCTTCAGTCCATCCATACTTTCTGCAATCAACACCAGATCATCTGCAGACAGACAAAAACAGACAGGCGCGAAAACAACCTCCGTCCACCTTTTGATGGCTGAGTTAAATATTCCAATACAGAGGCAAGGATACAGGAACGTGGGTAATCGGAGGAGACGCCATTTCTCGACTTAAATTCACTCACGCATGCGCACCTTTGGCTGACGTCATTACCCATAATCACAGGCTGTACCACAATTACAAACTGAACTTTGACTAATTCCAAAGGTTGGCACAATCTGCTGAGGCAAATGCAACACATTTTGAGCCTCATATTTACCCTGCGCTCGCGAAGCGAAAAGTGGGGTTAAGCGATCGGGTATGTGCGTACTTATATGTCGTACGTGCATAGGTGCGTGTCTGCATTTTTAAAATTCATCTCTCAGCAACCGTTGGTCCGATTGACATGATATTTTCACCATTGACTTCACCTGTAGAATGTTTTAGTCATAATTATGACGTCAGAGGTCACATGGTATGGACGACATCTTGGAAAAACGTTGCACCTCTATATCTCCGAAACCGCTCAATGGAAAAAATTGAAACATGGCTCATTGTTAAGTTGTCCCCATGTGGAATAAGATATGTTAATGAGGGTGTTATCGGTGCCTTCATTATGACGTCATAATTCGACAAGTACAACGCTTGATCCGATCAGTATGAAATGTTTTTTTTCTCTGCAACTCTAAGTCTGATGGACACAAAATTGTCACCATAGCAGCACCTCCTCCTGTAGAATTATTATTGGCAATTATGATGTCATCGGTCACGTAGTATGAGCGCCATCTTGGAAAAGCTTTGCACCCCTATAATCTCATAAACCGCTCCATGGAAAATATTTAAACATGGCTCATTGTCAAGTGCTCCCATGGAGAATAACATATGTTGATGATGATGTAATCGATGCCTTCATTATGGCATCATAATCCGACAAGTACAACATTTATCCGATCAGTATGAATTTATTTTTTTTGCAACTGTTAGTCCGACGGACACACAATTTCACCATAGAAACGCATCCTCCTCTATAATTTTTTAATGATAATTATGGCATCATAGGTCACATGGTACAGGCAGTATCTTGGAAAAACCGAAAAACATTGCACCTCTTTATCTCTGGAACCGCTCCATGGAAAAAATTGAAATACGCCTCATTGTAAAGAACTCCGCATGGGGAATAAGTGTTGTTAACGATGACATCATTGGTGCCTTAATTATGACGTCATAATTCCACAAGTACAACACTTAGTCTGATCAATTTGAAATTTCTTGAGCGTTATCTACACAACAATTATATTACAGAATGTGAATTTATGACGTCATTGGTCACATGGTATGGCAGCCATATTCGATCGACGAAAAAATGCTTAAAAATAGAAGAGTTGGCTCGCACCAAGTTGACTGTGTGGGGTAAGAAGTTAGGGATTCAAAGAGGTAGATTTGGTGCGTTTTAACAGGGGTAGAAAAGATGAGGGTTTTGGATGGGGGAAGATAAGAGATGGTGGTGAACAGCTGTTTTAAAGACCTGGAGGGAGGAGTGGGATTGAAGAGAGTGTGGGAGTTTGTTCCAGGGGTGGGAGAAAAGAGGAATGAAAGAGTGAAGGTGAGCAGAGAGTCTTGATTTTGGCAGTTTAACCATAAGAGGGTTGCTGGCAGATCTTGTGCGACCTGTAGGAATATTTGGGGGACAGAGCCCAGAGAGAGCTGGGGGACCAAGGCCGGGGAGGAGTCGGTAGAAGACAGAAAGACCACCAACCTGCCTGCGGTGAGTGAGTGAAAGGCCTTCGGAGTTAGCTTCATCGCGGGAGATTCCAATGATTCTGAACGCTTTGGTTTCAACAGCGTGAAGCCGAGCCAGGTGTGAGGCAGGAACACCGGCCCAGAGTGGAGAACAGTATTCCATCGAGCTGCGGATGAAAGCCTTGTATGTGGTGAGGAGCTCAGGTGTGCCAAGGAAGGACTTCACATGACGGAGGATGCCCAGTCGGCGACTGGTTTTGGAGGCCAGATTTGAAATGTGGTTTTCCCAGGAAAGATCATGGCAGATAGTGAGACCCAAAAGCTTGAGTGACAGAACTTCTTGGAGAGGATTGTTCAGAAAGTAGATGGGAGGGTTTTCCAGTCGGTCTTTTCGGAGAGACATAGTAAGAGTGTGAGATTTGTCAGGATTGAAAGACATGTTCCACTTGTTTGCCCAGTCTGTGATTTTGTCAAGGTCTGCAGAGAGTGAGGAGGCTGCAGACTGCCGATCTGAGGGATGAAGAATGGAGCGACAGAGAGTAGAGTCGTCAGCAAAGAGATAGAGAGGATTTTCAAGAGAGTCAGAGAGATCATTGATGAAGACCAGAAAAAGCACAGGGCCCAGAACACTGCCTTGGGGACCTCCAGCCTGAACAGGAAGAGGCGATGAGAGGAACCCATTCAGGGCCACACGTTGACTACGACTAGAGAGGAAGTCCGCCAGCCTTCCTTTGATCAAGATCGTCAATTTGAATCTTGGTGAAATGGACAATTTGCTGTATCAATGGAAACCTTTGGGGGAGGGGGGGGGGGGGGAGGTGGATTTTGAAAGTATCGTGCTCTGCATGACGTCTTCTTGTTTTATTTTTTTATCGTTCCCTTGTCTGTAATTGTGTCTGAGTGGAGGGTCCTCATTAAGTAATTTTAGTTTTACCTCGCCTTTCATTTTCATCGTCTTTTTCATTATATCCTTTATTTTTGCATTTCATTCATGTATTGTGCATTTTTCTCGTCCTGTACGTTTATTTGTTTGTAGTTTCGGAAAATCCTCGGCGCGTCCGTCTCTTCAATTAAGACGACGGAGACTTCCGTTTCCCTCGCGGGACCTTGACCCAAAACACCCCAAAGACCCAAAATACCCTTAAAGGCCCAGAGTATCCAAAAGACCCTGAAGACCCAAATGGCCCTTAAGACCAAAAACACCATGAAGACACAAAAAACCCTGAAGACCCCCAAAGACCTTTAAAGACCCTTTAGACCCCAAATACCCTTAAATACCCCAAATAACCAAAATACCCCAAAGACTCTTAAAGACCCAGAGGGGGGAAAATGACTCTAAAGACCCAAAAGCCCCTGAAGACACTGAAGACCCAAAGGACCCCGAAGACCCTGAAGACCCAAAACACCCCAAAGACCCAAATCACCCCAAAAACCCAAAATACCCTTAAAGGCCCAGAGTATCCAAAAGACCCTGAAGACCCAAATGGCTCTGAAGACCCAAAACACTATGAAGACACAAAAAACCCTGAAGACCCCAAAGACCTTTAAAGACCCTTTAGACCCCAAATACCCTTAAATACCCCGAATAACCAAAATACCCCAAAGACTCTTAAAGACCCAGAGGAAAGAAAAGACTCTAAAGACCCAAAAGCCCCTGAAGACACTGAAGACCCAAAGGACCCCGAAGACCCTGAAGACCCAAAACACCCTAAAAACCAAAAATACCCTTAAAGGCCCAGAGGATCCAAAAGACTCTGAAGACCCAAATGGCGCTGAAGACCCAAAACACCACGAAGACCCAAACGACACCGAAATGGTCAAAGATGCATATCCCTCTGAAACGACGTGTGGTGAGGCGCGTGGAGCGCGCCGGGTCACGCTAGTTCATACAATGAAGAGATCGGCAGTATCTGGTTCCATTCACGGAGGGACCGGGGAAAGAAGGATTGTCTGAGTTGGGTTGTTGATATTGATAGTCAATTGCAAAAAGCACCGAGATCCTCGAATCTTTGAGAAATTTGCCCACATAATTCAGATGTCGTTTTTTTGCATTCCTGTCCCACGAAAAGATCCTCGACGATTATTATTATTCTTATTTTTTGTATCGAGTCGAGGCTCGTGTAAGAGCTAACACATTGAACATGAAAACATGCACAGACACACAAAACATACAATGAAGGGAGCGGGAGAGAAGAGGGGGAGAGAGGGAAGCACACAAGCACAACAACATAAGAGAACAGGGACGTCGGTAGATCTGTGGAGGGGGAGGGCTGGGGGAGGAGGGAGGGGTACACGGTATAAAACAAATGAACACGACTAGGAATTTCAGGAAAGAAGTTGGGGATTGAAAGAGGTGGATTTGGGGTGGTTTAACGGGGGTAGTGCGCCGAGTCATGCTAGTAATAAGAATAATCCGAGGAAATACAATCGATATTCCTCTACATCGACATTGTGAATGTAGAGGAAACCTAATAACCCCTCCCCCCCCCCCCCTAACCGCTCCTGTGAATATATTTTTTAATCTTTATGCCAATATAATAACGGTAATCCCATAATCATAATGGTTAATCTCACCAACACCGCCAGCAAAAAACAAACTCGCGCAAACAGATTATCCCGATGTCAAATCATCCATCAGCTTGCCAAGCCAGTCATGCCTTACTAACCGTTTCCATGGAGACGACTGCTAGCTTGGTGCTTAAGCCACTTGGCGAGCGCTCTACAAGCTGCTTGGTAATGGAACACACCGACTGAGTGGTATCGACAAACTGAAGCGACCCCCGCTGTGGTCATGTGTGGGCAACGATTGGCACCAGCGATTAGTCATTACCTGTATCTTGGATTACCATAGCCCAGGTAGGCTGTTTACGTCACTGGTTTCAGGTAAAAACATGGTGATCGTGTTCAGTGTTTTATTTTGCTTTCCGCCGCAATCACAGGAATTCTCGCCATTTGAAAGTGACCAAAACCATCACTTTTCACAAGAAAGGAAACTTTATTTTACACTAGCAGAAGTACCCAGCATTGCCGGGCGGGGGAGGGGAGGGAGAGGGGGGAGGGGGAAGGGGAGGGAGGGGGAGGGGAAGGGAAGGGGGAGGGGAGATGAGGGCGAGGGGAGGGGGGAGGGGAGAGGAGGGGGGGAGGGGGGGGAGAGGAGGACGAGGGGAGAGAGGGGGAGGGGAGGGGGAGGGGAGAGGAGGGTGAGGGGAGGGGGGAGGGGAGAGGAGGGGGAGGGGAGGGGAGAGGAGGGGGAGGGGGGAGGGGAGAGGAGGGCGAGGGGAGGGGAGAGGAGGGGGAGGGGAGGGGGAGGTGGGGGAAGGGGGAGGAGGAGGGGGAGGGGAGAGGAGGGGGGGAGGGGGAGGGAGGGGGAGGGGAGCGAGGGGGAGGGGAGAGGAGGGGGAGGGGAGGGGGGAGGTGGGGGAATGGGAGGAGGAGGAAGAGGGGGGAGGGGAGAGGAGGGGGAGGGGAGGGGAGGAGGGGGAGGTGGGGGCCAAATATCAAGTACGTGAGCCTCTCCGTTTAGGAGTCTATCGGTAACATTACACACACACAAACTGTGTTTTATGTTCAACTAGCAGAAGTACCCGGCATTGCCGGGCGGGGGAGGGGTGGGGGAGGGGGAAGGGGAGGGGAACGGGGGGGGGGGGAGCGAGCCCCTTGGCAAAGCGAGCGATTTTCTTTTCATAGCGTCATAGCGTCATAGCGTTCATAGCGTTTCATAGCGTCATAGCGATTTTTTTTTTTTATAGCGTCATAGCGTTCATAGCGTCATAGCGATTTTTTTTTCCATAGCGTCATAGCGTTTCATAGCGTCATAGCGATTTTTTTTTTCATAGCGTCATAGCGTTCATAGCGTCATAGCGTTCATAGCATCATATCGTTCATAGCGTCATAGCGTTTCATAGCGTCATAGCGGTTTTTTTTTTCATAGCGTCATAGCGTCATAGCGGTCATAGCGGCATATCGTTCATAGCGTCATAGCATTTCATAGCGTCATAGCGATTTTTTTTTTCATAGCGTCATAGCTTCATAGCGTCATAGCGTCATCACGTGATCGCTCTGAGCGAATCAGCGCCCACCTGCTCTGATTCCGTTGATTCCGTGCGCTGAAATGCACTGAGGTAAATATGAACTAGAATCCGGGCACTCGGTAGAGCGCATACCTTCGCCGCAGCTACTGTTCTGTACTTGGCATGGGAGTGTATGCGATGTGAAACTTTATGTGAAATGCGATCGATTTTTAAAAATCAGAATTTGAGCAAATCTGTTTCATTCGTCTGTTAATATGCCTCCCCGATTGACAAATCTGCAATTTGAATTTCATTTGAGGTTGAAATGATTGCGGGAGATCGCGTTATAGTGATGACGTCTTGGATGGACATCCTCTTCTTCAGTCGCTCATAACTTTGAGTGAAATACGATCGAGTTAAAAATAGTCAGAATTTGAGCAAATCTGTTTCATTCGTTTGTTAATATGCCTCATCTCTTGACAAATCTGCAATTATAATTTTTTTTGAGGTTGAAATGATCGCGGGAGATTGCGTTATAGTGATGACGTCTTGGATGGACATCCTCTTCTTCAGTCGCTCATAACTTTGAGTGAAATACGATCGAGTTAAAAATAGTCAGAATTTGAGCAAATCTGTTTCATTCGTTTGTTAATATGCCTCATCTCTTGACAAATCTGCAATTATAATTTTTTTTGAGGTTGAAATGATCGCGGGAGATCGCGTTATAGTGATGACGTCCTGGATGGACATCTTCTTCTTCAGTCGCTCATAACTTTGAGTGAAATACGATCGAGTTAAAAATAGTCAGAATTTGAGCAAATCTGTTTCCCAAAATCTAATCAAATGTGTCCCGTATAATAACCAATCATCCCACCAAATTTCATGCAATTCGGTTGAATACTTTTTGAGTTATGCGATTAACATACACACACACAGACATACAAATAAATACACAGCGATCAAAACATAACCTTCCGCTTTTGCGAAGGTAATAAAAAATATGGATCGTCAAATATTTTGAGTTCGGCCATGTTCGTCCCAGGCTCAATGGCCATGTCTATGCCAAATATCAAGCACGTAAGCCTCTCCGTTTAGGAGTCTATCGGTAACATTACACACACACACACACACACACACACACACACACACACACACACACAAACTGTGTTTTATATATATAGATGGTCTGGCGGTGGGGATGGAACATCATGTGATCGCTCTGAGCGAATTAGCGTGCTGCTCTGCCACCGGCTCAGATTCCGTGTATAATATTCCTCGCTGAAATGCGATGAGGTAAATATGAATAAAAAATATGGATCTCGTCAAATATTTTTAGGTTGGCCATGTTCTTCCCAGGCTCAATGGCCATGTCTATGCTAAATATCAAGCACGTGAGCCTCTCCGTTTAGGAGTCTATCGGTAACATTACACACACACAAACTGTGTTTTATGTTCAATGGTCTGGCGGTGGGGATGGAACATCACGTGATCGCTCTGAGCGAATCAGCACGCTGCTCTGCCACCGGCTCAGATTCCGTGTATAATATTCCTCGCTGAAATGCGCTGAGGTAAATATGAATAAAAAATATGGATCTCGTCAAATATTTTTAGGTCGGCCATGTTCTTCCCAGGCTCAATGGCCATGTCTGTGCCAAATATCAAGGACATGAGCCTCTCCGTTTAGGAGTCTATCGGTAACATTACGCACACACACACACACACACACACACACACACAAACTGTGTTTTATATATATAGATTAAATAAGATTTTGAAATGTTTAACGATGTTATTATTATTATTATTATTATTATTATTACTAGCAACAGTACCCGCCCTACGGGCGGGGCGTCAATTGGGAGGCCCAAATGAAAAGGTAAAATATCAGAAATTGAAGGTTTTATTTTATTTTAAACGATTCATATAAACATCCGTTGAATCATATGACACGCAAATCATCAAAATCTAAACAGTACATGGCTAAACAGTACATGGACGATCACGTACCACGTACGTCTCGCTCGCTCTCATGTTGTCCCGATAATGATCATTCCGCAGGTTCACCTGCGGAAACCTTGTTACGACCTTTACTTCCTCCAGAGTCTAGAGCTCTAGACAGTCAAGTTCGCTCATCTTTTCGGCGCACCGGCACGAGGCGAGAACGGTCCGCGCAGGGGCTGATCCGAGGATCTCATCAAACCGTACATATAGTATACATATAAGGCCAGATAAAAAAAATGAGTTGGTGATCGTCCTTTTTTCTCAAAAGTTCGGGTAGGGAGGGAGGTTTTTATTTTTATTTTTTATTTTTTTTCCTACTTTCCATTGAGTTTTGTTGACATGGAAAAATATGAAATAAAGACTCCTTTCTCCTCAAAATGATTTAATTTCTTCATTCATCTCACAGATTTACAGACATTGCCCAAATCTCTATGAAACACAGTGTTTGTGTGATTTTGGATGATGTTGAATGTCCTAGCTGAGCTTGGTAGTGAAAGGGCAAGACACCTGTACATGTATATACACCATGACATCGGAAAAACAGATAAACACCATGCCCTTGGCACCTTGAAACTATTGAGCATGTTGAACAAGATTTCTGCCACGCTTTGGTACTGGCTTTGCAGTACAAATGTTACATTCATACTTGCCGTCTGAGAACTCTGCATAGAAGTCCGAGATTGTAACATCCAACTCGATATTGCACGCAAACCAGTCCTTCACCGTCTTGGAAGAGCCCTCACGGGCTATTGATGCGATCACAATAGGCATTTCAAGCCGATTCTATCACGAATCGATACAGATTTCAGCGGGAAAAATCTCACACAATAGCCGCCATGAATGGCTACCGTAAAATGGCTGAAGTTGCCTGAGGCACTTGCGACGCTCTGCGCAGCATGCACTGCGCAGCACGCACTGCGCATGCGGTGCAGACGGCGCCAAATTTGACTGTGAAAAGATCGTTTTTGAATGATTTTTTTCAAAATAAAAAATAAAAAACGTTTCGGGTCGGGTGTGTTTCGTAGGGTCGGGCGGGGACGATCACCAACTCATTTTTTTTTTCTGGCCTAATGAAGGAAAGTAATTAAATGCAACAACAGTTATGCAAGACATTTACAATTACACCATTTTGTATTTAAAGTTTTATTATTTGTTCACAGTGAATGTTTTTTGATTTCTGTGATTTTGCCAATTCGAAAAAATGTTTCTTGGCATAGGCCTTAATAATTATGAAACAACTATTAATTGCATTCTATTAAATTAGGCTTTTATAAATCATGTGACTATTCCCTCTGTGGCCTGTGTACGAGCCCTTTTCATTAGGACAGGTGCAACGAGCTCAGTCAATAATGTTGTAAAGGAAGTGTCATTGATTAGGTGCTCTTATGTACTCATATGTAACTGATGCTGATATCACATAATATCTTTCTTCCTTTATCCTCGCTTGACTTGCATGACGTTCTTTGTTTCAATTGATACTGTTTAGTAAGCTGTTCACATTTCCGTTAAAGTTTTGGGGGGTGGGGGGCGGGGAGATGGGGGGACGAATGGGGAGTTATGTTGCAATTATGTTTGTATCAGAACAATAAAATTATGACAGGTAATTCAAGTTATTTATGGGATTGTATTTGTGCATATTTGCATTTTGTAGAGTAACCAAGCCATGACTTGATTAATGAGGTGCATTTACAGTCAAGAAACTTCCAAAGTAGGATGCAGTGGTTCTAAGTATGGGAGTTCCATGTCATTTATAGACAAAGCCAACACTCTAAGCATGTAAATATGCAGATAATGTGTCAATTCTGCCATGATTCATGCCCTTGCAGGTATTAAGGGCCTTGACAAAACATTATTGGCAACTTTGAAATCAAAACCACAGGTAACGAGAATGGCATTCGGCGGAGCACATAGTCTTACCTCGCACACTCATTCTGAAAAATCATCGTTAACTGAACACGCTGCTATTATGGCTCATATAACCGTATTATCCATGCACCCTATTATGTCGCATACATTGCCATTATCTGTAGCTTTATTGATTATTATGATATGCAATAACTACTTTTGTGCACATTGAATTGTGCTTTTGTGTACAAACTAAAAGATGAATTGCGTCAATGAATATGAATATGAAAATAAATTCAAACCATATTCCCCATGGCTAGTCGTTTGAATGTATGAAGTTTCACATTGATCTGTTAAGAGGTTCTGGAGACGATTTTTGATGTTTTTATTTCCAATCTAATATGGCTGCCAGACCACATGTCCAATGACGTCATAAATTTAATTCTTCACTCACATCGGACAATAAATCAGATAGATGAAGTTTTAGTTTGCTGGATAAGGATTTTAATTCAACCAATTATGCCTGGAATACCACCTCACTGATGACATCATCATTATCACCCTATATGTCCCCTAGGGGGTTGATGACATATGCCAAGTTTAAATTTTTTTCGTTGAGCGGTTTCAGAGAAGAAGGTATCCAATTTTTCCCTTTCATCCAAAATGGCTGCCATACCATGTGACTTATGATGTCAGAGTTATCAATAAAATATTGTCGTGTGATTCCCCAGGTGAACGCCACAGGGATCACGAATGGCCAATAGCGAGCTTTTACTCCGAGGCGTTCAGTTCAATTGCGGACTTGATACACGCGGGGAAAGAAAGGGAAAGGGGAGGAAGCTGAAGCGCTTACCTGAGTGATCCCGCCGGGCAGTCTTCAACCTGCAGAAAATAACTCAAACAAAAATTGGGTTTATAAATGCACAGGGAAAATAACAAAAGGGTTTATTAAAATGGATGCCGGGACAAAGAAAAGCACAAAGATAAACTAAATTTCCTACATGGAGCACTCCCGCACAGAACCAAACACAGACAAAAGGGATAGAAGAACTGGATGAATGGAATGAAATGAATGCCCGCAGGCCACCACCACCTGCTCAGCTCTCCACCAGTCAGCGCGCCGCTTCTTGCTCGCCCTCCTTTCACCAATCGGTGGGTGCCTTCTTGCTCCGCCCTGGCCAATCACGGCTACTCGGGGCGTGTCCTCAGCCTGCCAGAGCTATGTGTAGCGATGTAGATGGTGGTGTCCATCGGCAGTGTTCAGAACTGGCTTCCGGTTGGATTTATTGTTATTATTTAGTGCAATCTATTGGCGATTCCGACGAGTGTCTACGGTGCGGCGCCAAAAGAGACAAAGGATGTAAATTACTGATGTTTGACGAACAGGGGAATTAACATAATCCCTATACATAGTTAACATGCCCCATTCCTCATAATGGGGACAAATATACAACTTCATCCGACATCCGGGCTACACAAAAATTACATGGTGATGGTTCTGATCACGATAATCGGAGCACCTACCTATACAAATCTACCTGACTCTACATATCACTACCCCACAAACATAACAATATTCTCAATGGGGATTCCCTCTTATATTTAAAGTTTTGCATTTATCAGACAAGCGGTTGCAGAGAAAAGAACCCAATAGTCTTGCTACCCCTTCGGGCGAGACTATAAAGGAAAAAAATAATTGTACAAGGCCTATACAAAGGTTGTTCAAATGTTATGGGAATGATTTACTCATAATAGTCAGGCTGGCCTATTTAGCATGGCCATCTGAACTTATGACTCATGATGCTTCAAACCCAGGTTATAATCCCATACATGGCATGCATATAGGAATTTGTCCATTGTGTATGAATGTACTTGTACTTGACATTAAGGTAAACTAATGCTTTGTCTTGTTGGTGATTTGTGTACAAGCTCCACCATGACGAAGGACCTTTAGGTAATGTGAAAAGATAAACTAGAACGGCACTCGGTAGAATGAATACCTTTGCCAGGCTGAACAGCTTACATTTTGTATCCCACTGATAGGCCAGATCTGGATTTAGACATGAACCAAAATAGAACTGGCTTGTTCTTGTCGCTAAACCAAGTCATGCACAAAGTTTTGTCATAAATCGTCCACAACTTTTTAAAATATTGTCCTGTAACCAGCCATTAAGACCGCTGGATGACGAATAGCCGAACGTTTTTTTTTACTCCCAAGGCTACGTTCCGAATTTTTGGTGGTTATGACACCACGAGATGAAGTCTATGAGACATTTTCCTGAACTGGACGAAAGAAACACGGGTTTATTCCCGAACCCACAAACAAAGAAACACGACATTAAATTCAACAATCAAAGAATTTAATGAAAATAAATGCAGGACGAAAATAAATGTCCAAGTAAAATCAAAATTCTCTGCTTTGAGGATCCTCACACTCTGACTCAAAAACACATGAGGGAATAGATAATAAAAAGAAAATGTTTCCTTTTTGTGCTGGCACTTAGCTTACGCCTCAAGTGGCCCTTTTGAGGAGAGTGGTGGTGACGTGGCTCAGAGCCTCCCGCTCGGGAAGCACACAAAATGGTGCTGAAGGCACCAAGGGTCGTGAGGCAAGTTGTCAAGACAGCCCTCTTTCGCTCTCCCTAGGATGAACGTCATGGCTTTCAGCCCACTGAAGCAGTCACAACCCTCTTTCAAAGTGTCGCCAACGCAGCCCAAAGCTCGTCCTCCAAAAGTGCGCACAAAAATCGCCAACGCACAAAATGGCCAGCCTTCTAGTCCTAGCCAAGAGCGAGAGAGACCAACTCTTCTTCTTACTTTTCAGGGCCAATCGGGTCATTCCTTCAAATCTCGCCCGTCCACCTCCTACCGCCCAACGGCGTACCCAGGGGCATGGCCTGCCGGCTTTCCTCTCTGCCCCCATGATTCCCTGCCTCGCTCGTGGGTGGGGCCTTTTGCCTGTGGGGTCCATTAGGGGTAGTGCTTAGTCCAGGAACCTGTTTGCTTTCAGTTGGCAGTCGGCAGTTGTTGTTGTTGTTTAAAGGAGGCTTTGCATGGCCGGCCCTATCAGCAAAAACGTGAGGGGAAAATTACAGAGGGAAAGCATGCACTGGGGAAAATTATCTTTAATCCCCACCACTAATTAGCACTGTGTGCCCTGGTTTTCCGGAGGCTCCGAGGCTCCGGGCCTACATCATAGGAAAACCAGGCATAAACATCACACTGTTTTTCACACCCCCCGTGTGAAAAACATTTATACAACCTTAAGTTCCATTTTCCCTACTTAAGTACATCGAGATTTCTCCGACGCATCCACTGTCCATGCTATAAGTATACAGTGCTACCTTTCCTATGGTATTCTTTCACCTACCCCCCACAAACGTAACAATATTGTGCTATATATCGGTTTTGGCCCTATCACGCAATGGTGAAGAATCACTTGAGAAATAAAAAAAAAGATCATATCAGGATCCATATTCGGATCTTCACCAAAATTGAATTGATTTGTCCTTGTCACACACCCAACCGGTCCACCAAGTTTTATCCGAATATGTCCATAACTTTTTGAGATATCGTGCTATATATAGTTTTTGGCCCTATTTCTCAATGGTGAAGAATCCTTTAAAAACTTTCGTATCCGGATCCAGATATTCACAAAAAATCGAATCATTTCGTCCCACTTACATACCCAACCTCTCCACCAAATTTCGACCGAACCCGTCTACAACTTTTTTAACAGCCAAACAGACACCTTCGGTGGCGGAGGTAATAAATAGTTCAACACATGCCAATGTTGTTTCTGTTATTCAATAGAGTGTCCCTCGACCTCAATAAACTTGCTGCATTTTTATCCTTCACAGTTTTCAGATTTCATACCTTCATCCTGATAGTAAAATATAAGTTTTCAGGTTGCTCCTTCAACGGCGCCTCGTGTGCTTCATTCAGGAACTTCAATTTTGTCAGAGACTCTGCAGTCACACAAGTGGGACTTCAAATGTCAAAACAGACAAGAGTCACCGGAGGACATCTGCAAAGTATACAGGGGTGTGATCCAGCTGCTCAAAGTCACAGTCACAAAAGGCGGTTTGCATGATATTGGCCTTGTTTAAATGCACCTTAATGTGAACGAAGAGCACACCTTTGCTGATCATCCCTCAGTGTTTGTCCTTCGTCGACCAATATTCCATCACGATTGTATTTTTCTGAGACAGGTAGTGAATCTGTGAATAAATACAATATATTGCAACGTAAATTGACTCAAAAAATTTGAAGGGTTCATTAGCAGATGAGTTGTATCATAATTTGCATATTTAAAGTAGATGTATTGCAAACCCCAACTTAGATCTGCCAAGGCAGTGATTAGAAGGGCTTTATCTCCATTCCATCCCTTTGTATTTTTCACAATTAAATGGAATTGTTTCTCATTTTTTAAATCCAATTTTCTCTTTCTACTCACCCTCCCCAGAACTAACGGTCCTCTAGCAGAGTACCACACGTTTCTCGTTTGAATGAGACCAATCAAGTCTGGTGTTGGCTTAACAGCTAAGGTGGCTGGCTTCAAATATTAGGGTCTTGAGCTTGAGCCCCTGCTGTGCCATTAAATATCATCAGATGGGATGACTCAGCCTGTCATCCTTCCGAGGTCGGCAAATGGAGTACCAGCCTACTAGAAATGGTCCAAGCAATTGATGCAACCAGCAACCACAGGCTGCATCCTGACTATGATTCACGGACCGATGTGTGTTTGTTTGTTGCGCTACTCCTCCTACAGTTCTGGGCCAATTACATCCAGACTTGCTACATAGGATCAGCATGACCCCAATTAGTGTATCGGGATGTTTTTATCATTGCTGGTGGTAATGGAGGGTGGGCAGCAAAGGGAAGGGACGATGCCAATTCTCCATGTAAATGTGTATCGTGTAGCGCCACCTCAAGGTGGGAGAGGGTATTACATGTCCCACTCTTTACAGTATTGGATTCCCATCCCCACGTTTTCCAGGGCAGTCAGGTGTTTTGAATTAAAAGCAGTATGCATGTTTTCACTTCATGTACCTAACCTGGATTAGGTTTTTTTCTCGGGAGCGATTGAGGGAGCTCACAGTTTCCTATACACCGCCCAAATAAAGGTATGTGTCAGAAGAATGTGTTGCAGGCCTCGAACAAGATCGCCCGCCTGTAATGGCTGATACTCTGCTAGTACAAAATAACAATCAGACCAATCGACTGTGTGCTCAAGTCAGGCAACCAATGGATGCACCTGGTGACGTCACAAGAGGGACAATTTTGAACCAAGTTTTGGAGGAGCAAGTTGAGTTGAGAGCTGCGCACCTCATGGTTTAGGTCCATGGCGCAAGGTCGATCAGAGAATCCGGAGAGTGAGGAGCTTGTGCTGTCTCTCCCAGCATCTCCATTAAAGCCCTCACCAGGATTCCTTTTCGGGGCATATCCGGGGTTCCTCAGACCCTCCACCCCACCCCACCACCTTCCCACCTCCCCCCCACCCCAACCCCCTCCAGTCACAGTCCAGTGTAGTGTGGGGTGTGGGACACGTTGCATGTTGTGGGATGCCTATTGGGGGTGTGGGACACACCGTGTGGGGTGTGGGATGAGTAGTGGAGTGCGGGTAGCATGAGGTGTACAGAATGGGAAAAGGTAATGGTCGTGTGCTGGCATTCTCTGCACACGGAATATATGAATCCAATTAATTTACTTTACACGTACATCTGTATCTCTTTACAATCAACTCGCACATTCTCTGCCTAAACAATGGATCTGCATTTCTCTTCTATCTACCGCTCCCTCTCCCTCGACGCTTCTGCTCTCACCTTCCTGAGATGAGGAGTTCATCTTGGAATCATGATACACAGATCTGTGCTTGCAGGGAAAGGTGAGAGATTCATCAATAAAACCATGAGCGAGAAAACTGAGTTTAACTTCATTCAAGTGTCTAATCTGAACTTTCATAATCGAGTAACAACAAATTACTTCAAGGTATGATTTGAAGCGATAACTTATGTATAAAGTTGAGATCAGTGTTGGAGGTTGAGGTGGCTTTGTGGGTTGTGATTTTACGGATTACGGATTTGTTACGGATTCGTCACTTCCGTTGTTGTGGTTTTCATCCACTGTAAACATTTTTGATTCCATGTACTATTATTGTTGTCGTTCAAGGGAGATAGAGGTTACTATTTTCAAAAGGTAAAAAAGTCAATGTTTTAAATGAAACCGGAACCGGACGAAGAGGAAGAGGAGGAGAAGAAGGCGGAGCGAGTGAGTCGGGGAAAAAGCCAAGCTGCTTCGAAATCTGGAGCAAACGTTGACGAACGGAGGTCACTAGCGAACTTCGGGTTTCACGGGAAAGGGATTCTTGCGACAGAGTTGTTATCGCTGTGACAGATCAACCTGCGTGTCAGGTTTTGGTGGTTGATTCCGAGGAGAATCATCGTCGTGCCGTTACGCCTCGACAATGGGCCGTCGGCCATTTTGACTCACGCGCTTTGCGCATTGCGCAAGGTTTTTCGCTTCACTTCAACCATTTTCACCGCATCCAGATGTTAATCTGGTGTGTGTGTGTGTCACATGGATTTTGAAGGTAAATCTGCGGCTCGCTGGTTAGGAGCCGTGAAACGTCCATACCAGAGGGTGTGATTTTCCAGTCGCCTGGAGGGTGCCTTTGGATTTCCCCGCCGCCTTGAGGGCACCTTTGCGCAGCTTTGGCCACGTGACTGTGACTGTCATCAGAACGGGATTCTGGTCTCGATTGGACATCGTTCTGACGATCGCTGGAGTGGATCGACACTGGGCTTGATGCCGGAATAGAGACATTGGGGCATGTTCTTGTTTTCGCTCACTCGGAGCACAGTGAGTTATATTGTACGAACCTGATGGTACCATCATAGGAAATATATATTGGTTGTACAATTGATTACTATTGTTGTTGTACTGTTATTCTTGTGTGATCTTAATACAATATTTGTTTGTTGGTAACAATTGGTGTGGCTTCACCATTGATCTTTGACATACAGAATAACACATTTTTCTGCCGTGACTACTCTCGGGGCTCGGAGGTACACCGTGACCGAGGGTTGGGGAGGAGCACGTAACAGAAATTGGGGGCTCGTCCGGGATCGAATTCCCTAACATTCCCAAAATTCCCAAATTTGGAATTTTTCTAACATTCCCAAATTTTTCAAAAAAAATTGGAAAATTTTTGTGTGAAGGTTAACAGGTGCTAACTAATAGTCAACATGGTGTTTGATGCAGAAAAGTTTGCGGCGTCCCCTAATGAGGCACAGTTCGAAGCGTTAAAAAGATCGGAACTCTTCATATTGGCCAAACATTTTAACTTGGAGGTCCGAGCTCATTTGAAGAAAGCAGAGATGCAGACATTGGTGGTAGAATCTCTGGTAGGACAAGGAACATGGAAAGAGGTCGCCTTGGATTGGTTACCCGAGGAAAAAGAAAACTTGGAGCTCCGGAAAATGGAGATGCAACTGCAGAGCCAGGAAAGGTTAAAAGCAGAGGAAAGGAAAGCAGAAAAGGAAAGAGCAGAACAGGAACGAGAACTCGAGGAGAGAAGAGCCGAGGAAAGGAGAGCAGAAAGGGAACTCGAGGAAAGAAGAGCAGAACAGGAACGAGAACTCGAGGAGAGAAGAGCAGAGGAAAGGAGAGCTGAAAGGGAACTCGGGGAAAGAAGAGTAGAACAGGAACGAAAACTCGAGGAGAGAAGAGCAGAGGAAAGGAGCGCTGAAGAAAAAAGAAGAGTAGAGGAAAGAGCAGAGGAAAGGAAAGTCGAAAGGGAGTTAAAGAAACATGACATGGAGTATCAGAAGGAACTTAAACTCAAGGAGCTGGAATTAATGGGAGAACGTAGAGAAGTAGTATCCATGCCGGCTAGTTCAACAACTAGTCAGAACACTTGGGAAGTTGGTAGGCATGTGAGGCTGGTTCCACCCTTCAATGAAAAGGAGGTAGCCAAGTTTTTTTTACACTTTGAGAAAGTGGCTCAAATGCTGAAATGGCCTGTGGGGTCCTGGACTATGTTAGTGGAAAGTGTTCTGGTGGGTAAAGCTCAAGATATATCTATTCGGCTTTACCGATTGACCAATGTGCAGATTATGAGATAGTGAAGAAAACCATTCTCAAAGCCTATGAATTCGTCCCTGAAGCTTACCGGCAAAAATTCAGGAATGCCAGGAAGAGGGAGAGTGAGACCCATGTGGAGTTTGCCAGAATTAAGGTAACCATGTTTGATAGGTGGTGTGACTCGAAGGGGATTGGGAAAGACTTCAACCTGTTACGACAATTGATCTTGGTGGAGGAATTCAAACAGTGCGTCCACGCGGACGTTAAAGTACATCTGGATGAAAAGAAAGTACCAGAGTTGTATGAGGCAGCAACCGTGGCAGATGACTATGCCTTGACACACAGGATGGGGTTCCACAACCCTAACTTCCCACCTAGAGTTAGCCAGGGGAGTTATGGTAAATCAGGTCCGGAGAACAAATATTCATGGAGGCAGCCTAGAGATGACTATGAGGACAAATCTGATATCGCGACTTTTAAGGATCAGAAGATTACAGTTCCAAGACAGACTTATCTTCCGGGGGGGCCGAGGCAGACCACGGGTTTTTCCTCCGGGCCTACTTGCGCTTTTTGCAAGAAACCTGGGCATTTGATGTCCCAATGTTATGCCCTGAAAAGGAAAAATCAGGAGTGGAGTCAGACTAGTACAACTCCGAATGCATTGACCAATGCGAGAAATCGTCCTTGGAGGACAGTGCCTTGTGAAGGTTCCCATGCCAAAGTTACGGCATCACAGAACGACCTTGTTCAAGAGGGTTACAAACCTTTTATTTCAGAGAGGTTTGTGTCACCTGATGGAGACTTGACTAACCAGAGACCTGTTAGGGTATTGAGGGACACAGGAGCACATCAATCTTTGATGCTTGAAGGCATTTTGCCATTGTCAGAGTAGACGGCAACTGGTGTTAGTGTTCTTTTACAGGGGGTTAGTGGCTATGTTAAAGCTCCACTTCATGTCATCCATTTGAAGTCTGATTTGGTGTCAGGACCGGTCCCCGTAGGTTTACAAGCCACTCTTCCTGTAGAGGGAATCTCTTTTATTATCGGGAATGATTTGGCCGGTGGTCGAGTTTCTGGTAATCCAATGTTGGTTGAAAAGCTCAGTATGGAAAATAACACCGCACAGTTAGAGCAGGAGATTCCGGGTATCTTTCCATCCTGTGCAGTGACTCGTGCTATGGGTAGGAAGCGCTCTGAAGAGAAGGAGAAGGAAGGCGATGTGGATTTGGGTTCCTTCGAGGTATTGGAGGAAAATTCTGAAAGACGTAATAGGAAAGGGAGTGACATCAAGGAACTTAAGGAAAAGGTGGCATCTGGAACCAAAGAGGAAATGGAGTGTCCGTCGGAGACATCTGGGAACGAGGTTGAGCAAACGGTGCTGGTCTGAAAGAGACTTGTTGAAGAACAACACGGAGATTCGGAGATCCGGAGTTTAATTGGTAAAGCCGTTACAGAGGAAGAGGCTATGAAGATACTTGTTGGTTACTTCATGAAAGGGGAAATACTCATGAGAAAATGAAGACCGCAGGAGGTGCCAGCAAACGATGAGTGGAAAGCTCATTACCAAATTGTGGTGCCACTGCCGTACCGGAAGGAGATATTGAGTTTGGCACATGAGACACCTTTGGCCGGGCACCTTGGAGTGAACAAGACCTGTGACAGAATATTGGTACATTTTTTCTGGCCAGGATTGCGACGTGATGTGGCAGAGTTCTGCAAATCTTGCCATTCTTGCCAGCTGGTGGGAAAACCTTATCAGAAAGTCCCATCCGCACCTTTAAAACCCATTCCAGCTTTTGAAGAGCCATTCAGCCGTGTCATTATTGACTGTGTAGGGCCTTTACCTAAAACTAAGGCTGGACATCAGTATTTGTTGACCATCATGTGCGCTTCCACAAGGTTCCCAGAGGCAGTCCCTCTTAGAAAAATTACTGCGGCAGTTATTGCGAAGGCCTTGATTAAATTTTTCACTTTGGTTGGCCTACCTAAGGTCATCCAGTCTGATCAGGGTTCCAATTTCATGTCAACGCTTTTTCAGCAAGTGGTACACCTGTTGGGAGTGGAGCAAGTAAGATCAAGTACTTACCATCCCGAGAGCCAAGGGGCCTTGGAAAGGTTTCACCAGACATTGAAGAATATGATCAGAACGTATTGTTTTGAATGTGACAAGGATTGGGATGAAGGAATACCCTTATTGTTGTTTCCTGCGAGGGAATCTGTTCAGGAGTCATTGGGGTTCAGTCCTTTTGAACTTGTGTTTGGACACGCAGTGCAAGGACCGTTGAAATTGGTGAAAGAACAGTGGCTACAGGAGGAGTCACAGTCAACAGTGGTGGAGTATGTGTCAACGGTTAGGCACAGATTGGCAAAGGCTTGTGAAGTTGCGAGATGAAACCTGAAAGTGACACAGGATAAAATGAAAGTGAGACATGACAAGAAATCTCAGATAAGAAATTTCAGTCCTGAGGACCGAGTGTTCGTGTTGCTTCCTGTTCCAGGTCAGCCACGACAGGCTAGATATTTTGGTCCCTATGCAATCGAAAGGAGGGTTAATGAAACAGATTACGTGGTGACAACTCCCGACCGACGGAAAAAGTGGCAGCTGTGTCATGTCAACCGACTGAAGAAATATTATGAGAGGAAGCCTGTGGAAGAAATTGTTCCTGTCGTGCCTGTAGTCGGGGTGCAAGAGAATCCAGAGGTTGAGGCCGGTGTGAAGTTTGATAACTTTGATGACCAGGCTTGCCCCAGATTGACGAACACAGAAGTGTTGAGTCAGTTAGATGAGAAATTAGGTCATTTGACGAGGGAACAACAAGGACAACTGTCCAGCCAAATCTTTGAGTTTGCACATTTGTTCACAGATGTACCTGGTCTAACTGACTTGGTATATCATCATATTGAGGTGGGGGAAGCCACTCCTGTGAATCAACACCCCTATCGGATGAACCCTGTGAAGATGGAGTATCTTCGGAAGGAGGTTCAGTATATGTTGGAGAATGACATCATCGAACCAAGCAGCAGTGAATGGAGCTCACCATGTGTGTTGGTCCGAAAACCCGATGGCAGTTTTCGGTGTTGTACAGATTTAAAATGGGTTAATGCAGTGACCAAGACAGACTCATATCCCATCCCGAGGATTGATGACTGTATTGATAGAATAGGCCCAGCTAAATTTGTAACTATGTTTGACTTGCTGAAAGGGTATTGGCAGATTCCTCTTACTGATAGAGCCAAGGAAATCTCGGCTTTAGTCACACCAAATGGGTTGTATCAGTCCAAGGTTCTTCCCTTTGGATTGAAAAACGGGCCTGCTACATTTCAACGGCTGATTAATAGGCTTATTGCAGACCTTGAGGGGGTGGAGGCTTATCTGGATGATGTCATCATCCACACCATGACCATGGAAGATCATATTAAACAAATCCATGCATTTTTCAAGAAACTGACCGAGGCAGGGTTGACCATCAACTTATCTAAGAGTGAGTTTGTAAAGGCACAGGTGGTGTTCCTCGGCCATGTAGTAGGTCAGGGTCAGGTGCAACCGGTGACAGCCAAGATAGAAGCCATTGATCACCTCCAAGTTCCAAAAGGGAAGAAGGAGCTTATGAGATTCTTGGGTAAGGCTGGTTGGTATCGGCGGTTCTGCAGGAATTTTTCTGATGTGGTAGCCCCTTTAACGAATTTGCTGAGGAAAGAGCCCAAGTTTGTTTGGGATGACAAATGTCAGGCTGCCTTTGCCCACGTCAAAGCAATATTAATGAGCTCTCCTGTCCTAGCAGCCCCGGATTTTCAAGCACCTTTCAAGTTGGCCATTGATGCAAGTGATGTGGGGGCTGGGGCAGTTCTACAGGAAGATGAGGATGGAGTGGATCACCCGGTGTGCTACTACTCCAGAAAGTATAACAAACATCAGGCAAATTATGCCACTGTGGAAAAAGATACCCTTGCTCTCCTGCTAGCGCTTCAGCATTATGAGGTGTATCTGGGAACTACTACCTTCCCTATAAAAGTCTTCACTGATCACAACCCCTTAACCTTCATTCAAAAAATGAAAAATAAAAACCAGAGGTTGATGAGATGGAGCTTGGCTTTACAGGAGTTCAACTTGGAAATTGAGCCTGCAAAGGGCAGGGACAATGTCGTTGCTGATGCTTTGTCCAGAGTGAACTAACTTTGGAAATTTCTGTAGGTTGTTTGGAAGTTTTGTTGCTTTATTTTGGGAAATATTAATTATCGTTGCTCACCGGAATTGATGATTTGGGTGTGAGTTTTACTTTTGTTTGTTAAAAGAGTTTTTGCCTGCAAAGAAAGTTTTCACTATGTTCAAACTTTCTTTCTTGAGGGGGGGAAGTGTTACGGATTAGTCACTTCCGTTGTTGTGGTTTTCATCCACTGTAAACATTTTTGATTCCATGTACTATTATTGTTGTCGTTTAAGGGAGATAGAGGTTACTATTTTCAAAAGGTAAAAAGTCAATGTTTTAAATGAAACCGGAACCTGACGACGATGAAGAGGAAGCGGAGGAGAAGAAGGCAGAGCGAGCGAGTCGGGGAAGAAGCCTAGCTGCTTCGAAGTCTGGAGCAAACGTTGACGAACGGAGGTCACTCGCGAACTTCAGGTTTCCCGGGAAAGGGATTCTTGCGACAGAGTTGTTATCGCTGTGACAGATCAACCTGCGTGTCAGGTTTTGGCGGTTGATTCCGAGGAGAATCATCGTCGTGCCGTTACGCCTCGAGAACGGGCCGTCGGCCAATTTGACTCGCGCGCTTTGTGCATCGCGCAAGGTTTTTCGCTTCTCTTCAACCATTTTCACCGCATCCAGACGTTAATCTGGTGTGTGTGTGTGTAACGTGGATTTTGAAGGTAAATCTGCGGTTCGCCGGTTTGGAGCCGTGAAACGTCCATACCCGAGGGTGTGATTTCCCAGTCGCCTGGAGGGCGCCTTTGGATTTCCCCATCGCCTTGAGGGCACCTTTGCGCAGCTTTGGCCGCGTGACTGTGACTGTCATCCGAACGGGATTCTGGTCTCGATTTGACATCGTTCTGACGATCGCTGGAGCAGATCGACTTGGGCTTGATGCCGGAATAGAGACATTGGGGAATGTTCTTCTTTTCACTCACTCGGAGCACAGTGAGTTATATTGTACGAACCTGATGGTACCATCATAGGAAACTAGGGCATGCCCGTACTATATATATATCTAAAATTATATCCCCCCCCTCTATTTACATGAAATGGTTTGGTCCATTCGCAAAGCCAAAGCGAACGGCTTGCGAGTACGGTGACAATCCCCCCCCCCCCCCTCTATTTACATGAAATGGTTTGGTCCAAAGCGAACGGCTTGCGAGTACGGTGACAATCCCCCCCCTCTATTTACATGAAATGGTTTGGTCCAAAGCGAACGGCTTGCGGAGTTTGGTAAAGAAATCGCCATAGCGTGCACAAACGCGCAGGAAAGCGAAAGAATCGCAAATTAGTTTTAATTAGTTTTAAAACATAGTTTAACGCCAACATAGCGGCAACATAGTTTGCCAACGTGAAATAAATGAATACGCTCTCAAATGTGCCGTCCGAGGCAGAGTCTGTTCGCCACGTTCGGCACACGTGATAACTCGCTGCTCTCTGATTGGTTGAATCGTTTTTTGGACATAGCTCGGTAACTACTTCTCCGATTAATATGAAACCTTGAAAAGGCACATCCTCAGGTCCCCAGCAATATACCTGGCAAGTTTCAAGTATATCGGACCCGTGGTTGTCGAGAAACAGCGGTCACAGACAAACAAACACACAGACACACAGAGATTACTGGAATTATAGATAGATATATATTGGTTGTACAATTGATTACTATTGTTGTTGTCCTGTTATTATTGTGTGATCCTAATACAATATTTGTTTGTTGGTAACAATTGGTGTGTCTTCACCATTGATCTTTGACATAGAGAATAACACATTTTTCTGCCGTGACTACTCTCGGGGCTCGGAGGTACAACGTGACCGAGGGTTGGGGAGGAGCACGTAACAATACACAGATCTGTGCTTGCAGGGAAAGGTGAGAGATTCATCAATAAAACCGTGAGCGAGAAAACTGAGTTTAACTTCATTCAAGTGTCTAATCTGAACTTTCATAATCGAGTAACAACAAATTACTTCAAAGTATGATTTGAAGCGATAACTTATGTATAAAGTTGAGATCAGTGTTGGAGGTTGAGGTGGCTTTGTGGGTTGTGATATCAGCAAATTATTTCAACTTATAATTCGTGATCTCTTTCTGTTGATTGGACACCACATCTGTATTATATTTTTGTTGATTGGATACCACATCTGTATTAGATTTTTGTTGATTGGATACCACATCTGTATTATATTTTTGTTGATTGGATACCACATCTGTATTATATTTTTGTTGATTGGACACCACATCTGTATTAGATTTTTGTTGATTGGATACCACATCTGTATTAGATTTTTGTTGATTGGATACCACATATATGAATGAATGATCGTTTTAAGGCCATTTTCCCCGTTAAAGCGGGGGTTAGCCTTGCTGGCCCCATGACAATCATGGTTCCCTGTTTGAGGCAATGTTTTTATGGCCGGATGCCCTTTCTGACGCCAACCCTTGGTCACGCTCTTACGATGCGCAGGGATACGGTGTACCTATTCTAAACCGGGGTACACACCGGGATCATTCATCCCGGCAAGCTGGTACTCAATTTGCCGACCTCGGAAGGATGACAGGCTGAGTCAACCCCCCTGGCGTTAATTCAGCGATCGACCGGGATTCGAACCCAGGATCCTAGGATCCCAAGCCGGCACCCTAACCGCAAAGCCAACACCAGGCTCGATTGGATACCACATCTGCATTATTTTTCTGTTTATTGGATACCACATCTGTATTATATTTTTGTTGATTGGATACCACATCTGTATTATATTTTTGTTGATTGGATACCACATCTGTAATAGATTTTTGTTGATTGGATACCACATCTGTATTATATTTTTGTTGATTGGATACTGCATCTGTATTTTATTTTTGTTGATTGGATACCACATCTGTATTAGATTTTTGTTGATTGGATACCGCATCTGTATTTTATTTTTGTTGATTGGATACCACATCTGTATTATATTTTTGTTGATTGGATACCGCATCTGTATTTTATTTTTGTTGATTGGATACCACATCTGTATTAGATTTTTGTTGATTGGATACCACATCTGCATTATATTTTTGTTGATTGGATACCGCATCTGTATTTTATTTTTGTTGATTGGATACCACATCTGTATTAGACTTTTGTTGATTGGATACCACATCTGCATTATATTTTTGTTGTTTGGATACCACATCTGTATTTTATTTTTGTTGATTGGATACCACATCTGTATTAGATTTTTGTTTGATTGGATACCACATCTGTATTAGATTTTTGTTGATTGGATACCACATCTGTATTAGATTTTTGTTGATTGGATACCACATCTGTATTAGATTTTTGTTGATTGGATACCACATCTGTATTAGATTTTTGTTGATTGGATACCACATCTGTATTAGATTTTTGTTGATTGGATACCACATCTGTATTAGATTTTTGTTGATTGGATACCACATCTGTATTAGATTTTTGTTGATTGGATACCACATCTGTATTATATTTTTGTTGATTGGATACCACATCTGTATTATATTTTTGTTGATTGGATACCACATCTGTATTATATTTCTGTTGATTGGATACCACATCTGTATTTTATTTCTGTTGATTGGATACCACATCTGTATTAGATTTTTGTTGATTGGATACCACATCTATATTAGATTTTTGTTGATTGGATACCACATCTGTATTAGATTTTTGTTTGATTGGATACATCTGTATTAGATTTTTGTTGATTGGATACCACATCTGTATTAGATTTTTGTTGATTGGATACCACATCTGTATTATATTTTTGTTGATTGGATACCACATCTGTATTATATTGTTGCGGATCCCTGGTTCTGTCGACGTACTAGGGGGGTGAGGGGGGTTCAGTCCCCGTTTCCCCTCAGACACCGGGTCCACCGGCCGTCGACCGCGAGATGAAACTCGCTCCCGGCGATTGCGTAGCAACTCCAATCACCAATCCACCAACCACGGATTGAAGGATTTATCAATCGTGACCTGAATACCTTCGAGACCAGGTGACCGGGAAGACCGGGAATTAAACCCCTCGCGTTCCCACACCTTATTCCAATCAGGTGCGCCGAGCGGGTCGCACGGTGTGGGTCGCGGCTTTACCCTGCATGATCTATGGGACTAATTGAGCAGCCGAATTCGGTTCGAACGATGCTGGGTCAATGGGTTAAAGGACCCACATGAGCAGGTCGAAAGGAAACAAAATGTACACGTCTTTTATTTACAATGGCACAGAAAAAAGGATGAGAAGCAGACTTAACAATTCTTACCTATCTTAATCCCAACATAGGCGCCTGGCACACTTGCACATGGGGTGAATCACACACTGGTTAGACTCGTACCGGGAGACATGTTGACGCTGACTTGGGTCTGGCAGTTCCCGTGCGTGGCGCACGGATCAATCCGGATGAGCGGCTTGAAGGAAGGTTCGCTCGGAGGACGATCCGCCGCTTGAAGGAAGGTCCAGAGGACTAACCAGCTCGAGGACGAAGGAGGGCAGCACAGAAGAACCAGCTCGTCGGACGGTCAGCTTGAAGGATGAACGAGGAAAGCGAGCTCGAAGCACGATTGGCACGGGCCTTTACCGGGTGGAATGTCCTTCTAGAAGGTTCCACGACCTACCATTGGCCGAGGTTGGTCATGTGCAGTCATTCCCGCCCACCTCCTTTTGGAAGGTTCCACGACCTACGATTGGTCACTGCTAGTCACGATTGGTCACTGCTAGTCACGTGCGGTCATTGCGCCCCTCCTCCCCCCTGGAAGGTTTCATTCCCCGCCTCCTTTTGGAAGGTTTCATTCCCCGCCTCCTTTTGGAAGGTTTCATTCCCCACCTCCTTTTGGATGGTTTCATTCCCCGCCTCCTTTTGGAAGGTTTCATTCCCCACCTCCTTTTGGAAGGTTTCATTCCCCGCCTACCACTGTCGCGGTTTATCACGTGGACTGTTTCTCCCCGCCCACGAACCAACTTCTTCGTTCAACCATACGAGGGGTTGGAATCCTGCCTAACTCAACGCATGCGCGCTTTAATTACTACACAATGGGAAGGGAGCTAATCTTTACATTTAATAAGAAATAACTGACTACCGCAGGCTACATGTTGTCGTGTAATTAACTATCGGGGGTGTCTTTTATTGCAAAACCGTAACAATATTTCTGTTGCTTTTCGACACAGCTCTCCTATCAGTTATATGAAATATGCGTGTTTTTTTGTTTTTTTAAATTGCCATTGATCAACCTGTTTTTTGGGGTTTTTTCCCCTAAATTGAAAGTACTGGATTGAATTCCCAACTTCCTTTGAGGAGTGTTCAAAAGGTTGTATGAACAAGTCCTTACAATGTATTTATAATAAGTGAAATTTGTTTTACACTATTTATGTGTGGGGCCTGGACTTGTGTATTGATAAATACAAAGTTGGTGTTTATTGGACCATTGTCAGCATCCCCCGTTGGTATCACCTTCCGAAAGCCCCCACGTGTCGTACTCTGTTATGTGGCTGGGAACACCACAGTTCGTGTACTTCTGGTTGGGATGCTCTGGCAGTTTGATATTAAATAATTGTGTACAGGCAGGGAGGGAGTTCAGTCTGTGCATATACTGGGTTCATACTGGGGATATCGATGGGGTCAAAAAGTTAAATCTTCAACACAACACAAGAGAGGGAGATTGGGATTCATAGCCATGCAGACCCTGACTGTAACCATCTCCAAAATCCCCTACCTGCACACCAGGTACAAATTAACACAAACCCTTCCCCATTTTCAAGTATGGAAAAGTAGACAGCCACCTTATTTGTAACCATAAATCAGCGCACACACTTCATATTTAATGGCCGCATCTCAGTCTCAGTCCGATTCCTGCAAGTAGTGACCATAAGCACACGCAGTACAGGTACCAGGTGTACAATCCACGCTGCTCCGCCTGCCCCGAGGCGAGGACTTAGTCTCGTCCCAACAAGAGTCGGAAGGCTCCACTCGACGATTCTGGCAAGCCGTCCAAAGCAACGTAACGCACCTGCATGTATTCCGGCTGTGCAGCTGCTCCTTCGGATTCGTCATGGCTTCAGTGATGACAAGCACATGTAAGCACAGAGCTCACCCCGAATGGTAATCAAATTTATGATGAAAAACCACGACTTACAAACTTTAACGGTTATCAATAAACGGGTCTCTGCGTGGGCGATTAATGTCCGTGCATCGGTCAAACCAGCCTAGGCGGTGTAATGGTTACAGAGCGTCTGCTGCAAGTCTGCGAGGTCGCTGGTTCGAGTGTTCGAACCAAAAGACTTTACACAAAAAAAATGGTACGAGCGGCTTCCTTCATTGACGCTCAGCTTTTAAAAGGAAGGATACAGCATGGACAAGAAACGATGGGAAGGTAATGGAAAACAACAGCTGAGGCCCAGCTGGGAAATAGGTGGTGTTGATGGGCTAAGGTGGGCTTGGGTTCTGGGTGTATTTTTTAACTGGGTTCCACATGGGTCTCATTTGGGCAGCCGATGTCATTCTACAACTATAACGACACTCTTTGACGTCATATCCCACCTTAAAAAGCTGGCTGGGGTCCACATGGGTTTTCGTCAGTTCGGTGGGCTGAACTGGACTTTGAGTGGGCTTTCAACTGGACCCTATATGGGTCCCAGGTGGGCCAAGCCAATGTTAGTTTCACAAGTTTTTTTAAAATGGCAGCCAGCAGCTGGCAGCCAACGTGTTATCGAGACCAGTTCAACAACAGTTTTTAAACGTGAGTTGTCGTCTGAAGTGAATCATTCTGTTTGAAGAAACATTGTAGTGAAGCACGGTGCTATGCGCGCTTACTTGTACAATAAGAAGGAAGCGGACAACGCGGTAAGTTTAAGTGTCTTTATTAAAAGAGTTCACTGTAGCACTGGAGCGTTCCGGGCTGCGCGCCCGGTGTATATCCCGTGGCCACGCCCACCCCTCGGGTGTGGCCACCGCCCACTTGGTGCGTGGAATGATGCCCTCGCACCAGTGAGCTTTCGTGTCCGCCACACACGCCCCCCCAGAATTCCCGCGCACCTGGAGGGCCAGTTTGCGGGGCAAACGGATGACCCGGCCGAAGCGCCCTCTGGCGACTGGCGGCGTCCGGGGTGCAGGGATGCCAGCTGGGATGCCTCCGGCTGCACCCAGGATGGGTGCAGGCTCGGGGGGCGGCGTGCCGGCGGGGCCAGGCAGTGCCGGGGGTCCGCCCGCCGGGGGGCGGCCCCGACGCGGGGGCCGAGCCACCAGCGGTGGGTGGTCCACGTCGAGGTGGGCCGGCTTGAGGCGGTCTATGGAGACACGGTCAGGAGTGCCGCCGATGTCCAAGGTGAAATGTTTCACCCCGGTCTCCAGCACGCGGAAAGGCCCGTCGTACGGGGACCGCAGTGGTGTCCGGTGGGCGTCGTGCCGGACGAAGACGTACTCCGCGGTGCGAAGCTCCGGGGCGACGTGCGTAGGTGGGTGCCCGTGGTGCGCCGTGGGCACCGGGGCGAACCTCTGGGCGGTCTCCTGCAGCGCGGAGCGCTCCTGCGCCGCGGACCATGGTGCCGTGGAGTTGGGGAGGAACTCGCCCGGCACCCGCAGCGGTTGCCCAAAGACCAACTCCGCCGCAGATGCACGCAGGTCGTCCTTGGGCGCCGTCTGGAGGCCCAGCAGCACCCAGGGGAGCCTGTCGACCCAACCGCCGTCGCAGAGGGTCGCCCGGAGCGTGGCCTTCAACGAGCGGTGGAACCGCTCACACAGGCCGTTAGCCTGGGGGTGGTAGGCCGTGGTGCAGTGCAGCTGGACCCCGAGCCCCTGCGCGACCGCCCCCCAGAGCTCCGAGGTGAACTGGGGGCCGCGGTCGGACGAGATGTCCGAGGAGGCGCCGAACCGGGCGACCCAGGTGGCGATGAACGCCTGCGCGACGTCCGCCGCCGTCGTTGACGCCAAAGGCACGGCCTCCGGCCACCGGGTGGTGCGGTCCATCATGGTCAGGACGTGGGTGAAACCCCGCGAGGGGGGCAGAGGTCCCACCAGGTCCACGTGAACGTGGTCAAACCGACGTTCCGGCACCGCAAACGGGGCCAATGGGGCCTGGGTGTGTCGGTGCACCTTCGCGCGCTGGCACGCGAGGCATGTCCTGGCCCAGCCGCGGACGGCCTTCCGGAGGCCATGCCAGACAAACTTGTCGGCGATCAACCTCTGGGAGGCCCTCATGCCCGGGTGGGACAGGCCGTGGATGGCGTCGAAAATCTGGCGCTGCCAGCCCGCGGGCACGGTGTGGCGAGGCTGCCCGAGGGAGACGTCGCACCAGAGGGCCGTGCCCGCGCCGTTGAACGGCACCTCGGTGATGCGGAGGCCCGTAACGGTGGTCCGCAAGGCTTGGACATCGGGGTCAGCGGCCTGGTTCTCCGCCATCCGGGCATAGTCGATGCCGAGGTGGACCGCGTGGGCAACGGACCGGGAAAGGCAATCCGCCACCGGGTTGTCCTTCCCCGCGACGTGCCGGATGTCCGTCGTGTATTCGGACATGGCCGAGAGGTGACGCTGCTGCTGGGCCGACCACGGCTTGGCGACCTTGCCCATCGCGAACACCAGTGGCTTGTGATCGACGAAGGCCATGAATGCACGGCCCTCGAGCCGATGGCGGAAGTGCCTGACTGCCAGGTGGAGCCCGAGCAACTCGCGGTCGAAGATACTGTACCGGCGTTCGGGCAGGCGAAGCTGCCGGCTGAAGAACGCCAGCGGTTGCCAAGCTCTACGCACCCATTGCTCGTGCACCGCGCCCACCACGTAGTCCGAGGCATCGGTGGTGAGGGCGATCGGTGCATCGGGCGCCGGGTGCGCGAGCATGGTGGCATTGGCCAAGGCGAGCTTCGCGCCGACGAACGCCGCGTCCATCTGCTCGGTCCAGTTGACGTCACCTTTGCCCGGCTTCCCTCGGAGGGCCTCGTGCAGGGGGCGCAGGAGCTGGGCGATGCGGGGCAGGAACCGATGGTAAAAGTTTACCATGCCCAGGAACTCCTGGAGCCCCCTGATCGTGCGGGGGCGCGGAAACCCCTTCACCGCCTCCACCTTGGCCGGTAGGGGGACGGCCCCGTGCCTGGTGACGCGGTGCCCCAAAAAGTCGATTTCAGTGACACCGAACCGGCACTTGGCGGGGTTCACGATCAGGCAGTGCTGGCCCAGGCGTTCGAAGAGCGTGTGGAGATGGTGGAGGTGCTCTTCGCGGGACGCACTTGCGACGAGGATGTCATCCAGATAGACGTAGACGAAATCCAAGTCGCGCAAGACGCTGTCCATGAGGCGCTGGAACGCCTGAGCCGCATTCTTCAAACCGAAGGGCATCCGAAGAAATTCGAAAAGACCGAACGGCGTGATGACAGCCGTCTTCGGGATGTCCTCCGGCCTGACGGGGACCTGGTGGTTAACCGCGTATGAGGTCCACCTTCGAGAAGAAGGACATATTCACCAAGCGGGCGGAAAAGTCCTGAATATGGGGGACGGGGTAGCGGTCGGGGTAGGTGGCGTCGTTGAGACGGCGGTAGTCCCCTCACGGTCGCCATCCCCCGCCGGGCTTGGGCACGATGTGAAGCGGCGACGCCCAAGCACACTCGGAGCGCCGCACGATGACGAGCCGCTCCAGCGTAGCGAACTCCGCTTTAGCTACGGCGAGCTTCGTCGGCTCGAGGCGGCGTGCCCGGGCGTAGACCGGTGGCCCGGCGGTGGGGATGTGGTGTTCCACCCCGTGCTTGACGGCCCCCGCCGAGAAGGTGGGCCGCGTGAGGGCCGGGAAACCCGCGAGGAGGCGGGTGAATTCGTTCGCTGCCGGAAGCATACAGATGAACCTGGCCGGAACCGAACCGTTCAGCAAGCCGCTCGGCGAGCCGCTCGATGAGCCGCTCCGGGAGCTGCTCAACGAGGCGGGCAGCGCGCATGCGAGCGAGCTGAACGTCTCAGCCTGGACAAGCCTTCTGTGCTTTATGTCGACCAACAGGCCATTGGCACAGAGGAAGTCCGCGCCGAGCAGTGCCATAGGCACGTCGGCAGTGACGAACGACCACCGGAAACCTGCCCTCCGAACCACAGAGAAAGGCAGCGTTTTCCGTACGTGCGAATGGACGTACCGTTGGCGGCAAGCAGCGCGGGGCCCCGGCCCGCGAACTGCTTGTCGGACGTACCGGCGGGAACGACACTCACCTGCGCTCCCGTGTCGCACAGGTAACAGCGCCGGATAAGGTGTCCGTGATGAACAGTAGGCTGTTTGCACGGCCGGCGCTCAGTGCCACTACCGAGGGCCGGCCCGGGCGTTTCCCGACCTGCCGAATGAGCACGGCGGGTGACATTGCCGAGCCTTGTGGCCGATCCGGGCGTGGAAAAAACACCAGGTTTGCGGCGAAGGTGGCGGAGGCCGCGGTTTTCTCCGCGGCGGTGGCGGTGGGCGGGGCGTGGCGGCGGACATGAAATGCGCATCAGCCTCGAGATCCACGAGGTGTGGTGCATCAGCATCAGGGTCAGCATCAGCATCAGCCCCGATAGCTGCGACGGCCGCGCCAACACTCGCCTGGGTGTCCAAAGCCGTGAAGAACCTGTCGGCCTCGGCAGCGAGAGCCCGGCGTTCCGTCGTCACAGAACCGGCCAACGCGAGGCGGACTCGTGCTGGCAGCTGGCGTCGAAATAACGCCCGGAATAGAGCGTCCGGGGTTTCATCGCCCAACAACGACAGCATATGGTCCATGCGGACGGATGGTCGCGTGTCACCGAGCTCGGGGAGGTCCAGGAGGCGGTCGGCCCGAGCGTCCACCGTGAGGCCGAACGTGGCGAGGAGGAGACGCTTGATCGCCTCTTACCTGCCGTCGGCCGGTGGGTTCCTCAGGACCGACACGACGCGGCAGGCCGTGCCGGGCCCGAGGGAGGCAACCACGTGGCAGTACCTGGTCTCGTCCACCGTGATGCCTCGAAGTCGGAACTGGGCTTCCGCCTGCAGGAACCATACTTCAGCTTGCGTCTCCCAGAACTCGGGGAGTTTGATCGTAACCGCGTTGTTTGCCATTGCGATGGCGTATTCGGTCGGTCAGCGACGGCTGATCCAACGTTGGAGGGTCACCAAATGAAGCGCGGTGCTACGCGCGCTTACTTGTACAATAAGAAGGAAGCGGACAACGCGGTACGTTTAAGTGTCTTTATTAAAAGAGTTCACTGTAGCACTGGAGCATTCCGGGCTGCGCGCCCGGTGTATATCCCGCGGCCACGCCTACCCCTTGGGCGTGGCCGCCGCCCACTTGGTGCACGGAATGATGCCCTCGCACCAGTGAGCTTTCGTGTCCGCCACAGTAGTTTCCAGTCAGCGGCCATGTTGTCGACCCTGATGTAGAGCAATAATACTTGAATCGTCAATTTATGGTACCTGTACTTGGGATGGTGGTTCAATATATAGGGTTGAAAATTAGATTTTTATTTTATTTTAGTAAATATATACATACTGTTGCGGATATGAGGATGGCATTTTAAAAATTGTATTGTATTGGAAATTGTTGTGTAACATTGGTGGATATGGCCCCTCCTGCCTCCAGAGTTGTGTAAAGATAAAAAGGTCGTCTCGGTAGTTAATTCCATAAACACCACATTGCAGGACACGATAAAACCCTTGTTCAGTAGCTTATATCTTATTATGTGTTTTAGAGTAAGGCCTTGTCTTCCATTAGAATGACACTCCATTGCACCAAGTGAAAGAGATAGATTCCCTTCATTCCCATTCCCAAAAACCTCCATTTCCCCCTTTCGTCATTGCCAAGCCTCGATTGGCAATTACATCCCCTCCAAAGCCGCCATTGGCCACGAGGCAGGGTTGGGGAAGAAAGGCGGGTCCCCACCTCGTCAGAGAGGGGAAGAGTGAGTAAGCCCCACTCAACCAACCACAAACAAGGGGTTGGACTTCGAGAGGGTGTGGCAAGAAAGATCAAGGAGGTTCACAAAGGTTGAGGGGCGGGGCATATATAACCCGCTGCGGGACGTTCCCCAAGCAGATGAGTTCTGAGTCTGAAAAGAGACGACCTTCAGAGAGACAAGTGCGCAAGGAGAGAAGGACGCGTCAGACGATTTGGGAGAAAGAAGGGGAGGACCCAAAAGAGCCCGAGACGTGGAGCGACAACCAGCCCCGGCCGCGTGCAGCGAGATACGCGTGCCGCCGTCGCCCTGCTCGCTCCCAGCCTGACGAGGCCCGGCTTGCTGTGCGCCCTGCCAAGCCTCCCAGCTTGTGGTCCGAGCTGAACATTCCTCCTTCCAGCCAATCCACTCTGCAGTTCCCCGCGTGAGTCTGTGTCTTCGTTTGTTCTGTCCTGGGTATTAATTAAGCCTGTTAGGTAAGCTAGTCATTTGCACTGTGTCACCTGCATCTCATGTCCTCTGTAAATAATGGTGACTGCTCTTTTTGCTTATGTGCGTGTAAACAATAAACCCCGTTACTCTTCTGTACGTCTTCTTCTTCCTCTTTGCAATCGGTCGCTTTAGAGTTTTCCCACATTGAGTAGCTGTGGCGCGATACGGCCAACGTCTGGGTGAATCGGGTGAGTCGGGGAAAAAAACTGTTCGGCCGCGGTTACCTCCGCTCGGTAAAAGTAACATCTAATCCGTGGACCGTAACAAATTGGTGTCAGGAGTGTCGGATTCGGACCTGAAGCGTTTAACGCGCTCAAAATTACAAAGTACCGAAATTTGTTTTGTTTAAAAAAAAAAACCCGAACTTTGAAATCGCGCCATGGCTGGTCAAGGCGACGGGATGCCGGTGGGAGAGATAGACGGGGTAGAATCGACCCAGGACCTCGGGGAAATGCATATGGAGGAGAACATTGGCAATGTGGTTGAGGAGGTATCAGGTGCACAAAATGGCGCTCTCACGCACGTGGTTACAGCGGCACCAAATTTTGCCGCGCCCGTGACCGTAGCAGCGGGCTTTGATGTGGGGGACTTCATGGCGCAATTCACCGAGATGCTGAGAATAGAGGGGGAGAAATTGAGTAACCAAATTGAAGAAATAACGAACAGAATGAGGGCCGATATGGAGAGAATGGGGCAGAGGGACAGAGACCGCAGGTTGGGCGAGAGGGTCCCACGGGTGCATGAGGAGGTAACGCGGGTCGAGAAGCGCTGGTTGAGCGAAGCGGAGGAAAACGCGGGTACAATGACGGGGGTAGAAATCGCGACACGGGGTTTGGAAAAGCCGGCGACCGATGAGGTAGAGGGAATTTTATTAAAGCCAACGGTCGTCGAGGTGAGTAAAGAAAAAGCGGAAGTGGGCATTGAAATTGAAGAGACCGGGGACTTAGAAAACCACTCGCGGCAGGAGCAGGTGATGGAATATGTACAAGGTCGGTGCTCAACTCATAATTATGTGCTCACTAACCAAATAAAGAGTTTGCAGGTGGCGAAGGAGGTGCGGAGACGAGGTGCCAAGGTGAGTGGCGATATACGAGGAAAGGTATATGATGTGAGGGGAGCTTCAGTCGGCTTGGGGGTTGATTTGGATCCGGGTGTTCGTGAGAGGCCGTTGGTAAAGTGTGCGACAGGTCTGGTGTGCGAAAGAGGAGGGGTGCGAGAATGTCCGACGCTGGGGTGTGTGAGGAAAAAGTGCGCACCGAGGAGTGAGGGTGCTGTCGAGAGTGAGTCGGTCGTGGCGCGTGTGCGAGGGGGCACATGGAAGCGCGGTGTGGTGAGTGTTACAGAGGATGTAACGAGAGAGTGTACACCTGTGGTGAGTGTTACAGAGGATGTAACGGGAGAGTGTGCGCAAGAGGGTGCGCGAGAAAGGTGTGTAACGGACGGGTGCATGAGGAGAGAGTGCGCTGTCAAGAGTAAGGGAGAATGCACGCCTGTGGTGAGTGTTACAGAGGATGTAACGGGAGAGTGTGCGCAAGAGTGTGCACGAGAAAGGTGTGTAATGGACAGGTGCATGAGGAAAGAGTGCGCTGTCGAGAGTAAGGGTGAGTGCGCTGTCAAGAGTGGTGGTGGAAGTAGTGAGAGTGACACGGAGCGTGAGTTGGTTGTGACAGGTGAGAGAGGATGTACACCTGGAATGGAAGGATGCACACCTGGAATGGTAGAGCGTGTCTGGGAATGCACACTGGAATTGGTAGTGAGGCATGTGGTTGGGTGTGCGAGTGAGAGCACACCTGTGATTGTCACAGAGGAGGTGACCGAGGAGGGGGCGCGAAGAGGTGTGTTGGTGAGGTGTGTGAACAACGAGTGTGTGCAAAGGTGTGAGGTGGTCAGGTGTGTGACCAAGTCTGTGAGCGAAAGAACGAGTGCAATAACGAAGTATGCGGGGTGTACGGGCGGCGTTGGAGCATCGAGCTCAGTGAGGGTGAAAGGGGTAGCGTATGCGTGTAAGCATGCAGGTGAGGCATCGACGGTAACCGGGTTAGCGGTTAGAACGACATTTAGCCGAATCGGGCCCTCGGTGTGTGCCGGGTTTCGCGTGCCACGAGGACCAGCGGGGATCCGAACCACGGCGGGTTCGAAAGGACCGCCGTACGCGATCCACGCTGGGCATCGCTTTGAACGGCCGCGTCCGTGCTCCACTAGGCAGAGCGGGCAGCCCGATAGGAAGGGTCGTCATGGCAACCCCTTTTTGTTGAGACGTTCCGGCAGGTCGAGATCGGGCCATTGGACGGCTCCGTGCCGAGGTGGTGCGTGGGATCTCGGCCCGGGTAAGCGTTCTTCCCTGCACCGAGTGTCGGACGCATCCAGCCGCCGGCACCAAAGAACCCGCATTCATTGCTCGGCTGTACAAAGCCGAGCTTTCGAAGTGAATTGGCGCACCGAGAGGCATTAGTAAGTAGACTGTAATGATGAGGATAGTGGTCTGGACCCGAAATTAGAAAAACAAAATTTGATGATTGGCAAAGGATTGGCAGAGTGATGATTGGCAGAGGATTGGTAGAGTGATTGGCAAATTTTAGATTTGTGGAAATTTGGTGAGCAAAATTGGTAGTGGAAATGCCCGATGTGGTGGGATGGCAACCTTGCCATCTCTCACAATAGGGGGGGCAAAGGAGCACTAGATTTATGGGGTTGATGGCAGTGAAAACTAGCCCGGGAGGGTTAGGATATAACGTGTGTAGGGATCTAGAGAGATGACCTTAGGTAACGTTAAGGTTTAGTTAGTGACTGATACCTGTAGTGGGGACGCAGGTAGTTTAGAGTGGATGATAATGACGTGGGAGTGCAATAGTTTAAAGGGAAGACGGGGAGCACTAAGTTAGCAGGGCAACAGGTAGTTCAGATGATGCCGTGTGAGTGTTGGAGGTGTATTCAGAAGTGTATTGTGGAAGTGTATGGTGAACAGGTGTGATTGAACAGGTGTGATTGCACAGGTGTGCAACTGAACAGGTGTATGGAGCAGTGTTTGAGTGATGGTGATGGTGAGGTGTGTTGTGTTGACCAAATGGTCCAGGAAGTAAGGAGGGTGCAGGTGGCACCAGGTGTGAGTGCACAGGTGTGCAACAACAGGTATGAGGAACAGGTGTATGGAATAAATGGTAGTGTGAAGTATATGGAGTATTGGAATGGATGGTAGTGGAGTGGGTATGGTGGAAACTGTGGAGTGGAGTGGATGGTGCGGAGGTGTGAATGGGGGAAGAGTGGACCCCCATCACGAATACCTGGGGCGGGTAGTGTAAGTGTTAGGTAGAGGGTATAGGTAAATTGTGGTTGGATATTGGCATCTGTGGTGTGGGTGAGAGAATGGTATTTGCATGGGTGCATTAGTGTTGTGGAAATGGCTGGGCGTGTAGCCTGTTAGTGTGTGTAGTTGGTTTGGGCACTCCACCACTGTGAGGATGTCGGCCAGGTGAGGCCGCAGGTGGGCTCTGGGAGCCGGTAGAGTAGTTGTGGATGGGGCCCGAGGATCCGGAGGACGGACCCGGGTAGCCCAGTGCCAGAGGGCACCAAGGGGTGACAGAGCCAGGAGGGGCCTTCCCCAGTTAGTTAGGTTAGGGTGAGGAGCTAGGTAAGCTCGGGTGGCAACTGCAGTGGTGGAGGTGTGCAGGTGGGTAGACCTGCTGGGAGAGCTACGCATCACAGCCCAGAAATTGTGCAAGGGCACCGGGAGATGAATCGGGGGAGTGAGACCCCAAATTGAGAAGCACCACAGTTTGGTCAATGGGAATTGGTTTTTAGAACCCATAGTGTAAGTTGGCCAATGGATTGGCAGGGAAGACCCCGGGTAGAGTAAAGTGTGTTAAAGTCATTTAGAGGATAGTTAGGATTGAAATCTCCTTGCACCATCTGCATCCACTCACCTGAGGTGACAGGTACTCCACACCATGCCAGGTTGTTTTGATTATTTTTTATGTGCAAATGTTTTGGATTGTGAGACGCATCATGACGTGGGTGTGACATTGTGCTTGATGTTCCATCTCTCCCTCCTCATGAGGATTGATGATGAATTGGTGATAGCAAATTTTGGTTAGAGGGATTGTGGAGACGAATTTGGTATAGAAGAAATATGGGGAAGATGTGACGGTAGCGACGGATTTGTAAAGGTGTAGATTTTGTACATATGGGGTAAGGGCAAGGGTAGTGTAGGTGACGGTGGGGGGGGGGGGGGTGACGTACGGTAGGGACGAGCTTTCTCACTTCGCTCTCCGTACGCATTTCGCCCTGCATTGCCTTATTGATGTGTACCCTTGTGACCTTACCCCTCGCTCATCTGTCTCTCCCCCCTTTTGTCTCCCACATGACCTGTGCGCCATTGGGCGCCGAGGGGAGCGTGCGTGAGTCGGCCAGTGTGCGCCCGGAACTCCCAGAACCAGCTGTCTGCATCGATGCACCACATTATGGACCACATGTCTGTGGCCGAGCACCACTGATGGACCCCATGGGTTGGGGCATGGCCCCTCTGCTGGAACCGGCCATGAGGGCCCGAAATCTTGCTGGCGGACCTTAGCCACAGGGCACCGATTCCCCACAGGTGAACCACACTAGTCAGCCCTGTGGGCCATAAATAAAGAAAATAAAAACAGACACGTTAGGTGCATTTTATTGCAAATAGGCCGCCAGCAAAGGAAAAAAAGACAACAACTGGAAGAAAATAATAATAGCCAGCAGAGGGAGCCGAAGAGCAAGAGATCACCTGCAGGGTTAGGGGTTGTTGATTTATTTTTATTATTGAACATTCATGAACACTGATGAACTGTGGTGACTGCACCGATTGGTGCTTGAGGGTGTGTTGGTGCGTTTTTGGGTGCTTTCATGGTGCATTGATGCAGAGCAGACTGTCTCCCCCCCCAGAAAGAACAATTACAGGTCCTGGGTAGTTTTGTAAATAAAAGTAGCGTCAATTGTAAATAATGCTCCCCACCGTCAGTGTGTAGTTTGAAGACCATTCCGCAATTCGGTTAACTGTGGACGTGAGTCTGTTAGGCAGGGTGCAATGGAGCAGCAGGACACATTTATTTACGTTTTAAAACTGTCACACTCAGGGTCAGGTTAAAAGTAGAGGGAACTACACCTACGTGTCACACTAAATTAAAGTTATAGGCCCGGGACGTGCCTAAGAGGAGGAGGGTGCAGTGTTGCGGATATGAGGATGGCATTTTTTAAATTGTATTGTATTGGAAATTGTTGTGTAACATTGTTGGATATGGCCCCTCCTGCCTCGAGAGTTGTGTAAAGATAAAAAGGGCGTCTCGGTAGTTAATTCCATAAACACCACATTGCAGGACACGATAAAACCCTTGTTCAGTAGCTTATATCTTATTATGTGTTTTAGAGTAAGGCCTTGTCTTCCATTAGAATGACACTCCATTGCACCAAGTGAAAGAGATAGATTCCCTTCATTCCCGTTCCCAAAAACCTCCATTTCCCCCTTTCGTCATTGCCAAGCCTCGATTGGCAATTACATCCCCTCCAAAGCCGCCATTGGCCACGAGGCAGGGTTGGGGAAGAAAGGCGGGTCCCCGCCTCGTCAGAGAGGGGAGGAGTGAGTAAGCCCCACTCAACCAACCACAAACAAGGGGTTGGACTTCGAGAGGGTGTGGCAAGAAAGATCAAGGAGGTTCGCAAAGGTTGAGGGGCGGGGCATATATAACCCGCTGCGGGACGTTCCCCAAGCAGATGAGTTCTGAGTCTGAAAAGAGACGACCTTCAGAGAGACAAGTGCGCAAGGAGAGAAGGACGCGTCAGACGATTTGGGAGAAAGAAGGGGAGGACCCAAAAGAGCCCGAGACATGGAGCGACAACCAGCCCCGGCCGCGTGCAGCGAGATACGCGTGCCGCCGTCGCCCTGCTCGCTCCCAGCCTGACGGGGCCCGGCTTGCTGTGCGCCCTGCCAAGCCTTCCAGCTTGTGGTCCGAGCTGAACATTCCTCCTTCCAGCCAATCCACTCTGCAGTTCCCCGCGTGAGTCTGTGTCTTCGTTTGTTCTGTCCTGGGTATTAATTAAGCCTGTTAGGTAAGCTAGTCATTTGCACTGTGTCACCTGCGTCTCATGCCCCCTGTAAATAATCGTGACTGCTCTTTTTGCTTATGTGCGTGTAAACAATAAACCCAGTTACTCTTCTGTACATCTTCTTCTTCCTCTTTGCATTCGGTCGCTTTAGAGTTTTCCCACATTGAGTAGCTGTGGCGCGATACTGCCAACGTCTGGGTGAATCGGGTGAGTTGGCGAAAAAAACTGTTCGGCCGCGGTTACCTCCGCTTGGTAAAAGTAACATCTAATCCGCGGACCGTAACAATACTATAAGAGAGAGGTGTGTGTGTGTGTGTGTGTGTGTGTGTGTGTGTGCGTGTGTGTGTGTGTTGCCATTTCTCTCAGGGATGGGCAAACAGATCTTATCTCCGTCAAACTTTCAGAGGTTCACACCCTTGGTATTCTGGACGCAGGAATTCCACAGCAAGATGTTCCAAGACATTTCAAACACCACAGGAACACCATTGAATTATTAAAGTATTTACCATTATTAGAGTGTTTTGACAGATCCAAGTTAGGATGTTCTTGAAGATAACTTCAAGCAAAAGCCTCTCTAAAAATACACTCCATTCGATATTTCTCAGTGACAGTAAAGCAGATGTGATGTAGCTAATTCAGTATTGATTTACACCCCATTTACATTCACATGAGGCCGAGGAAAAATCCATGTATAACCCATGCAAATCCCATGCCTAGCCCACATGGGGTAGCCCACAAAAAACCCATGCCCAGCCCACATGGGGTAGCCAACAAAAAACCCATGCTCTGCCCACGTGGGCAACCTAGCTGGCACCCGGGTGGAACCTATGAACAAATCCAGCTGGGGCCTATGTGTGGGGACACACATGGGAACCACAAATTAGCCCACATAGGACTCATATGGGCCCCAGCTGTACATGCTGGCTGGGCACCAAGTATAACCCTTGCCAAAAAACTGCTTCAGCAGCACCACCGCCCTGTAAGTAGAGTACGTGTTGTGTCGTAAAGTATTCCAAGAATTAAGAATTCAGCAAGGTCCAACAGTTTTATTCAATCCAACAACGAACGCACGTCCCGTTGCCATTCTCTCCATGCTCCGTCCTCTACCCGGAACTCCTCCTCTTATTGGCCACGCCCCCTCTAGCGTACCTTCTATGCACATCACCACATGTCCCCCTTTCTTTAACCACATGCTTACCATAACTCAGTGACCAACAATATATATAGTTAACTAGAAGATGAAATGTAGTAATGCCACAGCATGTACGAATCATTAAACAAGTAATAATAGACATACAACAGTTTATCATAGCTTCTTTTTCTTACTCTCCAAGAACTTTAGATTACATCATCACATAATCTCGTGTCCAGACTGGAGGTCTGCAAACTCTGGCATCCCGGCCGACCGGCACAGATTCTGATGTGTCTTGAGCTGGTGGTGAGGTGATGCCAGGAAGGAGTGGTTGCTCGGTATCGTCTCTTTCATTCCCTTGGCAGGCAGATGCTAAATGAGAAGCATTCCAGATCCGTCCATCGGACAGTTTGTACGTGTGAGATGCTCTTCGCTCCACAACTTGGAGAGGCGCTGAAAAATTAGATTGTCCCTTTCGGAGGATGCCAGGTTTCCTCACTCGGACGAAGGAGCCACATTCAAAGTTCACATCCTTTGCCCCCCGCCGTTTGTCGGTGTACGCCTTTTGCTTGTTCTGCTTCTCTTGTACTGTGAGTGCTGTGTCTTTGAGTGATGGTGTGTTGGCCTTTGGCATCTGTAACCCAGATACATGCAGCTTGGTGTGCATCTCTCTCCCATGAAGCAGTTCAGCAGGTGATCGCTGTGTTGTGGCATGTCGGGTTGCCCGGTATGTTTGAAGAAAGTCCGTTGCAAATGTTTTCCAGTCTTTCCCCTCGATGTTAGCAGTGAGCAAGCTTTCTTTTAAGCTTCGATTGAATCGTTCTATTTCTCCATTCGCTTGCGGGTAGTAGACTGCTGACTTTCTGTGTGTAATGTCTCTGTCTTTCAGAAAGATTTCAAATTCCCGAGAGGTGAATTGTGAACCATTGTCGGATATCAACTATTTTGGGTTACCTTCTCTGCTGAAGACAGATGACAGGAACTTGGTCACTGTAGTGGAAGTGACCTGGGAGGTGAAGGCAATTTCTGGCCATTTGCTAAAGTAATCGATGTGTGTGATAGCGAAACGACAGTCCAGTGGTGCAGAATTGAAGGGCTCCACTATGTCGATTGCCAGTTTCTCCCAAGCTGCGTTAGGATAAGGAACCGGCTGCAGTGGTGATGCGTGTGTCACAGCTGTCTTGCCGTGCTGCTGACAAGTAATGCAAGCTTTGATTGCGGAATCTACGTGCGCATCCATTCCCGGCCACCAGTACAGGTCCCTTAACCGCTGCTTTGTCCTCACTATGCCCTGGTGAGTGCCATGTGCTAATTTGATGAAATGTGGTTGTCGTGCATCCAGGACAAGAAGGCGGTGAGTACCTCTCATCACGCAGTCCTCTTGTAATGACAGTTCACTTTGCAATCTGAAGTAAGGAAGGAGATCAGGATCCAGGCCTTTTGACGTTTTCGGCCAGCGCTTTGGAAGCATTTCCCGCAGCTTTGCTTGAACAGGGCAGGAAATACAGGCAGTTTTGAATTATTCAGCTGTCACAGCAGTGAAGGTTGATGTGAGCGTGACAACCTCAACATCATCCTCCAGGCTTGGCTCTGAAATAGGCAGTGGCAGGCAAGACAAGCAATCAGCTGTTACATTTTCTGAGCCAGGCTTGTACTGAATGTCATAATTAAATGACAGAAGCCGTGCGGACCATCTGGCCACGTGCATTCCAGCTCTTCCCAATCCTTTTGTGGAAAGCAGTGTAGTGAGAGGACTGTGGTCAGTGCGTAATGTGAAATGTCTGCCCCAGAGATAAGTTCTCCACTTCTCTGTCACCCACATGCATCCAAGTGCTTCCTTTCCCCCCGTGGAATATTTTCTTTCCGATTCAGTCAGCGTTTGGGATGCAAATGCAATGGTTTTCTCCGTTTTGTCAGCATGGAATTGCGTCAGGACCGCTCCAAGACCATAATCAGAGGCATCAGTTGTCACGATGGTGTATAGCTCTGGATCAAAAAGAGCAAGAGCTGGACTAATGACAATCAGTTCTTTAACTGAGTCAAAACTTTGCTGTGCCTTGACTGACCAGGAGAAGGTGGCTGGTCCCCTTAGTAATTTTCTCAGAGGTTCCATGACTGATGCATAGTTGGGGATGAATTTTGCATACCATGACGTGAGTCTGAGAAAAGAGCGCAAACTCTGCACGTCTTTCGGTGGGGGGTGCTTGTGACACCGCAACAACATGAGCAGGGTCAGGTTTCAGTCCTGCGTGTGACACCACATGTCCTAAAAATGACAACTCTGTCTGTCTGAAGTGGCATTTTGAAAGGTTCAGTTTCAGCCCAGCTGCATCAATACGTTGTAGTACCTCTCTGAGGTTTTTATCATGTGCTTCGGGAGTCCCTCCAAGAACGATTACATCGTCTCGGTAACACCGAGCTCCGGGCTGGTTTTTTAAAATGCAGACATCATCCTCTGGAAACAACTGCGTGCTGAAGCGAGCTCGTAAGGGATTCGTTTGTAGCGAAACAGTCCCTCATGCGTAATAAAGGCAGTGAGGTCCCTGCTGTGCTCATGCAATACAGCCTGGTGGTACGCACTTTGCAGATCCAGTATGGAGAAAAGTGTGCTGCCTCGCAACACGGCAAACACCTCCTCCATATGCGAAAGAGGATATCCGTCAATCATCACCGATTTATTTGGTTATCTTAAATCCACACACAGACGAATCCCTCCGTTTTTCTTCATCGTCACTACAATTGGTGAAACCCACTCTGAAGATTCAATTGGCTCAATTACATCCAATTTAACGAGCTTTTTCAACTCCTGAGAAACAGCATCTCTCACAGAAAAAGGCAAGTGGCGCAGCTTTTGCTGGACTGGAGTCACATTGGGTCGTATTTTAACGAGATGAATAAACCCCTTTGCACAGCCCAGGGTGTCCTCCTTGCTGTCACCTGTAACATTTGTGACTGGAGTTTGATTTGCCCTGTTTTTGGTGGTAGAAGTGACGCTACCATTCAGCAATTGCATGTCGAGTGCAGCAACCAGGTCTCTGCCCAGAATGGCAGTGCCGCTCCGCACTATGTAGAATTCAGCAGGTGCACAGTGATTGTTACGGGTGTGGCGCACATGGACACACCAGGCAGTATTGTCCTGATGGGGAGAAAACGTATGCCTCAGCAGCCGGACCAGCCCCCCCCCCTCCCCCCCGTGACCATTACGGAGGATTCTATAGATGTTTCGCCTTCAGTGCGGGAATCTACATGGGACCATCAAGGTACGGCTAAGAGTGGTGCTGATGAGACCAGTACGGATGTGCTTCGTGTGAGCGATGAGTCATCCAGTACAGCTGGCCATCGTGCAACCGAGGAGTCAGCGAATGTAAGGGAGAAGCCTCTACCTGTAGAGGGAATGATTTGCGAGGAGCAGCAGATTGTAGATGCGGCGTCTCGGAAAAATCTGAAACGGTCACTTGTAAGTACGAGGAATGAGGACAAAGGTGTTAAAGTGTTGGTGGTGCAGACAGGAAGCAGTTTAAACGGTTCAGACAGTCCTTCACATGAAGATCAGCAAGGTGGTGAAACTATGGCTGACATGATACCACCTGCTCAGGATGAAGGGGAACTTTTTCCTGAAGGTTGTAAATCAACCTGCGAAACCGAACAGCCTACTGATGAGTGATGACCATATCAATTCTAATGGGGAATGCAAAATACCATGAAGAACCTAAGGTAGATGGGGATGGAACAGGTGTGTCTGTGCAGGTTCAGGAGGAACTCGTTACTAGCGTCACTGAGGGAATTCTAACTACAGAGACACTGATCGGCCATGAGGAACCAGTGGCAATGGTTGACAGCCCCCCCCCCCCCTCAGGAGGAAGAGCAGCCTTTGGAGATCTCAAAAGAAAGTATTGTCAGATTTTTGAAGGAAACTTTCAGACAAAGGCATGTACGAATTAAGGATCATTTTCCTAACATCCAGGCCTTCCTTGCAGCCGCAAAACCTTTTCTGCAAAGCAGCGAGCATGTGGAAATCTCCGAACCTGAATTTCAGCGGCTGAGGAAATCCATCACGAAGGCAAACAAGGAATTAAATGAGGAGGAGGACTTCACCCCCCAGAAGAATCAACTATGGAACTAAATGTTGTATCCTTAAATATAAATGGGGGTCGTGCCCCCTTACGGAGGGTGCAAACTATTCAAGCGGTTGGAAAAGAAAAGGCTGACATTATTCTCTTACAAGAGACCCACGCTACTAGTGCTCAAGTAGCCGATTGGGGGAAACTTTTTAAAGGGCAATGGTGGCTAAGTGGGTTCCCTACACCTCGGGCCGGTGTTGCCATTTGCCTAAGTCATAAGATTTGTGCTCAACAGGTTTAATTTAAAGAAATCTATAAAGGGCATTTGATCTCCGTAGATTTTCTTTATAATACCCAAAAGATTATAGTAGTGAATGTTTATGCACCGTGTGACCCAATGGAGAGGAAAATTTTCTTTTCCACTCTGCGGGATTTTGTAAAAACTCTGGACCCAACAGCCTTTATTTGTATCGCGGGAGATTTTAATTGCACAATTTGTCCGTCGATTGATAGGAATGGTCATGAGCCTCATGTTGCCTCTACGAAAGCTCTAGAGGACACCATCAACATCTTTCGGTTTAAGGATGTGTGGAGATCACAACACCCACTCTCACGCTGTTATACATGGTGTAGATGCAATGATGGTATTATGTCAATGGCAAGGCTGGACAGATTCTATGTGAACAAGCCAATGTTGAATGTGGTGTTTGTCTCCAAAATTTTACCAACTGGATTCACAGCCCACAGTTTAATCTCAATGTCCTTCAAGTTACCCTTTCCACCCGGTGGTAGTGCTTACTGGTCTTTGAATACTCCTCACTTACATGACAAGGAATTTAATGAGGCCTTTCGCGTCGTGTGGGAGAAAATTCGCTCCTCCAGACCTGAGTATGATAGTCTCCGGCTGTGGTGGGACATTGCAAAATCCCAAATTAAGAATTTCTGTCAACAATATAGTGCATCCACCACTAAAATCCAATCAATATCAATCGATCAGTTAAAATCTGAAATTATATCGTTAGAACAGAATGTTGACGAGGTTGGGAGAGGTGCACGTGACCAACTAATATGGGCAAAGAAAGCAGTGCTGGAGGAAGTGGTACGGCAACGGGCGATGGGTGCCTTGGTCCGAATGCGAATGAGCTATTTAACTCTGGATATGCCAAACAAAGAGTTCTTTAAGTTAGAGTCTTCCCTCAAAAGGTCACAACAAATCCATACTTTACTCACTCCCAATGGGTCGCTGGTGACCTCCCAGCAGGCGATCAGGTGTACTCTGAAAGGGTTCTATTCTAACTTGTATTCTCCTCAGAACGTGGACAATGAGGTGATACGAGAGTTAACTGCTGGGCTTCCGAGTGTCGACGAGGATGAGCGATGCATGCTCGATTCCCCAATTTCGGCTGATGAACTTGAAGCAGCTGTGTGGAGCCTGAAAGATGGGAAAGCTTCTGGAATAGATGGCCTGCCCACAGAATTCTACAAGACCTTCTGGGCCCTTGTGGGACCTGACTTACTCGATGTACTCGATGAAAGCATACGTGCCGGAGAACTTCCAATGTCTTGTAGACGAGCAGTCGTTTGTTTGCTACCAAAAGCTGGGAATCTTCAACTGGTTGATAACTGGCGACCTGTCTCCTTATTGTGTGTTGATTACAATATTCTCTCTAAAGTACTTGCTAATCGTATGAAGACTGTGATCAGTTCAGTTATACACCCGGACCAGACCTACTGTGTGCCTGGAAAATCTATTTATGATAATATTTTTTTGGTAAGAGATGTTATTTCATGCAATAATTTCCTGCGTGACGATTTTGGATTGCTGTTTCTTGATCAAACTAAGGCCTTTGATCGTGTTGACCACAAGTACCTTTTTTCTGTCCTGAAAGGAATGGGGTTTGGTGAAACTTTCACCTCTTATGTGAAACTCCTGTATACTAATACTCAATGTATGATAAAGATCAACAATAGGTTATGCTCTCCCTTTCCTTTCCAACGGGGTATTCGCCAAGGTTGCCCCCTCTCTGGGCTTTTATATATAGTCGCCCTTGAACCACTCCTTCGGTCTATTAGACAGCAAATACCTCAGGGAATGAGAAGTATAGAAGGAGCAGAATTTGTGCAGACGGCTTATGCTGATGATGTCTGTGTTTTGATTAGAAGCTCCAATGATGTCTCTGCTTTACAACGTTGTATGCGAGATTTCTCTGCAGCCTCTTCCGGTGGGATCAATTGGAATAAAAGTACAGCATTATGGTGTGGCAAAGGCAATCTCTCTTGTGTATCACCACCCTCACTCCCACACAACCTGGTCTGGAGAACGGATGGGGTTAAATATCTTGGAGTGCATATCGGTAATCGTGAAACAGAAATGAAAAATTGGGAAGGAGTGCGGGAACAAATTATGCACAGATTGAAAGCATGGGAAGGTCTGCTGAGGTCCATCTCCTATCGAGGCCATACCCTTGTCATCAACAATCTGGTTGCAACAAAATTATGGCACAGAATTATTGCTTTACAGCCATCAAACCAACTAATTATGGCTACTCAGCAAATGCTAGTAAACTTCTTTTGGAGTGGCTACCATTGGCTGAGGCCTGAGATATTGTACTACCCCCGGAAGGAAGGTGGCCAGGGCATTGTTGATATCTCTGGCCGGGTTGTGGCCTTTCGGCTGCAGTCTTTGCAGAGACTACTGTTCGCTGAACAGCTGCCCTGGCGGCCCTTTGCATTTTTTCTGTTACAACAGGCTGGTAGACTCAGGTATGATTGGCAGCTTCTTTTGATAGACCTCGAGCATATACATTTTGCCTCTCTTCCGAGATTCTATCAGAGTTTATTGGACACTTGGAAAAGGTTTGACGTCCACCGCTTCCTTGAGGGCTATAATTGTCGAATGTTCCTTCAAGAACCCCTTTTCTTCAATAACTTTTTTCCTGGTATCCCTCATAGCCATGCCCTGATTAAAAAATGTATCCAAGGACTGATTAACAAAGTATGTGATCTGAGAGATTCATCTGGAGTTAAGTGGAAACCTGCTGGTTTGGTGGCAACCTCAGTTGGATCTCTGTCTGTCCGACTTGTAGACAAAGTTGTACGTATAGTCATTAGAAAATTTAGACAGCTAAACATCGGCTGGGAAGGTGTTGGTAACATTGAGGACTTTCGGTTAGGTTTCCCTGAAATCAAAGTGCTCCTTTCGTCTTCTCTTCAGCCGGAGATTGAACACACCCCCCCCCCCCCCCCCTTTTCATCTTGTAACTAAGATTGGAATCCGTGATCTCTCTCGACAAAATAAGAATGTACCCCTCTCTGGCAGAACACGAGTAGCTTTGTGGTCAGAGCGGTTAGGGTTGGGGTCTCCGTCTACTCCCCTTTGGCCTCACATGTACACCTTACCAATACATGGTGTGTTAGCGGATATACAATGGAGGTTAGCACACTGGGCGCTTCCCTCCAATATTTTTGTTCACCGTATTAACAGCTCACTGCCGGAAACTTGTCCTTTCTGTGATCAGAAGGAGGATTTGTTTCATGCTTATGTACAGTGTCGTCGACTGTCGTCTTGTCATCGCTTTTCTTGTTCCTTGAATATCTTTTTCACCAACTGTCCTTCCCTTTCAATATGCATATGTTTATATTTGGTGTGTCTTTCAGGCCCACATGTAGAGATGTGGGTGTTCTTCTCAATTTTTTGGTTGCTGTTGCAAAATATGCAATATATAAATCTCGGAAAATTAAAATAGATAACGGCTCTGGCTCTGATGTTATTTCTATTTTTAAAGGGTTTGTCTCAACACGACTCAAGCTAGAATTTGATTTCTTTGTCAGTAATGGAAACGTCCAACTTTTTGAGAGAAAGTGGTGTATTGGCAATGTTTGTGCTCAGTCGATGATTCAAAAGTGGTAATTACTTTATAATTCCTGATTGATTTGACTTTTTTTTTCTTTGGAACTGATTGCTTGCATATATGTTTCTTCCTGTGTCCTTGAATACATTTTTCTTTCTCTCTCTCTCTCTCTCGCCACCTGCTGGCCGTTTGTATGCTGGTTGTACTGTCATGGCGTCTGCTTGTGGAGGCCTGTGAGTGCTCTGTGTTGTTGCTCCATTCCCCCCCCCCCCCCCCCCCGTTTTCCCCCCTCCGTGTCCTTGTGCCTGTTCGTGGAGTCTTCCTGGTGATTCCCATATACGTTGAGACAGGAGAGAGAGCCGGAGAGCACAGAGTGATCGCTGGTAAGGGTTCGCCGTTTTTGGGCGTCGCCCGATCGGTGTTTGCTCCATCTTAAACCTCTATTTCCTTTTTTTCCTTTCGTTTATCTTTCCTTCAGTTTGTTTTGTTGCCTCCCTTTTCCGAAGTTAGGGAAATCGGAGAGGTCTGATTACTTCCCATTCCCGGAGTTCGGGTAGGGAAGATTATATTATATATTCACCCTCCCCGAGTTGGGGAGGGGTTGTAAGTGCAGCTGTTCCAGTATGGCAGCTGCACTAACTCGATTTACGGCCTTTCAGAGCCTGACCCGTAAGCACGGGTTCTTTTGTGTACCTCCGGAACGTGAGGTTAGTGTCGAGGACGTTGTCCTCGCAACCGGTCGTGTTGTCGGGATCGACAAAGTTGTTGCCGCTTCGCGGATGAACAAGCGGCTCGTTATTTTTTTGTCCGACGTGGATTATGTCCCACAAATTGTCGAACAGGGTTTGACAATCGATCCAGATTTATTTGTTATGATTTCCCCACTAGATAGCCCAGCGATAAAAGTAGTGATATCCAATTGCCCCCCATTTGTATCCGACGATGTACTAATTCAAGAATTGTCCCGATACGGTACCATCGTGTCTCGTATCTCCATGATTCCCTTCGGGTCACGAAACAACGATTTAAGGCACGTGGTTTCATTCCGGCGGCAGGTGTTTATGATTTTAAAAGATTCCCAGAAGGATTTAAACCTTATAATAAAATTAAAACATCAGCAGAACGAATATACAGTGTATGTGTCCACCAACGTTCTAAAATGTTTTGGCTGCGGACAATTTGGGCATGTTAAGCATGACTGCCCCCGAAAAGAGAATTCTCCACAAGTACAACCTCCCCTCCGAACCGGGAATAAGCAACCCCCCCACCTTCCCACCACCGATCCAAACCCTTCCACCACCGAACCAAGCCTTCCCGCCGCCGAACCAAGCCTTCCCACCACCGAACCAAACCCTCCCACCACCGAACCCTCCCACCACCGAACCAAGCCTTCCCGCCGCCGAACCAAACCCTCCCACCACCGAACCAAGCCTTCCCGCCGCCGAACCAAGCCCTCCCACCACCGAACCAAGCCTTCCCGCCGCCGAACCAAGCCCTCCCACCACCGACCCAAACCTTCCCACCATCGACCCAAGCCTTACCACCACTGATCCCAATCTGTCTACCACCGACCCAAGCCCTCCTACCACCGATCCAAACCCCCCCGCCGTACCCCCTTCCCCTCTCCTTGAAACAGGGGCCCCTCCCTCTACTGAAGGATCTAATTGCAGCCATCTCCTGTTAACGATAGACCTCACCCCCCAGGCGACATCGTCCAATCACAGCTTGTTGCCTGCTATAACTGATCCTACCTCTCTCGCCGTGGTAGCCGATGGGAATCCCCTCCCGATGATCACGTCCTCCCCCCCCCCCCCCCCTCCCCCCAAACCCTTGCAATCTCTTCCCACTAACCAGGACGAGTTTCAATTAGTCTGCCCAAAAGGAAAAAGACATCTACAAACAACAGATGAAAACGGTCATCTCTTTAAAAAACCTACAACTGAAAACCGACAGCCCCTCCTCTCTGCCCTAGATTTGTCCCTCGTCACAGAAAATCGTTTCTCGGTATTGGAGGACATAGATGTGGATGAATCCTCGCCCTTGTCGACTGACCTGGAAACTGATATGGTTGAACCGCAAAAATTAGTACCACCCCCACCCCCCCCCCCCTCCCCTGAAGATGGCTCATTTCTCTCCCTCCCCGTCCCCCCCCTCTATGGACTATGCCCCATCCGATAACGTGGAGGGATGTGATGACGGTGAGGAGATAAATGATGAAAACCAGTGTGACACACCATCTGAGCCATCTGATATAGATGACTCTGTTAGTGAATGTGGTAGCCTTAAGGAAGAAGAAACCCCTCCAATCCCTCCCTCCGAGATAAAAAGGTTTCTTAAGGACACATTCCGAAAAAGGAATGTTGTAATAGAAACCTTTTTTCCGGAGCTACCTGATTTTATACATTCCGCTAGATTGATGGTAAAACGGCCCCACGTTTTTAATTTCAATTCCTCCCAACGTCACCGTTTAAAGAAGTGGTTGCAAAAAGCTAAGAATGAACTGCTATCAAAAAATTGAGTGGTGGTCACTCCTCCTTATAGCTGTAATGAGTTTTTCCATTTGTAGCCTGAATATTAACGGACGATGTAGCTCTGTCCGTAAAGTCCAAGTAAGGGATTTTTTATTACAGAAGAAAGTTGACATTGCCCTCTTACAAGAGACCCATGCCAACGACTGCTGTGTCGCAGAGTGGTGTAGGCTCTTCCCCGGCCTGTCCTTCTTTAGTAACGGTGACTCCCGCAAAGGCGGTGTCGCAATAATTCTTAGCCCCTCCTTTTCGCCTTCATCGCTTAAATTCGACGAAATACACAAGGGATCCCTAGCATCCCTAGAATTCCACTACTGTGGAAAATTCTATACTATTTTTAATATCTATGCCCCAAGTACGCCTGTAGCTCGGCGAGTTTTTTAAAATAACCTTGGGACACACCTAACGTCCCTCGACAGCCAAAATGCCCTTAAAGACCAAGACAATCATGTTTGTATTGGTGGAGATTTTAATTGCACCCTCCAACCCCAACTAGACAGGAACAGTGCAGAGCCCCATCCTGCCTCTACAATCCCTCTCACCAAATTTTTAAAACAAATGAATTTGACAGATATATGGCGGGTACAGCATCCATCAATCAGGCAATACACATGGTGTCGATGCATTCAGGGTAATATTGTACTTGCTCGCTTGGACAAGTTTTATATTAATCCTCCACTTGAACGCCTCGTTCTGTCATCCAAAATTTGCCCATCAGGATTCTCGGACCACAGCGCAACATTTCTCAAAATTTCTGCCCCCTGCCCGAAACACAAGAGTGCTTTTTGGAAATTTAATAACAACTTACTTGATGATAGTACCTTTAAGGACATTTTTCCGGAAATTTGGAATATTCTAGTTGCCTCCCAAGGGAATTTCTCAAACCTCAGACAATGGTGGGATAATGCCAAAACGCACATCAGACTGTTCTGCCAACAATATCGTGCGTATGGTGTTCAAGAGGAAAGAAAAACCACAACCTTACTTGAAGATGAAATCCTGGAATTACAGGAACAGCTTCAGGGAACTGCAAGTGTGAGCTACCAGGGAATGAGGCAACAAATTCATGGAAAAACGGCCTTACTGAATTCCATATCCGAAAGGCGAGCACAAAATGCTTTATTGCGCCTGAAGATGAGGTACATACACGACCTTGATGCTCCAACCAAATTCTTCTTCAGCCTTAAAAGGGGGGCCTCTTCGTCAATGATTACACGCTTGCTCCATGATGGGGAACTCCTTTATGAAGATGGCAGAATCAGGGAATGTGCCCGGAAACATTTTAAACAACGGTTTATGCGGCATGACATTAACCAGGATGCAATATCGGAACTTGTTTCTAACCTTCCAACATTGGCAGAGGATCAGAAGCAGCAGTTGGAGGATCCTCTTAGGTTACCTGAACTCACCGCTGCCTTGAAGGCCTTGGAACCTGATAAAGCCCCTGGACTGGATGGGCTGACTAGTGAATTTTTCCAGTTTTTTTGGGACGCCATTGGACCTCACCTACTGCGGGTATTGAATGAATGTTTAGAGGATGGACAACTGCCGTGGAGTTGCCGGAGAGCAGTCACCACCTTAATTCCTAAGAAAGCGGACACTCAACTTATAGAGAACTGGCGTCCTATTTCTGTTTTATGTACGGATTATAAAATTTTATCCAAAGCCTTGTCTAATCGAATGAAACCTTTTATGAATGTACTAATAGGAGAACATCAATCCTTTTGTATTCCTGGACGTACTATTTTTAATAATATCTTTCTTATCCGTGATACCATTCGGTTTTGTAACAATTTTAATATGAATGTTTGTCTGTTTTTCATTGACCAAGGAAAAGCCTTTGACTGTATTGCCCTGACCACATGTACCTTTTTAGAGTTTAAGAGAATTTTGGGTTTGGACCTATTTTTATCTCGTACGTTAAACTTTTGTATTGTAATATATCCAGTGTTCTTAAAATTAATCAAGTATTGTGTAGCCCCATTGCTGTACAACGGGGAGTACGGCAAGGTTGCCCGCTATCTGGACTTTTATACTCTCTTGCCATCGAACCTCTTCTGCTCCAATTACGTACGCACATTTCTGGCTTCACTGGATAAATTCTTACCACACCGCTAAAAGTCTCTGCCTATGCAGATGATGTCTGTATTTATATAAAAAATAGTGCTGACGTCACTGCGGTGGCTCAGGCACTAAAGACATATTGTCAGGCTTGTCCAGGCCAGGTAAACTGGAAGAAGAGTGAAGCCCTTTGGATAGGACCTGGAGATTGCCCGCCAATTGTCCTACCAGGAGGAGTGAACTGGCAGAAAAGTGGCATTAAATACCTCGGTATTTTCCTAGGAGACAACACCTTTGAGCAGCAGAACTGGGTGGTATTACCGGACAAGGTAACGACAAAACTGGCCCGCTGGAAAGGACTTCTTTCTCAACTTTCGTACCGCGGAAGAACTCTCGTCATTAACAATCTTGTCGCCTCTATGCTATGGCATAAGATGATATGCCTACAACCGCCCGGGAGCCTTCTTATCACACTCCAAAAGAGCATTGTCGATTTTTTCTGGAGCGGGAAGCACTGGCTCCAACCCCCCGTGGCATACTTACCACTCACTGAAGGTGGCCAAGGTCTTATTGATATCCGCAGCCGGATTATGGTCTTCCGGCTTCATATCGTGCGCCAACTTGTATATGGAGATGAAGCCCTACTCTGGAGGCCTCTGGCTAACTGCATATTGCAACTTACATGCAAGCTGGGTTACGACCGAGAACTTTTCTTGATGAACCCTCTTCAGATCGATTCATCCTTGCTGCCCACCTTTTACCAAGGGGTGATGAACGCCTGGCAAGCCCTGTCCTTTTCCCGTGAAATGGCAACATACAACATGGAAATGTTGTTGAATGAGCCCCTATGCTACAACCCCTTCCTGGAAAACAGCTTGAATAATAGGGGACTCGTTCAACGTTTTGTTGATGCCAAGCTGCTGCGAGTGAAAGACCTCATGACAGAGTCTGGGAGCTGCCGGCTGAGTGCTGCCGCTGTGGCACAAAAAACCGGAATAAAATCTGTCAGGATCATCTCTCGGTTCCTTCAAGGGATATCCACAACGTATCGTAATACCTGCGAGGAACTTGGCCCTTCCCCCGAGGAAACAGCGGGTAACTTCCCCAAACTCCTAGTCTTCAGCCCGCCACTTAATCTGTCCCCTGGCCTGAACAGCCCTGATGACACTGCATTATCCCTTCCCGCCTTTCCAAAGAAAACTTTGTACAACGCGTACGTTAAAATTTTATACGCAAAAACATTTTCTGAGCACCCGAGGCTTCGATGGCGGGATGTTTTACCCCCAATACCCCCCAATTGCCCCAATTGGCGAAGTTTTTATCTCTTGCCTACTCCAAAGTATGTTGGAGATATTCAATGGAAACTTGTACACTGGATTTTACCTTATAATGTTTTACTGAACCGGTTTTCTACTGCTAACTCTAATCTATGCCCTTTCTGTGCATCCATTGAAACCCTACCGCATATATACCTTGAGTGTGAACGATTGCAACCTCTTTTTACATTCCTTCAGGAACGCTTTGTGAAGCTTGGTTCCCTCTTCAATCACAATGTTTTTATTTATGGTGTTTTAGGACCGTCTTCCCTTAGAAATGTGGTTTTAATGAATTTTTTAATTGGCCAGGCCAAGTTTGCAATTTATAAATCCAGGAAGAAAAAAATGGGAAACGCTTCTGACTCGTCATATGATGTACTGCTCACCTTTAAGGCTCTTGTAAATGCAAGACTAAAGTTAGAATACCGGTTTTTTTAAATGAACAAGAATTTATCATGTTTTAAAGAAAAGTGGGTTTTTAATGATGTCATATGCACACTTGATGATGATGATTTGATAATAACTTTTCCTTGAGACCATTTTTATTGTGTTTTGTTTCTTTATGACTGAACATAACTGATTTTTTGTACTCTTGTAATAAAAGGAAGAAACAGTCAGTCTCTCTCTCTCGCTCTCTCGCTCTCTCGCTCTCTCGCTCTCTCGCTCTCTCGCTCTCTCTCGCTCTCTCGCTCTCTCGCTCTCTCGCTCTCTCGCTCTCTCGCTCTCTCTCTCTGCTCTTGATGTATTTATAGCTCTTGCATGAGCATTTCCTTTAAAATTGGTTGTGGTTTTGTTTGTGGCTTCACCCTTGGTTTGTAAAATATATATATTTGTATATTTGCTGGTTTCTTTTAAATACCCTTTGCTCTTTTTGTGGTGTCTTCATGATCCTTATGCAATTCCTTTAAACTGGTTGCTTTGTTTTTTTACAACTGCTTTGTGAAATGTTTTTTTTACAACGGCTTGTGGAATGGCTTTACATTGTTTATAATAAAAGGACACAAAAGTCAAAGTCTCTCTGTCTCTCTGTCTCTCTGTCTCTCTGTCTCTCTGTCTCTCCTGTCATGGCGTCTGCTTGTGCTCTGTGTTGGTGCTCCCTTCCCCACCCCCTGTTCACCCCTCTGTGTCCCTGTGTCTGTTTGTGGTTTTTTTTCCCCGTGATTCCCATATATGTTGAGACGGGAGAGAGAGCCGGAGAGCACAGGGTGATTGCTGGTAAGGCTTCGTCGTTTTTGGGCGTCGCCCAATCGGTGTTTGCTCTTTCATCTTAAACCACTATTTCCTTTTTTTCCTTTCGTTTATCTTTCTTTCAGTTTGTTTTGTTGCCTCCCTTTCCCGAAGTTAGGGAAATCGGAGCGGTCTGTTTACTTCCCATCCCCGGAGTTCGGGTAGGGAATATTATATTATATATTCACTCTCCCCGAGTCGGGGAGAGGTTGTAAGTGCAGCTGTTCCAGCATGGCAGCTGCACTGTCTCGATTTACGGCTTTTCAGAGCCTGACCCGTAAGAACGGGTTATTTTGTGTACCTCCGGAACGAGAGGTTAGTGTCGAGGACGTTGTCCTCGCGACCGGTCGTGTTGTCGGGATCGACAAGGTTGTTGCTGTTACGGATTCCGGATTTATGTGAATTACTATTCAGGTCATTTCTTATTAATGTTTATTCTATTAAAGGTTGTTGTGGTTAAATGGTTAGAAGCGCTCCTGATAACAGGAGACCGGAAACGGGATGGTAAACCGGAAGAAGAAAAAGACAAGGTCGGGAGAGAAGCGGCCATCTTGATCCTCGACCAGCTCCGACGCGAGCCGAGTCGATCTTTATCTGCTTTGGAACGCTGCGTTTGAAAAGCCCGTCTGGCGAGAGGAGTTACCTGTGCGGGGTGATTGCCTGTTACGTGTCAGGTTGCCGTGGGTTCCTGGAAGGAACCAAGCATCCGGCACTGTTCGCCTCGACGCCTACGAGTGCGTGTACGGGTCGCACTTGGGCCTCGCGCACTTTGCGAGCCGTTCACAGCCCAGAGGCCGCGATCACGGGCTCCGACCCCGGTGGCGTCCCGAGGAGGTGTCCGCTGCAGCAGCCGTTCCCGGTACGGGACGTGCACGTTTGGAGCACGTCAGCCAGGAGTCCGTTCAACCGCCCGTGTGCGGAGAAGTCGACCTTCACCTTGGTCTGGAGGGGCCCAGAGACATTGTGAGGGAGAGTGACCATTGAGGGTGCAGTGAGTGGGGTAAAGGGGGGAAATATATGAGATGGCCATCTTAGTAATATTGTTGATTGATTGTTGATTGTTGTTGATTGATTGGGAATATATTATTGATTAATCTGGATCCTTGGTGTGGGGTTTCTTATTGACTGGAATTCATATTGATTGCGTTACGAAAGCGTATAAATCATATATCTTTCTGGCGGGGTTCCTCTCACGGTCCGGGGGTCACCAAGACCAGGTAGTCACCGGGAGGACCACGTAACAGTTGCCGCTTCACGGATGAACAAGCGGATCGTTATTTTTCTGTCCGACGTGGATTGTGTCCCACAAATTGTCGAACAGGATTTGATAATCGATCCAGGTTTATTTGTTATGGTTTCCCCACTTGATAGCCCAGCAATAAAAGTCGTGATATCCAATTGCCCCCAATTTGTATCCGACGATGTATTAATTAAAGAGTTGTCCCGATACGGTACCATCGTGTCTCTTATCTCCATGATTGCCTTCGGGTCACGGAACAACGATTTAAGACACGTGGTCTTATTCCGGCGGCAAGTGTTTATGATTTTAAAAGATTCCCAGAAGGATTTAAACCTTATAGTAAAATTAAAGCATCAACAGAATGAATATACAGTTTACGTGTCCACCAACGTTCTAAAATGTTTTGTTTGCGGACAATTTGGGCATGTTAAGTATGACTGTCCCCGAAAAGAGAACTCTCCACAAGTACAACCTCCCCTCCGAACCAGGAATAAGCAAGCCCCCCACCTTCCCACCACTGATCCAAACCCTTCCACCACCGACCGAAGCCTTCCCACCACCGAACCAAGCCTTCCCGCCACCGAACCAAGCCTTCCCGCCACCGACCCAAGCCTTCCCACCACCGACCCAAGCCTTCCCACCACCGACCCAAGCCTTCCCGCCACCGACCCAAGCCTTCCCGCCACCGACCCAAGCCTTCCCGCCACCGACCCAAGCCTTCCCACCACCGACCCAAGCCCTCCCACCACCGACCCAAGCCTTCCCGCCACCAACCCAAGCCTTCCCGCCACCGACCCAAGCCTTCCCATCACCGACCCAAGCCCTCCCACCACCGACCAAAGCCTTCCCACCACCGACCCAAGCCCTCCCACCACCGACCCAAGCCTTCCCGCCACCGACCCAAGCCTTCCCACCACCGACCCAAGCCTTCCCACCACCGACCCAAGCCTTCCCGCCACCGACCCAAGCCTTCCCACCACCGACCCAATCGTTCCTGTCACTGATCCAAGTCTTTCTACCACCGACCAAAGCCTTCCTACCACCGATCCAAGCATCCCCGCCATACCCCCCTCCCCTCCCCTTGAAACGGCCCCCCCCCCCCATACTGCAGGAACGTCAACAAAAGACCTCCCCCCCCCCCCCCCCCCAGGCGACATCGTTAAATCACAGCTTGTTTCCTGCTACAACTGATCCTATCTCTGTCTCCGAGGTAGCCGATGGAAATCCTCCCCCGATGATTACGTCCTCCCTCCCCCCAATCCCCTGCAATCTCCCCCCACTAACCAGGATGAGTTTCAATTAGTCTGCCCAAAAGGAAAAAGACATTTGCAAACAACAGATGAAAATGGTCATCTCTTTAAAAAAAAACCCACAACTGAAAACCGACAGCCCCTCCCCCCTGCCCCAGATTTGTCCCTCGTCACAGAAAATCGTTTCTCTGTATTGGAGGACAGAGATGTGGATGAATTCTCGCCCTTGTCTACTGACCTAGAAACTGATATGGTTGACCCGCAAAAATTAGTACTCCCCAACCTCTCCCCCCTCCCCTGAAGATGGCTCATTTCTCTGCCTCCCCATCCCCTCCCTCTATGGGCTATGCTCCATCCGATAATGTGGAGGGATGTGATGATGGTGAGGAAGTAAATGATGAAAACCAGTGTGACACATCATCTGAGCCATCTGATATAGATGACTCTGTTAGTGAATGTGGTAGCCTTAAGGAAGAAGAAACCCCTCCAATCCCTCCCTCCGAGATAAAAAGGTTTCTTAAGGGCACATTCCGAAAAAGGAATGTTGTTATAGAAACCTTTTTTTCCGGAGCTACCTGATTTTATACATTCCGCTAGATTGATGGTAAAACGGCCCCATGTTTTTAATTTCAATTCCTCCCAACGTCACTGTTTAAAGAAGTGGTTGCAAAAAGCTAAGAATGAACTGCTATCAAAAAATTGAGTGGTGGTCACTCCTCCTTGTGGTTGTAATGAGGTTTTCGATTTGTAGCCTGAATATTAACGGAGGATGTAGCTCTGTCAGTAAAGTCCAAGTAAGGAATTTTTTATTACAGAAGAAAGTTGACATTGCCCTCTTACAAGAGACCCATGCCAACGACTGCTGTGTCGCAGAGTGGTGTAGGCTCTTCCCCGGCCTGTCCTTCTTTAGTAACGGTGACTCCCGCAAAGGCGGTGTCGCAATAATTCTTAGCCCCTCCTTTTCGCCTTCATCGCTTAAATTCGACGAAATACACAAGGGATCCCTAGCATCCCTAGAATTCCACTACTGTGGAAAATTCTATACTATTTTTAATATCTATGCCCCAAGTACGCCTGTAGCTCGGCGAGTTTTTTTTAATAACCTTGGGACACACCTAACGTCCCTCGACAGCCAAAATGCCCTAAAAGACCAAGACAATCATGTTTGTATTGGTGGAGATTTTAACTGCACCCTCCAACCCCAGCTAGACAGGAACAGTGCAGAGCCCCATCCTGCCTCCACAATCCCCCTCACCAAATTTTTATAACAAATGAATTTGACAGATATATGGCGGGTACAGCACCCATCAATCAGGCAATACACATGGTGTCGATGCATTCAGGGTAATATTGTACTTGCTCGCTCGGACAAGTTTTATGTAATCCTCCACTTGAACGCCTCGTTCTGTCATCCCAAATTTGCCCATCAGGATTCTCGGACCACAGCGCAACATTTCTCAAAATTTCTGCCCCCTGCCCGAAACACAAGAGTGCTTTTTGGAAATTTAATAACAACTTACTTGATGATAGTACCTTTAAGGACATTTTTCCGGAAATTTGCAACATCCTAGTTGCCTCCCAAGGAAATTTCTCAGACCTCAGACAATGGTGGGATAATGCCAAAACGCACATCAGACTATTCTGCCAACAATATCGTGCGTATGGTGTTCAAGAGGAAAGAAAAACCACAACCTTACTTGAAGATGAAATCCTGGAATTACAGGAACAGCTCCAGGGAACTGCAAGTGTGAGCTACCAGGAAATGAGGCAGCAAGTTCATGGAAAAACGGCCTTGCTGAATTCCATATCTGAAAGGCGAGCACAAAATACTTTATTGCGCCTGAAGATGAGGTACATACACGACCTTGATGCTCCAACCAAATTCTTCTTCAGCCTTAAAAGGGGGGCCTCTTCGTCAGTGATTACACGCTTGCTGCATGATGGGGAACTCCTTATGAAGATGGCAGAATCAGGGAATGTGCCCGGAAACATTTTAAACAACGGTTTATGCGGCATGACATTAACCAGGATGCAATATCTGAACTTATTTCTAACCTTCCAGCATTGGCGAAGGATCAGAAGCAGCAGTTGGAGGATCCTCTTCGTTTACCTGAGCTCACCGCTGCCTTGAAGGCCTTGGAACCCGATAAAGCCCCTGGACTGGATGGGCTGACTAGCGAATTTTTCCAGTGTTTTTGGGACGCCATTGGACCTCACCTACTGCAGGTACTGAATGAATGTTTAGAGGATGGACAACTGCCGTGGAGTTGCCGGAGAGCAGTCACCACTTTAATTCCTAAGAAAGCGGACACTCAACTTATAGAGAACTGGCGTCCTATTTCTGTTTTATATACGGATTATAAGATTTTAGCCAAAGCCTTGTCTAATCGAATGAAACCTTTTATGAATGTACTAATAGGAGAACATCAATCCTTTTGTATCCCTGGACGTACTATTTTTTAATAATGTCTTTCTTATCCGTGATACCATTCGTTTTTGTAACAATTTTAACAAGAATGTTGGTCTGTTTTTCATTGACCAAGGAAAAGCCTTTGATTGTATTGACCACATGTACCTTTTTGGAGTTTTGGAGAATTTTGGTTTTGGGCCTATTTTTATCTCGTATGTTAAGCTTTTGTATTGTAATATATCCAGTGTTCTTAAAATTAATCAAGCATTGTGTAGCCCCATTGCTGTGCAACGGGGAGTATGGCAAGGTTGCCCGCTATCTGGACTTTTATACTCTCTTGCCATCGAACCTTTTCTGCTCCAATTACGTACGCACATTTCTGGCTTCACTGGATCAATTCTTACCACACCGCTAAAAGTCTCTGCTTATGCAGATAATGTCTGTATTTATGTAAAAAAATAATGCTGATGTCACTGCGGTGGCTCAGGCATTAAAGACATATTGTCAGGCTTGTTCAGGCCAGGTGAACTGGAAGAAGAGTGAAGCCCTTTGGATAGGACCTGGAGATTGCCCACCAATTGTCCTGCCAGGAGGAGTGAACTGGCAGAAAAATGGCATCAAATACCTCGGTATTTTCCTAGGAGACAACACCTTTGAGCAGCAGAACTGGGTCGGATTACCAGACAAGGTAATGGCAAAACTGGCCCGCTGGAAAGGACTTCGTTCTCAACTTTCTTACCGCGGAAGAACTCTTGTCATTAACAATCTTGTCGCCTCTATGCTATGGCATAAGATGATATGCCTACAACCGCCCGGGAGCCTTCTTATCACACTCCAAAAGAGCATTGTCGATTTTTTCTGGAGTGGGAAACACTGGCTCCAACCTGCCGTGGCATACTTACCACTTACTGAAGGTGGCCAAGGTCTCATTGACATCCGCAGCCGGATTATGGTCTTCCGGCTTCATATCGTTCGTCAACTTATATATGGAGATGAAGCCCTACTCTGGAGGCCTCTGGCTAACTGCATATTGCAGCTTACATGCAAGCTGGGCTACTGCTGAGAACTTTTCTTGATGAACCCTCATCAAATATTTATCCTTGCTGCCCACCTTTTACCAAGGGGTGATGAACGCCTGGCAAGCCCTGTCCTTTTCCCGTGAAATGGCAACATACAACATGGAAATGTTGTTGAATGAACCCCTATGCTACAACCCCTTTCTGGAAAACAGTTTAAATAATAGGGGACTCATTCAACGTTTTGTTGATGCCAAGCTGCTGCGAGTAAAAGACCTCATGACAGAGTCTGGGAGCTGCTGGTTGAGTGCTGCTGCTGTGGCACAAAAAACTGGAATAAAATCTGTCAGGATCATCTCTCGGTTCCTTCAAGGGATATCCACAACGTATCGTAGTACCTGCGAGGAACTTGGACCTTCCCCCAAGGAAACAACAGGTGACTTCCCTAAACTCCTTGTCTTCAGCCCGCCATTAATCTGTCGCCTGGCCTGAACAGCCCTGATGACACTGCATTATCCCTTCCTTCCTTTCCAAAGAAAACTTTGAACAACGCGTACGTTAAAATTTTATATGCAAAAACATTTTCTGAGCACCTGAGGCTTCGATGGCGGGATGTTTTACCCCCAATACCCCACAACTGTCCCAATTGGCGAAGTTTTTATCTCTTGCCTACTCCAAAGTATGTTGGAGATATTCAATGGAAGCTTGTACACTGGATTTTACCTTATAATGTTTTACTGAACCGGTTTTCTACTGCTAATTGTAATCTGTGCCCTTTCTGTGCATCCGTTGACACTTTACCGCATATATACCTTGAGTGTGAACGATTGCAACCTCTTTTTACCTTTCTCCAGGAACGCTTTGTGAAGCTCGGTTCTCTCTTCAATTACAATGTTTTTATTTATGGTGTTTTAGGACTGTCTTCCCTTAGGAATGTGATTTTAATGAACTTTTTAATTGGTCAGGCCAAGTTGGCAATTTACAAGTCCAGGAAGAAAAAAATGGGAAACGTTTCTGGTTCTTCATATGATGTACTGCTCACCTGTAAGGCTCTTGTAAGGGCAAGATTAAAGCAAGAGTACCGTTTTTTTTTAATGAACAAGAATTTAACATGTTTTAAAGAAAAGTGGGTTTTTAATGTCGTCATATGCAAACTTGATGATGATGATTTGTTAATACTTTCTCCTTGAAACCATTTTAGTTATTGTGTTTCTTTCTTTGTGACTGTACATAACTGATCCTTTTCACTTTTGTAATAAAAGGAAGAAACAGTCTCTCTCTCTCTCTCTCTCCCTCTCTCTCTCTCTCGTGGCGGATCCCGTGCCTGTCGACGTACTAAGGCTAAGGGGGTGGGGGGGAGGGGGTCGGGGGTCGGTTAAGACCACGTTTCCCTACAGACACCGGGTCCATGGGCCGTCAACCGCGACGAAGCTCGCACCCGGGAGGTAGCGAGGCAACTCCAATGGCCAATCCCCCAACCACGGACCGAAGGGTTATCGACCGTGATCCAAATACCTTCGAGACCACGTGACCGGGAAGGCAGGGTATTGAACCCCTCGCGATCCCACACCTAGTTCATCCAGGCATGCCAAGCGAATCACGCGGTGTGGGTCGTGGTTTCACACTGCGTGATTTATGGACCCAATCGAGCAGCCGAATTCGGTTTGAACTATGCTGGGTCAATAGGGGAAAAGGACGCACACGGGCAGGTCGAGAGGAAATATAATGTACACATCTTTATTCACAAAAAAAACACAGAAAAAGGACGAGAAGCAGGCTTATAAATCCTTACCTATCTATTCCCAACACAGGCGCCTGGCACACTCGCACACAGGGGATAAGTCACACCGGTTAGACTCGTACCGGGAGGACGTGCGGACGCTGATTCGGGTGAGGGAAGCTCCTGTGTGTGGCGTACGGGTCGATCCGGTAGACAGCACGAAGGAGGATCAGCATGAAGAATGACCACCTGCTCGGAGGAAGATCAGCATGGAGAAACTATCAGCTTGGGGAATGATCAGCACGGAGAACGATCAGCTCGGAGGAAGATCAGCACGGGGAACGATCAGCTCAGTGAATGACCAGCTCGGAGGACGACCAGCTCGGAGAACGACCAGCTTGGAGGACGACCAGCTCGGAGAACGACCAGCTCGGAGAACGACCAGCTCGGAGAACGACCAGCTCGGAGAACGAACAGCTTGGAGGAAGATCAGCTCGGAGGACGACCAGCTCGGAGAACGACCAGCTCGGAGAACGACCAGCTCGGAGAACGACCAGCTCGGAGAACGAACAGCTCGGAGGAAGATCAGCTCGGAGGACGACCAGCTCGGAGAACGACCAGCTCGGAGAACGACCAGCTCGGAGAACGACCAGCTCGGAGAACGAACAGCTCGGAGAACGACCAGCTCGGAGGACGACCAGCTCGGAGAACGAACAGCTCGGAGAACGACCAGCTCGGAGGACGACCAGCTCGGAGAACGACCAGCTTGGAGGAAGATCAGCTCGGAGAACGAACAGCTCGGAGGACGATCAGCTCGTGGAATGACCATCTCGGGGAACGACCAGCTCGGAGAACGACCAGCTCGGAGAACGACCAGCTCGGAGGACGACCAGCTCGGAGAACGACCAGCTCGGAGGAAGATCAGCTCGGAGAACGAACAGCTCGGAGGACGATCAGCTCGGAGAACGACCAGCTCGGAGAACGACCAGCTCGGAGAACGACCAGCTCGGAGGACGACCAGCTCGGAGGACGACCAGCTCGGAGAACGACCAGCTCGGAGGAAGATCAGCTCGGAGAACGAACAGCTCGGAGGACGATCAGCTCGTGGAATGACCATCTCGGGGAACGACCAGCTTGGAGGAAGATCAGCACGGAGAAACGATCAGCTCGGTGAATGATCAGCACGGAGAACGATCAGCTCGGAGGAAGACCAGCACGGGGAACGACCAGCTCGGAGAACAAACAGCTCGGAGAACGACCAGCCCGGGCTACGATCAGCACGGCCTTTTATCGGGGGCAATGCCCTTCTGGAAGGTTCCACGGCCTACCACTGGTCACTGTTGGTCATGTGCGGTCATTCAGGCCGCCTCCCTCTGGAAGGTTCCAAGGCCTACCACTGGCCGCTGCTGGTCATGTAGGAGCTGACTTCCAGACTTCTTTCCAGCGAAGACTTCTCAAATGAGAATCAAGAAAACCTCACTGAGTTCCAACTTAGATTTATTCAAACAATTGCGGAGAGAAAACCAACACTATCACACTATACATTTATATGTTGGAACCCATCTGTGGATCGGTCCCATCGGCCGATGGGTCTGACCCATCTGTGGATGCACGAGAAATGACAATGTAGACCCATCGGCCGATGGGTCTGCGCCATCTGTGGATGTGTTGTTCACCTTGAAGGAATGTGTATGCATCAATGTGGTGGATGAGTATGTTTATTTGAACCTAAAAATATTATCTTATTTTTATCTTATCGACAAACGGTTATCGACAAACCACATGTCACGGACTGCTTTATAAACATTTATGACATCAATTGCTTATTTTTAGGTTCAAATAAACATACTCATCCACCATTGATGCATACACATTCCTTCAAGGTGAACAACACATCCGCAGATGGCGCAGACCCATCGGCCGATGGGACCGATCCACAGATGGGTTCCAACATATACACAGAAGCACACAACGACGCATCGTCCACTCGAAGGAATTCTCTGAGTCTCCCTTTGTTCAATTCCCTTAAATAAGCCTCGTCTCCTTTTGATGTTGTTTGCTTGAGATCCGGGGTCACTGAAAGGCAGCCTTCCTGGTGCCAAGAGGATCTGCTTGTCATCATGGAGCGACTCAGAAGTTGATAAAGGTCAATCCTTTGACCTGTTCAGCCTCACTAATTGAGTGCTGTATACCAACCCCGTGCTGTATCCACACTCTTGCCTCCGGACCTTTCACAGACGTGACAAAGGTCAACTCACAGATGTCCAGTAGTTGTTCGATCTTGGTTCCATGCACATTCCCTTGCTCAGACTGCACGCTTTGAGAACCCATTTTACACAAGATTCACATCGAAATGCAATTGAACTGTTTTTGGCAATAAATTGCCCCTTACATATCATATATAATTCCACAGTCACGTGCAGTCGTTCATTCAGCCCGGCCTCCTTCTGGAAGGTTCCACGGCCCGTGTTTGCCCACCCATGAACCAACGTCTTCTTTAACAACACTAGAGGTTGGAATCCTGCCTAAATCAACGCATATATGCTTTAATTACTACACAATGGAAAAGGGAGCTAATCTTTGCATTTAATAAGAAATAACTGACTAATGCAGGCTACATGTTGTGTAATTAACTAGAGGGGGTTTCTTTTATTGCTCAACCGTAACAATATATATATATAGATATATACACACGAGAAGATAAGACCCATCGCTTCGCTGACAGTATACCATTGTTATAGATAGATATAGACACGTATTTAAAAGGTGGTGTACAGGTTGTTCCAAAATGACCTGGACAACTTTGGTTGTTAATATAATTAGTACCACATAATACAACGACATTATACAGAACTCGTAAAGTTTTTTGCACACCATCAATACACTTCAATATGAGGTTTGTTTGTCGCATGGGCAGGACATCAAGGCGGTACACATGTTCTTGCCATGTTCGGCTCAGCACGTTTGCATCCACCAGTGTGCAGCTGTGATCCGAGAACGAAGATCCTGCAGGTTTGCCACCTTGGTGTAGACATCTTTGACAAACCCCCACAGAAAAAAAATTCAAGGGGGGGTTCAGTCTTGTGATTGTGGGAGCCATCTCGGACAATCCAGTGACGTGGAAATTTCTCATTCATGACGGCTAGAAACTAAGATGAAAGCAAGCTCTGTCTGTGAACATGACCTTTTTCAGGTAATATTCCTCATCCTCTATGTGACTGAGCATATCCAAGGCAAATGTCTTGTGTTTGGGTCCGTCATTTGGTTTAAGTTCCTGCAGAATCTGCACCTTATAGACATAAAGCAGTGTTTTATGCAAAATCCTGCGTACAGTTGTGGTTGGTAGTCACAGTTCTCTGGATGCGCGTGGGATTGATTTTCTGGGACTTTGTTGAAATGATTCACGTACTCGTTCAACGTCTGCTGCAATTGTGCTTGGTCGACCGGTACTTTTCTGTTTCTGACAACTTCCTGTCTCCTTAAACCTCTTCTACCACTCTCTGGATACTCCTCCGCAATGGCGGATTCCTTCCATACCTTGTACGCAAATTACACTGAACTTGCGTGTCGGATCTCATCTCGAAGAACTGTTAGACGCACTGATAGTTAGGGGATATTATCAGATATCTGGCAAATCTGGGAACAAATTCCTTTCCAAGAAATTTCTTCACCAATATGTTTGTAAAGGTGTCTACTAACACATTTCAAAAAGTTTAAATTCAACTCCCGTAGGACAACCCGTGACAGCTGCTGAAAGTTTGGGTACCCGGAACCTTATCCGGGAAAAATTGAAAATGTTTAATTCTGCCTTAAGCAGCTTGTGAGGAGTCAAACTGGGGGTTTTTCATGATTCTGAATCGATTGCAAGCATTTGTTTTGCCCCAAAACCACTCCTTGGCGGAAAAACAGCCACGCCCACCTTTTCCGCTCGTGGCAAACCCATTTTTTTGGTGAAAATAAAACATTTGTGACATTGCATTATGGGTGTCTACAGTGGGTTTTTTAGGGTACTGATTTCATCACACTGAACAGTTTTTCACTGAGGCTCAGGTGGCACTTTATTCTCAAAATGTGTGATAGATTGCGATATCGTGTTTAAAAATGCGTCTGCTTATTATTACAGTCTAGCAGTATGGACGTAGACGTTATTCCTGCACCTCCGCTCAATTGCTTCATCTGTGAAGGCCCGGAGACGCCAGCTCAGAGCTCGCACAGGCAACTCCTAAAGGCTACCCTACTCTGTTGGCGTATGCAGAAGCTGTTGGAAATGCTACAATTTTGGACTGCATGAAGGAGGCATGGAATGTCGCAAGACTGAGATACCACTTAGAGTGTAAACGTGATTTGTACAACAAATCTGTCAAGGTCACCATGAAGTCACCTCGTAAGTGCGACCTGTTTTACTAGGCAGGGAATAATGATTTACTGACCTGAACATTATTGTTTTAAATACTGGTGATATTTCATGTCAACAAACTTCTAAAATAATTCACATTTCATTTATTGTAGGTGCAGCAGAGGCGGAGAAAGAGTCAGCACAGACGAGGAGACGACGCATTTTCTCTGGGTCCAGTGCATCTACTGCATGCAGTTCTACGAGTTCACGTTCCGTTCAGCGTCTGTACAAAAATGTGCGCATTCTTTGCAACCAGCCCACTGATCTCTTCCCAAATCATCCAGGTTAGATTGAAGGGTGTAACAATCTTATGCAGAACAATAAGCATAAATCGGTGAAACTGATGATATTGTATGTGATGGGTAGTGACGAATCAATACAATTATTGTTATAAGTATTCACATTTTGCATGGGATGGGATCGCATGAACTGGTATTGAGCCATTCTCCACTCCCTTACAGAGACTGCTCGAAAGAGATACCGAGTTCCTGACAATTTGACTGCGGATGGACTGAGGACAACCTTGCTGAAGGACAGCACAGGGTCGCAAGGACGATTGGGGCACTGAAGTCACTGGCCGCCTGGAAGGGATCAGCGACTTGGTAGCAGAGGAAACCCTGTGTCATTTGCGCTGCAAAGTTCTTTTCGAGACGGGTGGTCACTACTCCAAGACTAAAGATGTAAGTGATGTAAAAGTATGATTCTGACTCAGTGAGGCGAATTCAAATTCAATCATTCCAAGTTGAGGCATATCTATCTATAATTCCAGCAATCTCTGTGTGTGTGTGTGTGTGTGTGTCTGTGTGTCTGTGTGTGTGTTTGTTTGTTTGTCTGTGACCGCTGTTTCTGGACAACCACGGGTCCGATATACTTTAAACTTGCCAGGTATATTGCTGGGGACCCGAGGATGTGCCTTTTCAAGGTTTCATATTAATCGGACAAGTAGTTACCGAGCTATGTCCAAAAAACGATTCAACCAATCAGAGAGCAGCGAGCTATCACGTGTGCCGAACGTGCCGAACAGACTCTGCCTCGGACGGCACATTTGAGAGCGTATTCATTTATTTCACGTTGGCAAACTATGTTGCCGTTAAACTATGTTTTAAAACTAATTACGTGCACGCTATGGCGATTTCTTTACCAAACTCCGCAAGCCGTTCGCTTTGGACCAAACCATTTCATGTAAATAGAGGGGGGGGATTGTCACCGTACTCGCAAGCCGTTCGCTTTGGACCAAACCATTTCATGTAAATAGAGGGGGGGGATTGTCACCGTACTCGCAAGCCGTTCGCTTTGGACCAAACCATTTCATGTAAATAGAGGGGGGGGATATAATTTTAGATATATATATAGTACGGGCATGCCCTAGTATTATTAAACTCTGGTACTTGAAAGTTAATAATTAGAACAATCTTTTATCCTCAGGTCGGAAGGAAAGCGGATGAGGAGCGAGCGGCTTTATTCTACGAGCTCTGCGAATGGTTAGACCGGGAACTCGAGCACGGGGTGATGACACTTGACCAAGTCCACGGAAAGCTGCAGCAGTTTGATCAGTCACCAGATCAGAGCCTCACATATTCGAAGAAGTGGCTAAAGAAGAAGCTCCAAGAGAAATACCATGGCACACTGTATTTCACGTCACAGGAGAGGAGGGCAGATGTGCTCTGTTTCACAGATAAGTCCAGCAACATTCTGCGAGAGCATCATGCTAATGTTCAGTTTGGAGATGAGAAGACTCAGATCATAAAGACTGCACTAAAGTTCATTTGCATCGACATCACCACTATTGATCTAGATCCAAAGTCATACCTCACTGCACACAGTATGACCGATATCCCTAGTCAGCTGGCACCTGTTCCTGGGAGCCTTCAGATGTTCTTGAGACCGATAGTGAAGACAGACGAAAGAGTAGCCATTTGGGGGCAGAACTTCATAAAGGCCTATCGGCCTCGGTCAGGGGTATTCCCATACCAGATGGGGCTTACAACTGGATCATGGATTTGGGTCAAAGTGGATGCTCAACAAGTTACACCAGTTGGGGTACACTGAGTCTTACGCAGAGACACAAAGTTACAAGTTACAAAGTCTGCTGCTACAGATGACTCTGTTGAGGTCAGTAAAATTTTGTGTAGGTATTTTATTTACATCAACTACGATCAGGTTTGGGGTCAATTCCTCAAAAAAGTAATCGATTACAATTCCAATTCTTTTGTGTTTTGGCAATTCGAATTACCAATTCCAATTACCCCAGCCCTGACTACGATTACTTTTGTTTTTTTTCAAGACGCTTTGCTCATATCCTGTTCTATTTTCAGGTGCGGGTGGAAGACGCGGACGTGCTGATAATGCTGGTGCACCATTGCTCAAACACCAACCATCCACTCTTCTTAACCACGTCGAAGGGCTCTTACGATGTCAGGAGGATCCAAGAAGCTCTCTCTGAAAGACAGACGCGCTACCTGCTCTTTTGTCACGCCTTCACCGGGTGTGATACGGTTTCTGCAATCGGGGGCCACGAGAAAACGACTCTTTTTGACAGGTTTTCTGCAGGGGACATTGATGAACACATGGACATCTTCCTTGACGTACGGGCTATTAAGGACGCGGTGATCGGGGCTGGTATTGCGATTTTCCAGCACATTTACCACGCACCAGGTACTACTTTGGGTGTAATTCGATACATGTTCTCACGGAAGGTGGCGGCTGGGCTGATCAAACCAGAGACTCTACCTCTAACAGAGGGTGCAGCTGCACAGCATTCTCTCTGTGCCTATCTCCAAACCCGGGACTGCAGTCCGTGGGCCCAGACCTGAAATTTCACTTATCGGTACCACCTGGGGGGGGGGGGGGGGGGCAAATTCTAGTTATGATTTTTTAATTGGTATATATCTGTAGATCATATTTTGATATGATAGCCATCCTAGAGTAGTAGCTTATTGGTAGATATCACCTCTTGAATGTATCAACCCTATGCACGTAAAACCCCCAAAAAAACGCACTCCGTGAATTTCATTCATTATGCAAATATACCTCCAAGTGGACTCGTATAACATAATAAGCACACAATAATACATATAATACCTTGAGTCTCCTTTTCCACACTCAACCACTCACAATTTGTTGATATATTTTGCTATTAATGTGGAAATTATGCAAGAATTGCAATGTAAAATTTTGTTGATTTTTTATAAATTATGTGTGTTATTCCCCTGAAATATATTTTGGTGCCATGCACAGGCCCCATTTGAACTCGGTTGGCTTACACAATGTATCTAGGATACAAGAATGTATGAAAAGTGATTATTTTTCTTTCTCCAATAACCTAATGGATTGATATCTAAATTTTTCAGCAAACAAAGTTCAACAGATGTGTAATCATACTTCTGTGGGTTTTATACAAACTGCCAAATGATACTCACAACCATGTACTTATAAAATCTGTAACAGATACAAAATCAAACAGATACACAAGTCACAAATGAATATCCCTGTTATTGTGTTAAAGCTTTAATAACTGAATGCCAACACAGTACCCACAAATATGCAATGTTCTTGAAATTTCAATGATCATGGATCACCATCACGGACTTTCAAGTTCATGATCCTCATCATCTGTATCAGAGTCCCCTAGATCCACAGAGACTTCTTCAACTGGCTGATTGTTGCATGTCTGTAGCTTACACATATCTGTACACTTCAGTCCATTGGTAAGGCATGTAAGGTGCCATCAGGTATTTTGCATGAGCGTGCACACTTCCAGGAGAGAAGCTGCATCATGGCATCTGGAGCTGGTGAACCTCGCATCCACTCAATGGCCCGCTTTCCATCCTCATCTGTGGTCCATCCACATCCTTGAGGGCTTGACACAAAGGGTTTACCTTGAAGGCTGCGCCTCCAAATAGCAGCTTGGTAATTGGCACGAAGGACATGCAGGAACAGACAATCTTCACAGGGTGGAAGTTGGCTGGATTCCACCTCTTCTCGTTTGGCACAAAATATTTGATATCGCAACTCATTGACATTACAGGTGTTGGTAGAAGGTACATACATGTGACATGTGATCTCTTGTAGCTTTTGAAACAGTTCTGTGGATATCTCCCCTGACTGTCCATGCTAACTCAAGGCCTCCTGATATGTCTTGTTTAACTTCATTTGTTTCAACGCGATCATTTTTCCTCTACCTGCAAATGCACTAACAGTATCACAACCAGTAAATGCATCATATTCATAAATTCCCCAAATTCAATCAAATTTTACATGCAAATCAGCGCTATTTTAACTATGCTTAGCTCAATATATTTTTTTTTTTTTTTTTTTTTTTTTTGTATACAAGATCGAGGCTCGTGAAAGAGCGAACATTAATCACACAGAAAGACAAACAGACACATAAAACAAATAACATCGGGAGCGGTAGACAAGATGGGGAGAGAGGGGGAAGGACACAAACACAACATTTGAGAGCAGGGACCGAGAGACATGGAGACATCGAGAGATCTGTGGGAGGGAGAGGGCTTTGGGGGGGAGGCATGTGAAGGGGGGGAGGCATGTGAAGGGGGGGGAGGCATGTGAAGGGGGGGGGGTGGGAGAGGTATAAACATATGGACACTGCCAGGATTTCCAGGAAATAAGTTGGAATTTCAAACAAGGTGGATCTGGGGTGAATTAGTGGGGGTAGAAAAGATCAAGGTTATGGATGGGGGAAGATAAGAGATGGTGGTGAACAGCTGTTTTAAAGACCTGGAGGGAGGAGAGGGATTGAAGGGAGTGTGGGAGTTTGTTCCACAGGCGGGAGAAAAGAGGAATGAAAGAGTGAAGGTGAGCAGAGAGCCGAGATTTCGGCAGTTTAACCATCAGAGGGTTGCTGGCAGATCTTGTGCGACCTGTAGGAATATTTGGGGGACAGAGCACAGAGAGAGCTGGGGGAGCAAGGCCGGAGAGGAGTCGGTAGAAGACAGAAAGACCACCTACCTGCCTGCGGTGAGTGAGTGAAAGGCCCTCAGAGATAGCTTCATCGCAGGAGATTCCAATGATTTTGAAAGCTTTGGATTCAACAGCGTGAAGCCGAGCCAGGTGTGAGGCAGGAGCACCAGCCCATAGGGGAGAACAGTATTCCATTGAGCTGCGGATGAAAGCCTTGTAAGTGGTGAGGAGCTCAGGTGTGCCGAGGAAGGACTTCGCACGACGGAGGATGCCCAGTCGGCGACTGGCTTTGGAGGCCAGCTTGGAAATGTGGTTTTCCCAAGAAAGATCATGGCAGATAGTGAGACCCAAAAGCTTGAGTGACAGAACTTCTTGGAGAGGATTGTTGAGAAAGTAGATGGGAGGGTTGTCCAGTCGATCTTTTCGGAGAGACATAGTAAGAGAGTGAGATTTGGCAGGATTGAAAGACATGTTCCACTTGTTTGACCAGTCTGTGATTTTGTCCAGGTCTTCAGAGAGTGAGGAGGCTGCAGACTGCCGATCTGAGGGAAGAGGAATGGAGCGGCAGAGAGTGGAGTCATCAGCAAAGAGATAGAGAGGATTTTCCAGAGAGTCAGAGAGATCATTGATAAAGACCAGAAAAAGCACAGGGCCCAGCACACTTCCTTGGGGAACTCCAGCCTGAACAGGAAGGGGAGATGAGAGAAATCCATTCAGGGCCACACGTTGACTACGACCAGAGAGGAAGTCCGCAAGCCATGCATGGAGATTTCCATGGATACCATAGGAGGAGAGTTTGGTGAGCAGAGCTGGGTGCCAGACCGTATCAAAGGCCCTTGATATGTCAAGGGAGACAGCTCTGATTTCCTGTTTGGCATTGAGGACCTCCATCCATTGTTGAGACAGCAGAAGCAGCATGTCCAGAGTAGAGTGACCTGGTCTGAAACCAAATTGATGATCAGAGATCAAGCCATTGGAGAAGAGGAAAGATTTCATATCCGAAGCAATGATGGATTCCATGACTTTGCTGATAATTGGGAGCAGGCTGATTGGTCTGTAGTTGCAAGGATCTGTTTTTGCACCTTTTTTGATTGTAATATTTGATTTGATTTGATATGTAGTTTATTTGATTGTAATACGAAAAGCAACTTGTTTTGGATACCTAAGGCATATTATTTGTTGATTAATTGACTAATAGCAATATGTTACATCATTTTGAATGATACTACCAATATACGCAAATACCGGAGGGTACCGAAACAGTAAATTGCAAAATAAATAGACTAAGCTACTCTTCTGGAAAGGCTATCACATATTAATTCACTTATATGGACCCAACCAATAATGTAGTACCACTAAAGTTTTGCCCCCAATATGGTACCGATATCTGGTCTGGCCCATGGACTACTGGATGCTGCTGCAGAGCATGTCTTTGGACCCCAGTGACTATGGATGGACGGTAGGGGTTCGTGGTTATGAGCCGGTTCCAACAGTAGACCCCATGGCTCCTGAGGAGCTGCTCCGGTTCACGAGCTGCAATTGTAATGGAGATTGCAGCAACCGGCGGTGCAGCTGCAGCAAGAATGGTGTCAAGTGTATTTCAGCATGTGGAAGTTGTAAAGGCATTACATGCAAGAACTTAAACTGTAGGCCTATCCATGATGTTTTAGAGTCTGGAGAAGACTCATACCTTGACTCTTGAGGCATTTAACATTGTGGAGCAGTTTCGCTTTCAAACTAGTATTCGAGAAATCGAAATAAACGAATAAAGCTACTTTTTAATTTACATGCACCCAGCAATGTTTTATTTTCACCAAAAAAAATGGGTTTGCGACGAGCGGAAAAAGTGGGCGTGGCCGTTTTTCCGCCAAGGAGTGGTTTTGGTGCAAAACAAATGCTTGCAATCGATTCAGAATCATGAAAAACCCCCAGTTTGACCCCTCACAAGTTGCTTAAGGCAGAATTAAACATTTTCAATTTTTCCCGGATAAGGTTCCGGGTACCCCAACTTTCAGCAGCTGGCACGGGTGTCCTACGGGAGTTGAATTTAAACTTTTTGAAATGTGTTAGTCGACACCTTTGCAAACACATTGGTGAAGAAATTTCTTGGTAAGGAATTTGTTCCCAGATTTTAGCAATATTCCCTGACCATGAGCTTTCTAGTGTGGAGTCGCCATTTTCTTTTACATTAAACCACCAGACCTGAAAAGAAAGAAAACTTTGAGTTTCTGTATCATATAAAACAAAGGGTATCGTCGTATCATTTGTGGTACTAAATATATCAACGAGAACGGCACTTCGTAGAGCACATACCTCCGCCAGGTTGACCAGTTTACGTTTTGTATCCACTGATAGGCCTGATCTGGATTCGGACCTGAACCAAAATCTAATCGGCTTGTTCTTGTCACCTTCCCAGCTCATCCACCAAGTTTCATCCAAATCCGTCCATAACTTTTTGGGATATGCTGCTATATATCATTTTTGGCGATATCACTCATTGGTGAAGAATCACTTAAAAAATTCTACTAGCTCTATCCGGATCCGGATCTTCGCCAAAATTGAATCAATTCTTCCTTGTCACAAACACAACCTGTCCAACAAGTTTCGTCAAAATGTATCCATAACGTTTTGAGACCTCCTGCTATATATCGGTTTTGGCCATATCACTCAATGGTGAAGAATCACTTAAAAAAATTAAATAATTCTCATATCTGAATCCATATTCAGATCTTCACCAAAATCGAATCGATTCTTTCTTGTCAGGCACACAGCATGTCCACCAAGTTTCGTCCAAATCTATCCATAACGTTTTGAGATATCCTGCTATATATTGGTTTTGGCTATATCACTCAATGGTGAAGAATCACATAAAAATTAAATAATTGTTGTATCCGAATCCATATTCAGATCTTCACCAAAATCTAATTTATTTGTCCTTTTCACACACACAACCTGTCCACCAAGTTTCATCCAAATCCGTCCATAACTTTTTGGGATATGCTGCTATATATCATTTTTGGCCATATCACTCAATGGTGAAGAATCACTTTAAAAATTCTACTAGCTCGATCCGGATCCGGATCTTCGCCAAATTTTTAATCAATTCTTCCTTGTCACAAACACAACCTGTCCAACAAGTTTCGTCAAAATGTATCCATAACGTTTTGAGACCTCCTGCTATATATCGGTTTTGGCCATATCACTCAATGGTGAAGAATCACTTAAAAAAATTAAATAATTCTCATATCTGAATCCATATTCAGATCTTCACCAAAATCGAATCGATTCTTCCTTGTCAGACACACAGCATGTCCACCAAGTTTCGTCCAAATCTATCCATAACGTTTTGAGATATCCTGCTATATATTGGTTTTGGCTATATCACTCAATGGTGAAGAATCACATAAAAATTAAATAATTGTTGTATCCGAATCCATATTCAGATCTTCACCAAAATCTAATTTATTTGTCCTTTTCACACACACAACCTGTCCACCAAGTTTCATCCAAATCCGTCCATAACTTTTTGGGATATGCTGCTATATATCATTTTTGGCCATATCACTCAATGGTGAAGAATCACTTAAAAAATTCTACTAGCTCGATCCGGATCCGGATCTTCGCCAAAATTTAATCAATTCTTCCTTGTCACAAACACAACCTGTCCAACAAGTTTCGTCAAAATGTATCCATAACGTTTTGAGACATCCTGCTATATATCGGTTTTGGCCATATCACTCAATGGTGAAGAATCACTTAAAAAATTAAATAATTCTCATATCTGAATCCATATTCAGATCTTCACCAAAATCTAATCGATTCTTCCTTGTCAGACACACAGCATGTCCACCGAGTTTCGTCCAAATCCGTCCATAACGTTTTGAGACATCCTGCTATATATCGGTTTTGGCTATATCACTCAATGGTGAAGAATCACTTTAAAAATTCTACTAGCTCGATCCGGATCCGGATGTTCACCAAAATCTAATCATTTTGTCCTTGTCACATACGCTACCTCTCTGCCAAATTTCTTCCGAATCCGTCCACAACTTTGAGATATTTTGTTCACAAACAGACAGACAGGGGTGAAAAACATAACCTTCATCCACCTTTGGTGGCGGAGGTAACAACCAAAGTTGGCCAGGTCTTTTTGGAACACACTGTATAATCAGAAATACTGTTTAATAGGGCGATATATTACTGTTATATGAATAAAATGGAAATGGTGAAAGAGAAAGTATTAAATATAGAAAGGGTTTTCTGTATGCAATCGATATAAAAACGGGATTGAACTGAGACTCAACGTTACTATGTGAAGAAGAAGAAGAATAGGAGAAGAGGAAGAAGAAGATTAAGTAAGTTTTTGTTTTAATGTAAATTGAAAGCAGCCCATCTAACGTCACCTTACTGAACTACATCTTAATGTTTGCAGATTTCCTAGCGTCTGATTGATAAAAAGATGGCGATCAGAATTGATGGCGAGAATGCGTACGGTGTATAAATCCCCTATTCTTTAACTGACGGATGCACGCATGCACGCAGGTATGTGTCATTGTATGCAGGTACGTACGCAGGTACGTACGGAGGCACACCAAGATCGAGGTCCTTTTATCTTATAGATTAACAAGCTCACCAAAATCACCCGACACATCATGAGCAAAGTTGAAACCTTTTACTAACAAATGGTATTATGAACAATTAGAAATGGACCTCACATTGTCAGGATTGCACACGCTGATTAATAACACAAGCGTGGCTCGGCGCGCTCCGCACACCTCACCACACGTCGTTTCAGAGGGGTAGGCATCTTTGACCATTTCGGTGTCTTTTGGGTCTTCATGGTGTTTTGGGTCTTCAGGGCCATTTGAGTCTTCAGGGTCTTTTGGATCCTCTGGGCCTTTAAGGGTATTTTGGGAATTTGAGGTGTTTTGGGTCTTCAGGGTGTTTTTGGTCTTTTGGGTATTTTGGGTCTTTTTGGTCTTTGGGGTGTTTTGGGTCTTCTGGGTCTTTTGGGTCTTCTTGGTGTTTTGGGTCTTTGGAGTGTTTTGGGTCTTTGGGGTATTTTGGGTTTTTGGGTATTCAGGGTCTTTTTGAGCCTCAGGGCCGTGAATGGTATTTTGGGTCTTTGGGGTGTTTTGGGTCTTCAGGGTCTTCAGGGTATTTTGGGTCTTCAGGGGTCTTGGTGGTCTGAAGGGTCTTGGGGGAATTGCAGGGTCGTCAAAGGTCTGAGGGGTCTCAGCAGTCTTAACGCAATTAAGAGTGTTAATTCAGAGGGTGTTAATTTTATTTGACGAAGAAGAAGACATTTTATTCGCACATAAAGATAACGACATACATAACCATATACGTTTGCTCTATTATAATAAGATGTGATCTTGAATGCCATAAACTTAATAAGTACTCAAAAATAGCGTACGTAATATATCGACAAATCGAACGCTTCCCCCCCCCCCCCCCCCCTACATTCCCCTCGTTTCTCGATCTCTGCTTCTCCTCTCACATTCTCTTCTCTCAACATCAACCCCTCGTTTTGTGCTGGGCTGCAGCAAGACGTAAAGCAGTCTGATGCTGAAAAATACCATGCCTTTGACTAAGAGCAGGCGAGTTATCGCCGACATCATGAACAAATGACAAATTCCAGGTGTTACAACTATCCTCCAAGAGGCTTCACGTGGCTGCAATTTGCAGATGCTGAGACGACCCATCGCCTCCACCTTAGGAAGGTACTTGAACACCTGGCACGTGGTGCACAACTCTGGGTGACGACCACTCTGGGTGTTTCGGGTCTTCAGGGTATTTTGGGTCTTTGGGGTGTTTTGGGTCTTCGGGGTCTTTAAGGGGTCTTAAGGGTCTTGGAGGAATTACAGGGTCGTCAATGGTCTGAGGGGTCTCAGCAGTCTAAACATAATTAAAAGGGTGTTAATTTAATTTGAAGAAGAAGAAGACGTTTTGTCGCATATAAACATAACGACATACATAACCATATACGTTTGCTCTATCTTCTATCTATAATTCCAGTAATCTCTGTCTGTCTGTCTGTACGTTTGTCTGTGACCGCTGTTTCTCGACAACCACGGGTCCGATATACTTTTACCTTGCCAGGTATATTGCTGGGGACCCGAGGATGTGCCTTTTCAAGGTTTCATATTAATCGGACAATTACTTACCGAGCTATGTCCAAAAAACGATTCAACCAATCAGAGAGCAGCGAACGATCGCGTGTGCCGAACGTGGCGGGCACACTCTGCCTCGGATGGCACATTTGAGAGCGTATTCATTTATTTCACGTTTGCAAACTATGTTGGCGTTAAACTATGTTTTACAACTAATAAAAACGAATTTGCGATTCATTCGCTTTCCTGCGCGTTTGTGCACGCGATGGCGATTTCTTTACCAAACTCCGGAAGCCGTTCGCTTTGGACCAAACCATTGCATGTAAATAGAGGGGGGGGATATAATTTTAGATATAGATATAGTACGGGCATGCCCTAGTTATAATAAGATATGGAGTTCAAAAACTGTATTTGTACATTCAATATTGAATGCATTATGGTGGTTGTAGTCATATATATAAATGTTGAGCATAATCATCATCATTTCATGCGCTGCCTGTGGATGCTGGTTGTGGTCTGTGGCTGCTGGTTGCATCATTGCTGGGAGTCGCCTTTACCTGTAATCCGACACTCATTTTGCTGATATGACCTCAGAAAGATGAAATGTCGAGTCAATATATATAATATGGTACAGTGCATTGTATGGTACTGTGCATTGTATGGTACAGTGCAATATAGGGGTATATATAGTATTGAAGCAACTGCGCTCCAACGCGAGTCGAAAGAATTGACGCGACCAAAGACGGAATTCGTCCGAGTTGCTTTATTGAAACAAAACAGCTCAGGTATTCTGACAAGCCCGTTTATCGGGCAGCAATATAGTGTAACGATTTTGAGAAGTGTGTAACGATTTTGAGAAGTGTGTAACGAATTTGAGAAGTGTAACGGTTTTTGAGAAGTGTAACAATTTTGGAGGAAGTGTAACGAATGTGAAAACGTTACAATGTGAACGTTACAAAAGGTACGGTAACACCCTGTTAATGTAAATAATGGTCGCAGTCAGCGCCCTAGTTAATTGCATGAAATATACACGCAGGTCACGATATATCTTTTAAATAGTGTATTTCCTTATTCCATGTAGGCTAAGTATATGTTTTCCCACTAGATTGACTTTGCATTGTATCAAACAAAATAAGCGTAGGCCCTTCCAATTTCCCCAAAACCTCCCTTCCAATTGCCTTCCGCATTTTGGCTGGTTTTCTTCAAACCACCATTGGCCACGAGGTAAGGTTGGGGAAGAAAGGCGTGTCTCCACCTCGTCATAAGAGGGAAGGAGTGAACCAGCCCTAACAGCCAATCAACACCGCGGTGAGTGACCCGGTAGGCGTGCCCTCGGAGTCGGCGGCTTGATTTCGCTCGAGGTGATAAAAGGGACTGCAAGGGACTGCTTTACGAGATGAGCTGGAGATGACCCTGGGAGAGGAGCAAAGAGGCTGCACCAAAGAGAGGCGGTGAGATGCGAAACGCTCCAAGCAAAAGAGGAGAGGTACTCGGCAAGGAGACCAGCTTTGGAGAGACGCGCTGAAAGGAGGGAGACGGCCCCACCCCAGAAGAGGAGCAGGTGTGCCGAACCAGCGCGTGCCGTCGACCACAGCGGATACACGACGAGGGTTTCCCGCCAAAACCGCGAGGAATTGCGAACGGCGGCCCCCCGACCTTGCCTCCATCTCAAGCCTTACCTGCCTGCATTATCCCCTGTGTAAGTGTGAACGTCCTGTCCTGCTCGTTTGTCTTGGGGCTAAGTAAAAATGAATAGTGTAAGTTAAGGATTCGCTGTGTTACTGCTTCTTCCATCCATTGCTTGTGTGTGTATAATAAAACCTGTTCTTCCTCCGTATTCTTCTTCTTCTTCTTTTTCATTCTCTTTCGGTCGCTTTAGAGATTTCCCGATTGAATATCTGTGGGGCGATCGGGTCAACGTCGGGTGGAATCGGGTTTTAATCGGGGAGGAACTGTTCGGACGCGGTTAAATACACCACCGCTCGGTCAATATAACATCTAAAAGCCGCGTCTGTAACAATTGGTGTCGAGGAGTTGGATTCGGACCTGGGACTAAATTTGTTAGGCCCAAATTTTGGAACACCAATTGTACTATTAGAGTAACAATTGGTGTCGAGGAGGGAGATCGGACCCGAAATCGGACCCGAAGCGCGCTTAGCGCGCTCAAAATTACAAGCTGCCGAAATTTATTTTGTTTTATAAAGCAAAACCCGAATTTTGAGATCGCGCCATGGACAATCAAGGCGATCGGATGTCGGTGGGAGAGATAGACAGGGTGGAATCGACCCAGGACCTCGGGGAAATGTATGTGAAGGAAAGGGTGGAGGAGAGTAAAGAAGGTGTGGTTGAGGGGGTATCAGGCGCACGAAATGGCGTCCTCGCGCACGTGGGTGTAGCGGCACCAAATTTAGCCGCGGCCGTGGTCGCGGTAGCCGAACCCGAGATGCCAATGAATTGGAACCTGTTTATGAAACAGATGATGGCCTTTATGGTAAAAACAGATGATAATTTCAAAGGGATGGAAAACAGGATGGGAAACCAAATGGGGGTAATGAGGGACGAAGCGAGGGGTACCGGTGAGAAGGTAGACAAAAATTTTGAGGGGTTAGACAACGGGATAAAAGAGGTAAAGAATGGGTTAACGGGGGTGGAAAACAGAATGGCTGCCCAGGAGAATCAGTTAGAGGGGGTGAAAAATGGGTTAATGGGGTTAGAAAATAGGATGGAGGACAAATTGCGGGAAATAGGGGAACAATCTGCCAGGGAAATCAAACAAATGGGAGAGCAAATAGAGGAGGTGAAAATCGGGGTAGAAACCAAACTGGATGCTCAGAGGGATGAATTGGGACAGATGAGGGTGGCATCTACAAAAGAGATGGAGGAAATACGACGAGGGGTAAGTGAGGAGGTTTCGGGGCTGCGCGAGGAGGTAAAGCGAGGGGAGAAGCGTATGGAGAAAGAGGTGAGAAATAATACGGCTAAGTTACAAGGGGGAATAGAAGATCTGACGGAGGAGGTGGAGCAGCTGACAGAGGGACAAACTAAGTTAGTGGAGCAGGTTCAAAAGAACACTGCGGTACTAGGAGGGTTAAAGGCGACACAAAAAGAAATTAAAAACGAATTAATAGCGACGCAGAGGCAATGTCAGATGGTACGGGAGGAACTGACAATGAGGGTGGACGAGGTGACAGAGATAATGGAGACAAAGGACCGGCAGGTGAGGATGCACATACAGATGGTCACGGTAGCCCTAGAGGACGAACTTGAGGAGACGCACCGAGAAATAAAAGAGGTTAAACAAAAACTAGAGGAAGTGGAAGAAGAGGTGAGTGAAATTAAGAGGGGACGGACAGAAACTAAGAGAGAAATCCAGGAGGAGGTAATGGAATATGTACAAGGTCTGTGTTCAAATCATGGAGTGATGCTCACTAACCAAATAAAGAGTTTGCAGGTGGCAAAGGAGGTGCGGAGACGAAGTACGGAGGTGAGTGGCAATGTATATGATGTGAGGAAAGCTTCAGTCGGCTTGGGGATTGGTTTGGATCCGGGTGTTCGTGAAAGGCCGTTGGTGAAGTGTGTGACAGGTCAGGTGTGCGAAAAAAGAGGTGTGCGAGAATGTCCGACCATGGGGTGTGTGAGGAAAAAGTGCACGCCGAGGAGTGAGTGTGCCGTCAGGAGTGAGCCGGTCGAAGCGCGTGTGCGAGGGGGTACATGGAAGCGCGGTGTGGTGAGTGTTACGGAGGAAGTAACGAGAGAGTGTACACCTGTGGTGAGTGTTACAGAGGATGTAACGAGAGGGTGTACACCTGTGGTGAGTGTTACAGAGGATGTAACGAGAAAGGGTACGTCTGTGGTGAGTGTTACAGAGGATGTAACGGGAGGGTGTGCGCGAGAAAGGTGTGTAACGGACGGGTGCATGAGGAAAGAGTGTGCCGTCGAGAGTAAGGGTGAGTGCGCTGTCAAGAGTGGAGGTGAGAGTAGTGAGAGTGACAAGGAGAGTGAGTTGGTTGTGACAGGTGAGCGAGGATGTACACCTGGAATGGAAGGATGCACACCTGGAATGGTAGAGCGTGTGTGGGAAGGCACATTTGAGTTGGTAGTGAGGCACGTGGTAGGGTGTGCGAATGAGAGCACACCTGTGATTGTCACAGAGGAGGTGACGGAGAAAGGGGCGCGAAGAGGTGTGTTGGTGAGGTGTGCGACCAACGAATGTGTGCCAAAGTGTTCGGTGGTCAGGTGTGTGACCAAGTCGGCGAACGGAATGAGTGTACCGAGGTGTGTAATGAAAGGTACGAGGAGAATGGGAACAGCTGCATGTATGAGCAAGAAAGGGGTAGCGTATGCATGTCAGCGTCCAGGTGAAGCGTCGACGGTAACCGGTTTAGCGGTTAGGGCGACTTATAGCCGAATCGGGCCCTCGGTGCGTGCCGGGTTACGCGTGCCGCGAGAACCAGCGGGGATCCGAGTCACGGCGGGTTCGAAAGGACCGCCGTGCGCGATCCACGCTGGGCCTCGCGTGGAACGGCCGCGGCCGGGCTCCACTAGGCGGAGCGGGCGGCTGGATAGGAAGGGTCGCTATGGCGACCACGTTTTGTTGAGACGTGCCGGCAGGTCGAGATCGGGACATTGGATGGCTCCACGCCGAGGTGATGCGTGGGATCTCGGCCCGGGTAAGCCCCCGCCCCTGCCCCGAATGCGGGACGCATCCAGCCGCCAGCACAAAAGAAGCCGCGTTCATGGCTCGGCTGTACGAAGCCGGGCTGCCGGGCTGTAGATGTGAATTGGCGCACCGAGAGGATGTAATAAGTAGACGGATGATGATGGTAGTGATTTGAAACGAAATTTAGAAAAGTGAATAGAATTGGCAGTAAATGGAAAATTTTTGAATTGGTTGGAATTTGGACGAGCAAAATTGATAGTGAGAGACCCCCGATGTGGTGGGATGGCAAATCCACCATCCCTCACAGACGTGGGGCAAAGGAGCAATAGCTTATGGGGTGTATGGCAGTGAAAACTAGCCCGGGTGGGTTAGGTTATATTGATAGGGCCCTAGCGAAGATGACATTAGGTAACGTTAAGGTTAGTTAGTGACTGATACCTGTAGTGGGGACGCAGGTAGATTAGTGTGGATTATAATGACGTGGGAGCGCAATAGTTTAAAGGGACGACTGGGAAGCGCAAGTTTCAGAGGGGAGTAGTTAGCTGAGATGATGCCGTGTGTGTGAGGATTGAACAGGTGAGAATGGAACAGGTGTGATTGCACAGGTGTGCAACTGAACAGGTGTGTGGAGCAGTGTATGAGGGAGTAGTGGTGATTGCGTGTTGTGTTGACCAAATGGTCCAGGAAGAAAGGAGGGTGCAGGTGGCACCAGGTATGATTGCACAGGTGTGCAACGACAGGTGAATGAAGAACAGGTGTATGTGGCTGTGTGGAATAAATGGTATGGAGTAGTGGAATGGATGGTCGTGGAGTGAGAATGGTGGAAATTGTGGAGTGGAGTGGATGGTGCGAAGGTGTGAATGGGGGAAGAGTGGACCCCCATCACGGATACCCGGGGCGGGTAGTGTAAGTGTTAGGTAGAGGGTACAGGTAAATTGTGGTTGGATATTGGCATCTGTGGTGCGGGTGACAGAATGGTATGTGGATGGGTGCGTTGGTGTTGTGGAAATGGCTGGGCGTGTAGCCTGTTAGTGTGTGTAGTTGGTTTGGGCACTCCACCACTGTGAGGATGTCGGCCAGGTGAGGCCGCAGGTGGGCTCTGGGAGCCGGTAGTAGTTGTTGTGGATGGGGCCCGAGGATCCGGAGGACGGACCCGGGTAGCCCAGTGCCAGAGGGCACCATGGGGTGACAGAGCCAGGAGAGGGGCTGTCCCCAGTAGTTAGGTTAGGGTGAGGAGCTAGGTAAGCTCGGGTGGCAACTACAGTGGTGGAGGTGTGCAGGTGGGTAGACCTGTTGGGAGAGGTACACGTCGCAGCCCAGAAATTGTGCTAGAGCACCGGGAGATGAATCGGGGGAGTGAGACCCCAAATTGAGGAGCACCACAGTTTGGCCAATGGGAATTGGTTATTAGAACCCATAGTGGAAGTTGGCCAATGGATTGGCAGGGAGAGACCCCGGGTAGTGTAAAGTGTGTTAAAGTCATTTAGAGAATAGTTAGGATGAAGGATCTCCTCGCACCATCTGCATCCACTCACCTGAGGTGACAGGTACTCCACACCATGCCATGTTTTGATTATTTTTTATGATGCAAATGTTTGGATTGTGAGACGCATCATGACGTGGGTGTGACATTGTGCGTAATTCCATCTCTCCCTCCTTATGAGGATTGATGATGAATTGGTGATGGCAAATTTTGAAGTAAAGGGATTGTGGAGACGAATTTGGTATAGGGGAAATATGGGGAAGACGTGACAGTAGTGACGAATTTGTAAATGTGTAGATTTTTGTACATATGGGGTGAGAACAAGGGTAGGGTAGGTGACAGGGGGGTGACGTACGGTAGGGACGAGCTTTCTCACTTCGGCCTCCGTACGCATTTCACCTTGCATTGCCTTATTGACGTGTACCCTTGTGACCTTACCCCTCGCTCAATTGTCCTTCTTTTGTCTCCCACATGACCTGTGCGCCATTGGGTGCCGATGGGAGCGTGCGTGAGGTGGCCATTGTGCGCCCGAGATTCCCAGAACCAGCATGCATTGCGTTGATGTACCACTTTATGGACCGCTGTTCTGCGGCCAAGTACCACTTGATGGACCCCAGGTTCTGGGGCAGGGCACCTCTGTTGGAAACCGGCCATAGTGGCCAGGGAATCTTGCTTGCGGACCTCGGTAAGGTGGCACCTATGCCAAACAGGTGGACCACCCTTAGTTGGCCCCTGAGGCCCTAAATAAAAATGGACACAAGTTGTGCTTTTTATTATTTCCAACTAGGCCGCATGAAGCCAGAAGACGTCGGAAAGAACATCGGCCCAGCAGAGAAAGAGAAGACCACCACCAGTTGTTTTGTTGTGTTTATTATGAGCCATGGTGACTGCGCACTGGATGGTGCTTTTGGGTGCTTTGTGGTGCTTTGTGGTGTTTGGTGCTTTTGGGTGCTTTGGTGGTATTGGTACTGGTGCATCGATGCAATGCGTGCTGTCTCCTCCCTCCCAACAGGAATTTCTTTCTCTTGTTCCCTAAAAAAAAAAAAAAAAAAAACACAGGTCCTGGGTTGCGTTGTAAATAAGAAATCACGTCATTGTAAATAATGCTCCCCACCGTAAATGTATAGTTTGAGAATAATTCCGTAATTCGGTTAGCTGTGGGCTTGAGTCTGTTAGACAGGATGCAATGCAATAGGGGGACATACTTATTTGTGTTTTAAAATTGTCACACACAGGGTCAGGTTAATTGTAGAGGGAATTACACCTACGTGTCACACTAAGTTAAAGTTTAATAGGCCCGAGTACGGACCTGAAGAAAGGGGGGTGCAGTGTAACGATTTTGAGAAGTGTGTAACGATTTTGAGAAGTGTGTAACGAATTTGAGAAGTGTAACGGTTTTTGAGAAGTGTAACAATTTTGGAGGAAGTGTAACGAATGTGAAAACGTTACAATGTGAACGTTACAAAAGGTACGGTAACACCCTGTTAATGTAAATAATGGTCGCAGTCAGCGCCCTAGTTAATTGCATGAAATATACACGCAGGTCACGATATATCTTTTAAATAGTGTATTTCCTTATTCCATGTAGGCTAAGTATGTGTTTTCCCACTAGATTGACTTTGCATTGTATCAAACAAAATAAGCGTAGGCCCTTCCAATTTCCCCAAAACCTCCCTTCCAATTGCCTTCCGCATTTTGGCTGGTTTTCTTCAAACCACCATTGGCTACGAGGTAAGGTTGGGGAAGAAAGGCGTGTCTCCACCTCGTCATAAGAGGGAAGGAGTGAACCAGCCCTAACAGCCAATCAACACCGCGGTGAGTGACCCGGTAGGCGTGCCCTCGGAGTCGGCGGCTTGATTTCGCTCGAGGTGATAAAAGGGACTGCAAGGGACTGCTTTACGAGATGAGCTGGAGATGACCCTGGGAGAGGAGCAAAGAGGCTGCACCAAAGAGAGGCGGTGAGATGCGAAACGCTCCAAGCAAAAGAGGAGAGGTACTCGGCAAGGAGACCAGCTTTGGAGAGACGCGCTGAAAGGAGGGAGACGGCCCCACCCCAGAAGAGGAGCAGGTGTGCCGAACCAGCGCGTGCCGTCGACCACAGCGGATACACGACGAGGGTTTCCCGCCAAAACCGCGAGGAATTGCGAACGGCGGCCCCCCGACCTTGCCTCCATCTCAAGCCTTACCTGCCTGCATTATCCCCTGTGTAAGTGTGAACGTCCTGTCCTGCTCGTTTGTCTTGGGGCTAAGTAAAAATGAATAGTGTAAGTTAAGGATTCGCTGTGTTACTGCTTCTTCCATCCATTGCTTGTGTGTGTATAATAAAACCTGTTCTTCCTCCGTATTCTTCTTCTTCTTCTTTTTCATTCTCTTTCGGTCGCTTTAGAGATTTCCCGATTGAATATCTGTGGGGCGATCGGGTCAACGTCGGGTGGAATCGGGTTTTAATCGGGGAGGAACTGTTCGGACGCGGTTAAATACACCACCGCTCGGTCAATATAACATCTAAAAGCCGCGTCTGTAACAATATATACACATTTATGTCGGGAAGTTTGCCCGGCAAAAGCTATACCGGGCATGCCCGGGTGTCAAGGGCGAGCCTTGGAAAGGCGAGTCTGGACCTGCCCGGGCGTGTTTGGCTGCGGCCTGGCAAGTCGAGGCTGGGCGTGCCCGGGCGCTCTGGACGAGCACTGGAAAAGCGAGAGCAGGCATGCCCGGACGCTCTGGGCGAGCCCTGGAAAGGCGATAGCGGGCATGCCCGGACGCTCTGGGCGAGCCCTGGAAAGGCAATAGCGGGCATGCCCGGACGCTCTGGGCGAGCCCTGAAAAGGCGATAGCGGGCATGCCCGGACGCTCTGGGCGAGCCCTGGAAAGGCGAGAGCGGGCATGCCCGGGAAAGACGAGACCGGGCGTGCCCGGGAGGTTCGGGCGTGCCCGGGAACAGTGAGTCCGGGCATGCCCGGGAGAGGCGCGTGTGGCCGTGTTCTGGCCGGTGCAAGGCGATTGTGTGCATCCAGCGGTAACCGCTACACACGCCCCTCCAGAATCGACCTGCACCGGCAGGGTCAATTTAAGGGGGGTCTGGATGACCCGGCCGAAGCGACCCCTGGAGGGTCGTGGGGAGGGGTCCGACGTGGTGGTGGGTGGTCGAGCGGGGGGAACTGTGGACGGGGGGGCGGCCTCGCCGCGGAGGAAGGGCCAACCGTGGTGGTTGGTCGACGTCCATGTGCGCCGGTTTGAGGTGGTTCACAGAAATCCGGTCCGGCCGGCCGCCGAAGTCGACGATGAAAGACTTGTCGCCCCGTCGCAGGACCCGGAAGGGCCCGTCGTACGGCGGCCGGAGTGGCCCCCGGTGCGCGTCATGACGCACAAAGACGTACTCCGCTGTGCGAAGCGCCGGGGGGACGTAGGACTGGGGGCCACCGTGGCGGGACGTCGGCACGGGGGCAAATCGTCGGGCGGCCTCCTGGAGGTCCGAGCGCTGGCGAGCGGCGGACCAGGGACTGGTAGCGTCGGGCACGAATTCGCCCGGGACGCGGAGCGGCTGGCCGTAGACGAGCTCGGCAGCGGACGCCTGGAGGTCTTCCTTGGGGGCTGTGCGAAGGCCCAAAAGGACCCACGGCAGCCGGTCGGCCCAACCGTCGTCCTGAAGGCCGGCCATGAGTGCGGCCTTCATGGAGCGGTGAAACCGCTCGCACAACCCGTAGGCCGTGGTGCGGTGCAGCATGACCCCCAACGAACGGGCGACCGCGCCCCAAAGCTCAGACGTGAACTGTGGGCCGCGGTCGGACGAGATGTCCGCTGGTGCGCCAAAGCACTCGACCCAGGTGGCGATGAACACCTGCGCCACGTCGGCGGTGGTGGTGGAGGCGAGGGGCACGGCCTCCGGCCACCTGGTGGTCCTGTCCACCATGGTGAGCAGGTGGGTGAACCCCCACGAGGGGGGCAGGGGACCCACCAGGTCCACGTGGACGTGGTCGAAACGCCGTTCAGGCACGGCGAAAGGTGCCAGCGGGGCCTGGGTGTGGCGGTGGACCTTGACCCGCTGGCAGGCCGTGCAGGCGTTGGCCCAGTCGCGGATGTTTCGTCGAAGGCCGTGCCAGACGAAACGCGCCGACACCAGCTTCTGAGAAGCTTTCCGGCCCGGGTGAGAAAGGCCATGGATGGAGGCGAAGATGCGGCGCTGCCAGGAAACGGGCACGATGGGGCGAGGCTGGCCCTGGGAGACGTCGCAGAGCAGGACGGTGCCCGCGAAGGGAATGTCGGCCAGGCGGAGGCCCGTGTCCGCCGCACGGAGTGCCTGCACCGAGGCGTCGGTGGTCTGGTCGGCCGCCATGAGCGCGAAGTCCACGCCGAGGTGGACCGCGTTCACGCTGGCCCGAGAAAGACAGTCGGCCACGGCGTTGTCTTTGCCGGCGACGTGCCGGATGTCCGTGGTGAACTCCGACACGGCGGAGAGGTGGCGCTGCTGGCGGGCCGACCACGGCTCCGTGACCTTAGCCATTGCGTAGACCAACGGCTTGTGGTCGACGAAAGCCGTGAACGGGCGGCCCTCCAGGAGGTGTCGGAAATGGCGAACGGCCAGGAATAGCCCGAGCAGCTCGCGGTCGAACGTGCTGTAGTTTAACTCGTTCGGCCGGAGTTGCCGGCTGAAAAAAGCGAGTGGCTGCCAAACCCCGTCCACGTCCACCCATTGCTCATGGACGGCGCCCACCGCATAGTTGGAGGCGTCCGTAGTGAGGGCAATGGGCGCGTTGAGCACCGGGTGAGCCAGCAGCGTTGCATCAGCGAGGGCCCATTTGGCGCTGGCGAAGGCCGCGTCCATGGCCGCGGACCAAACAATGTCATGCTTGGCCGGCTTGCCCCGGAGGGCCTCGTAAAGGGGCCGCATGAGCTGAGCAGCGCGGGGCACGAATCGGTGATAAAAATTCACCATGCCGAGGAACTCTTGGAGGGCCTTGATGGAACGGGGACGCGGGAACGTGGTGATGGCCTCGACCTTGGTCGGCAGTGGCACGGCCCCGGTCTTGGTGATGCGGTGGCCCAAAAAGTCAACGGTCGTCGCGCCGAAGTGGCATTTGACCGGGTTGACAATTAAGCCGTGCTCGCTGAGGCGACCGAACAGTGTTCGGAGGTGGAGGAGGTGCTCGGCGCGGGACGTGCTGGCGACGAGGATATCGTCCAGATAGACGAAAAGAAATGACAGGTTGCGCAGCACGCCGTCCATCAAGCGCTGGAACGCCTGGGCCGCGTTCTTGAGGCCAAACGGCATCCGCAAAAATTCGAACAGGCCGAACGGCGTGATGACGGCTGTCTTTGGGACGTCGGCCGCCCGGACAGGTACCTGGTGGTAGCCCCGTATCAGGTCAATTTTCGAAAAGATGACCCGTCCCGCCAAACGGGCGGAAAAGTCCTGAATATGCGGGATCGGGTACCTGTCGGGGGTGGTAGCGTCGTTGAGACGGCGGTAGTTGCCACACGGGCGCCATCCACCCCCCGGCTTTGGCACGATGTGCAGTGGCGAGGCCCACGCGCTATCGGAGCGCCGCACGATGCCGAGGTGCTCCAATGCGTCGAACTCGGCCTTCGCCACGGCGAGCTTGGCCGGGTCGAGGCGGCGGGCCCTGGCGTAGACCGGCGGGCCCGTAGTGGGTATGTGGTGCTCAATCCCGTGCCGCACCGCAACGGCCGAAAACGTCGGCCGCGTGAGGGCCGGGAATTCCGCGAGCAGGCGAGCGAACTCGTTCGCTGCCGGGAGGGCGCACGCCAGTTCGGTCGGCGCAGAGCTGCTCATCGTGCACGCCAGGGAGCTGAAGGTCTCGGCGTTGACAAGGCGACGACGTTTGACGTCGACCAGCAGCCCGTGCGCGCAGAGGAAGTCGGCGCCCAGCAAAGCCATGGGGACGCAGGCGGTCACAAAAGTCCATTGAAAACGCTGGCTGCCGAAGCAGAGGGTGACGACGCATGGGCCGAAAGTGCGTATGGCCGAGCCATTAGCAGCGACCAAAGAGGGGCCGCAAACGGCGTCCCACCTGTCCTGCTCGGAGGCGGGTATGACGCTCAGTTGGGCGCCGGTGTCACACAGGAAACGCCGCCCAGACGCTTTGTCCCGAATAAACAGCAAGTTGCCCGAGTGGCCGGCGCTCATGGCTGGGAATGAACGCCGGCCCGGCCGTTTCCCGACCTGCCGAAAGTGCACGGGGGCTGGCACGTCCGAGCCTTGTGTCCGAACCTGGCGTGGTAATAACACCACGCCCGGTCAGGTGGAGGCCCCGGCCGTCATGTCAGAAGCGGGCGGTGCGGCGTGGTGGCCGCCAGTTGCACCGGCAGTTCGGCCTCCAACCGCGCAGGGCGCTCGGGCGTCGTGGGCGTCGCCTCGGACGGCGGCGGGCTCCAGGTAACCGCGCCGATGTGCTGGCCCGCCGAGGAGATCTTATCGGCTTCCCTGGCGAGGGCATGGGAATCCGTGATCAACGTGCCAGCCAGGGCGAGGTGTACCGGGTGAGGCAGCTGGCGAAGGAACAGCTCGCGGAACAGAAAATCCGGAGAGTGCTCACCGAGCAACGAGAGCATATAGTCCATGCGCTCTGACGGGCGCGTGTCGCCGAGCTCGGGCAGAGCGAGCAGGCGCCGTGCGTGTGCTGCCGGTGAGAGGGCGAAAGCGTCGAGGAGGAGTGTCTTCAGCGCGTCGTATTTGTCAGCAGCCGGCGGGTGCTCGAGGAGGCTCAAGGCGCGGGCCGCGGTGGCGGAACCGAGTGCCGCCACAACATGGTGGAAGCGGGTGTCGTCCGCGGTGATGCCTCGCAGGGCGAACTGAGAGTCCGCCTGAGCGAACCAAACAGCCGCGTGAGCCTCCCAGAAGGTAGGCAGTTTAAGCGTCACTGCCGTATCCATGTCGGTAGGTCACCAATGAAGGAACTGCGCTCCAACGCGAGTCGAAAGAATTGACGTGACCAAAGACGGAATTCGTCCGAGTTGCTTTATTGAAACAAAACAGCTCAGGTATTCTGACAAGCCCGTTTATCGGGCAGCAATATATTGTTGCGAATATGGAATTTGGCCTCCATATCCGCTTGTAAATATTCCCCTATTTTCTCCAATACTCCCCAACTTTCCCCAATCCCCCATTCCCTAGTCCCATTGCATGTAAATAACAATCAGTAGAGCCGACCTTCCCCTTATTCCCCCATTAAATGTCGTGCCCAGGTCCACCGCACCACACGTAGCCAACTTTCGGACATCTTCCTAGTTATTCTTAATCTATGTCAGTTAAGGCCTCGTTTCCATTAATTATGACTCTTCGTTGCACCAGAATGTGATTATATGGCATCAGTAGTGAGTTTAGGACCTTTCCCATACCTCCTTCCATCTTCTTCCCCAACAATTACAACCACAACAGAGGAGATGGCGGCGGAGCGGGGGAGGATGCGTCCTCACACCGGCTCGATTAGCTCCAGACCATGCGCTCCACGGGGTTACCACGAAGGGGCTGGCTGTCAGCTCCTCGTCAGGGGCGGAGCCAGTAACCCCCCCACGCACCCAATGAGAAGCAACGTGCCGATTCCACGAGGCGGAGCTAACGAGCCGAGGGCGTGTCACTCCCCGCCGGATATACGCGGCCCCGCGCCGGATGTGACGAGAGATGCGCCCCCAGCCTGGAGAGAGAAGTCGCCACCCCTCGAGCGCTGCAATACCTCCACCGCATCTCTTAAACTGGACCGTACGTGATCCTGCCCTGAGCCCAGGTGCACCTGGAGCGATCGCTACCCGCTTTCTTTTCCATCAATCCCCGTGTGAGTGAGCCTTGTCCCGTTTATCTGTCGTCCGTTGGGGTTAATATAAGTGTGTTTAAGTGCCCACCTTCCTATGTTTCCCTCTTGTCCCTGTAATCTAAACCTTCCGCATTATTGTAATAACAACCTTTGAGAACCGTATCCCTGGTGTCGTGTCGTATTAATTCCAGCCGTGTGTCTTCCTTTTCCTTCATTGGTCTAGCATAGCGCGATTAGTCAACGTTCGGGCACAATCGGGTAACTTGTGCAGACGTGGTCATACCATAAAACCGCTCGGTAAATAACATCCAAGCCACGTCTGTAACAATTGGTGTCGAGGAGTGGAATTCGAACCCGGGACTAAATTAGTTAGGCCCAAATTTTGGGAGGGAAAATCGATTCGGAGCGCGTTTCCCGCGCGAAATTATAACGGCGAAATTTGAATTTGTTTTACGAAAATAAAAAATAAAAACCGAATTTTGAAAGTCGCGCTATGGCGGATCAAGACAGCTGGGGTCCGGTAAAGGAGAGTGAGGTAGGGTCGATCCAGGACCAAAATGAGGGACAGGAGGAGAGCGAAGCAGTGAGGGCGGCAGGTTCGCAAAATAGCGCCGTCACGCACGAAGAAGCGGGCGCGCAAAATGGCGCCTCGCTGATCACCGCGCCAGCGACCGTGGCAGCGCCCCCGATGGATTGGGGCCTTTTTTTCATACAAATGAAGGCCCTTATGGCCCAGAATAGTGAGCGATTGGAGGGCCGGATGGATGCTCAGAGTGAGCAAATGGGGGTAATGGGGAACCGGATGGATGCTCAGGGTGAGCGATTGGAGGGCCAAATGAGGGGTACCGGTGAGGGATTAGAAAAGAAATTTGAGGGGTTAGACAACGGGATAAAAGAAGTAAAGAATGGGTTAACGGGGGTAGAAAACAGAATGGCCGCTCAAGAGAATCAGATAGAAGGAGTGAAACATGGGTTAACGGGGGTAGAAAACAGAATGGCCGCTCAAGAGAATCAGATAGAAGGAGTGAAACATGGGTTAACGGGGGTAGAAAACAGAATGGCCGCTCAAGAGAATCAAATAGAGGGAGTGAAAAATGGGTTAGAGGGGTTAGAAAACAGTATGGAAGGCAAATTGAGGGACATGAGGGACCAAGCGGAAAGGGAAGTTAAACAAATGGAGCAGCAGATAGAGGGGGTCAGAATGGGGGTAGAAACCAAACTGGATGCTCACAGGGAGGAAATGGAGCAGATGAGGGTGGCATCTGGGCAGGAGATGCAAGTGATGGGAGAGGAGATCAGAAGAGGAGTGAGTGAGGAGGTCGGAGGAGTGCGCGAGGAGGTGAGGCACTGTAAGGAGCGCATGGAGAAAGAGGTGAGAAAGGGGACTGTAAAATTGCAAGGTGGTATAGAGGAGTTGACGCTGGGAGTAGAACAACTGACAGTGGGACAAAAGGAGTTGGGGGACCAGGTAAAGAAGAACACAGCGGTAATAGAGGGTTTAAAATCGACACAGAAGGAGATGAAAAAGGACGTAGGGGTAATTAAAGAAGAGGGAATGTCAGATGGTACATGAGGGACTGACAACGAGGTTGGACGAGGTGATAGAGGTAATGGAGACGAAGGACCGGCAGGTGAGGACGCACATGGAAACGGTCAAGGTAGCCTTGGAGGACGAGCTTGAGGAGACATACCGGGGAATAAAAGAGGTGAGGCACAAATTAGAAGAAGTGGAAGAAGGGGTGAGCGAAATTAAGAAGCGACGGAGAGGGGATAACAAAGAGATAAAAGAGGAGATGAAAGAATTGGTCCAAAGTCTGTGTTTGGATCGTGATGTGCTCATTAACCGGATGAGGGATTCGCAGGTGATGGAGGAGAAGCGAAGAGAAAGAGGACCCGGTGTAAGTGGTGACCAATATGGTCGTGCGTATGATGCGCCAGGTGATTTAAGAAGCTTGGGGGTCGAGATGGACCCGGGTGTTCGTGAGAGGCCGTTGGTGAAGTGTGCGACAGGTCTGGTGTGCGAAAGAGGAGGTGTGCGAGAAAGTCCGACTCTGGGGTGTGTGAGGAAAAAGTGCGTGCCAAGGAGTGAGGGTGCTGGCGAGAATGAGTCGGTCGTAGCGCGTGTGCGAGGGAGCACATGGAAGCGCGGTGTGGTGAGTGTTACAGAGGGTGTGACGGGAGAGTGTGCGCAGGAGTGTGCGCGAGAAAGGTGTGTGACGGACAGGTGCATGAGGAAAGAGTGCGCTGTCAGAAGCAAGGAAGAGTGTCCACCTGTGGTGAGTGTTACAGAGGGTGTAACAGGAGAGTGTGCGCGAGAAAGGTGTGTAACGGACAGGTGCATGGGGAAAGAGTGCGCTGTCAAGAGTAAGGGTGAGTGCGCTGTCAGGAATGGAGGTGGAAGTAGTGAGAGTGACATGGAGCGTGAGTTAGTTGTGACAGGTGAGCGAGGATGTACACCTGGGATGGAAGGATGCACACCTGGAATGGTAGAGCGTGAGTGGGAATGCACGCTGGAGTTGGTGGTGAGGCACGTGGTTGGGTGTGCGAATGAGAGCACACCTGTGATTGTCACAGAGGAGGTGACAGAGGAGGGGGCGCGAAGCGGTGTTTTGGTGAGGTGTGCGACCAACGAATGTGTGCCAAAGTGTTCGGTGGTCAGGTGTGTGACCAAGGCTGTGAGTGGAATGGGTGTACCTGGGTGTGTAAGGAAAGGTACGAGGAGCATGGGCACGGCTGGATGTGTGAGCAAGGAACGGGCTGCGGGGTGTAAGCGTCCAGGTGAAGCATCGACGTTAGACGGGGTAGAGTTTAGAACGACTTACAGCCGAATCGGGCCCTCGGTGCGTGCCGGGCTTCGCGTGCCGCGAGAACCAGCGGGGATCCGAGCCACGGCGGGTTCGAAAGGACCGCCGTGCGCGATCCACGCTGGGCCTCGCGTGGGACGGCCGCGTCCGTGCTCCACTAGGCGGAGCTGGCAGCCCGATAGGAAGGGTCGTTATGGCGACCACGTTTTGTTGAGACGTGCCGGCAGGTCGAGATCGGGACATTGGATGGCTCCACGCCGAGGTGATGCGTGGGATCTCGGCCCGGGTAAACCTCCTTCCCTGCACCGAATGCGGGACGCATCCAGCCGCTGGCACAAAACAACCAGCATCCATTGCTTGGCTTTACGAAGCCGGGCTTTGGACAGGGATTGGCGCACCGAGAGGTATTAGTGAGTCGACTGGGTGATGAGGTTAGTGTTTTGGACCCAAAATTGGAGAAAAACAAAATTTGATGATTGGCAAGGGATTGGCAGTAGTGATTGGCAGATGATGGGCAGTGATTGGCAAATTTTTAATTTGTTGAAATTTGATGTGCAAAATTGGTAGTGAGAGACCCCCGATGTGGTGGGATGGCATCCCTGCCACCCTTCCCATGTGGGGGCAAAGGAGCAATAGATTATGGGGTGTATGGCAGTGAAAACTAGCCCGGGTGGGTTAGGATATTGTGTGTAGGGATCTAGAGAAGATGACCTTAGGTAACGTTAAGGTTAGTTAGTGACTGATACCTGTAGTGGGGACGCAGGTAGATTAGTGTGGATGATAATGACGTGGGAGCGCAATAGTTTAAAGGGACGACTGGGAAGCGCAAGTTTCAGAAGGGAGTAGTTAGCTGAGATGATGCCGTGTGTGTGAGGATTGAACAGGTGTGATTGCACAGGTGTGCAACTGGACAGGTGTGTGGAGCAGTGTATGAGTAGTGAGTGTTGTGGATCAGCGCGAATGCGCTTGGGGAGAGAAGGGTGCAGGTGGCACCAGGTGTGAGAGCACAGGTGTGCAGGTACAGGTGTGTGGAGAGAGTTGGAGTGAGTGGTACGGAGTGGTGTGCATGGTGCGAAGGTGTGGATGGGGGAAGAGTGGACCCCTTTCACGAGTACCCGGGGCGGGTAGTGTAAGTGTTAGGTAGAGGGTGCAGGTAAATTGTGGTTGGATATTGGCATCTGTGGTGCGGTTGCAGAATGGTGTTGTGAATGGGTGCATTAGTGTTGTGGAAATGGCTGGGCGTGTAGCCTGTTAGTGTGTGTAGTTGGTTGGGCACTCCACCACTGTGAGGATGTCGGCCAGGTGAGGCCGCAGGTGGGCTCTGGGAGCCGGTAGTTGTGAGTGGGTGCCTGAGGATCCCGGGTGTGGATCGGGCAGCCCAGTGCCAGAGAGGGCACGGAGTGGGGAAAGAGCCAGAGGGCCTTCCCCTGGTAGTTAGGTTAGAGTAAGGAGCAGGTAAGCTCGGAGGCAACTGCAGTGGTGGAGGTGTGCAGGTGGGTAGACCCACTGGGAGAGGTACACGTCGCAGCCCAGAAATTGTACGAGGGCACCGGGAGATGAATCGGGGGAGTGAGACCCCAAATTGAAGAGCACCACAGTTTGGCCAATGGGAATTGGTTTTTAGAACCCATAGTGTAAGAGGGCCAATGGTTTGGCCGGAGAAAGACCCCGGGTAGTGTAAAGTTGTTAAAGTCATTTAGGAAATAGTTAGGATTGAAGAACCTGTCGCACCATACGCAGCCACTTACCTGTGGTGATGATGATGACTCCACACCTGTGTTTTCTTTGTTTGTGTTGCAGAAATGAGAATTGCTGTTGGATTTGTGAGACGCATCACGACGTGGATGAGACATTGGGGTGATTCCATCTCTCCCTCCCTAGGAGGGACTGATGATGAATTGGTGATGGCAAATTTTGATGTTGAGTTGGAGATGGCAAATTTTGATGAGAGTTGAAAATGGCAAATTTGATTGGTTAGGAGGGAGAGAAGACGAATTTGGTTTATGGGAGGAACGGGGAAGACAGTAGGGATGTTTGTTGATTTGTAAAGTAGATGTTTATGGGTAGTGTTGTGTTTTGTGGATACAGTAAGGGGTAAGGGAGGGGCCATGTAGGTTACCTGGTGGGGGGGGGGGGCGTACGATAGGAACGTACCTGTCTCACCTGGTTCCCATGTGCCCCCAGTGTGCATCACCTTACATTGCGTGCACTTTTGCGCCCTTACCACCTTACTCACTTGTTTCTTCTTTTGTCTCCCACCTCCGAGGATCTGGCTTTGGGGTAGAGAGAGAGAGGAAAGAGAGGTGCTGGCTGCGCAGTTGTGGGCCTGCACTTTCGCTGTTTGCTGCCGGGATCGATACACCATATGGACCGCAATGTTTGTGGCCACCCACAATGGACCGCAGTTCGTTTGCGGCCAAGCACCACCCGGGGATGGACCTATGGGTCAACGTGGCACCTATGCCATACAGGTGAACCACTTTTAGTTGACACCAAGTGCACCACAAGAAGAGCAAGAGACACCTGCAGGGTTAGGGGTTGTCGCATTTATTTTTATTCCAATGAACAATGGTGACTGCACCGATTGGTGGTGGGGTGGTGCTTTTGATGCTCGGGAAGGGTGCTCTGCACGTTATTAAAGGCCGTCGGCCACAGAGCACTCGTGGGTTGGTGTATCGATGCTGGCAAGCGCGCTCTCTCTATGCATAACATCTGCATGTGTTCCTCCAAAGACAGGTCCTGGATCGTAGTGTAGATATCAGCGTAATCTTGTAAATAATGCTCCCTACCGGCTGTATGTGTAGTTTGCGAATTCTTTCCGGATTCGGTTATCCTGTGGGTGTGTTTCTGTGAGGAGAAGGGTGCAACGTCGCAGGGGGACATATTTACTCATTTGTGAATATCTGTAAAACTGTCGCACTCAGGGTAGAGTTAATAGTAGAGGGAACTACATTGCGTGCCACACTAAAGTAGGTAAAAATTTATCGGGTCGGGACGCCCCGAGGGTAGAGAAGGGTGCAATGTTGCGAATATGGAATTTGGCCTCCATATCCGCTTGTAAATATTCCCCTATTTTCTCCAATACTCCCCAACTTTCCCCAATCCCCCATTCCCTAGTCCCATTGCATGTAAATAACAATCAGTAGAGCCGACCTTCCCCTTATTCCCCCATTAAATGTCGTGCCCAGGTCCACCGCACCACACGTAGCCAACTTTCGGACATCTTCCTAGTTATTCTTAATCTATGTCAGTTAAGGCCTCGTTTCCATTAATTATGACTCTTCGTTGCACCAGAATGTGATTATATGGCATCAGTAGTGAGTTTAGGACCTTTCCCATACCTCCTTCCATCTTCTTCCCCAACAATTACAACCACAACAGAGGAGATGGCGGCGGAGCGGGGGAGGATGCGTCCTCACACCGGCTCGATTAGCTCCAGACCATGCGCTCCACGGGGTTACCACGAAGGGGCTGGCTGTCAGCTCCTCGTCAGGGGCGGAGCCAGTAACCCCCCCACGCACCCAATGAGAAGCAACGTGCCGATTCCACGAGGCGGAGCTAACGAGCCGAGGGCGTGTCACTCCCCGCCGGATATACGCGGCCCCGCGCCGGATGTGACGAGAGATGCGCCCCCAGCCTGGAGAGAGAAGTCGCCACCCCTCGAGCGCTGCAATACCTCCACCGCATCTCTTAAACTGGACCGTACGTGATCCTGCCCTGAGCCCAGGTGCACCTGGAGCGATCGCTACCCGCTTTCTTTTCCATCAATCCCCGTGTGAGTGAGCCTTGTCCCGTTTATCTGTCGTCCGTTGGGGTTAATATAAGTGTGTTTAAGTGCCCACCTTCCTATGTTTCCCTCTTGTCCCTGTAATCTAAACCTTCCGCATTATTGTAATAACAACCTTTGAGAACCGTATCCCTGGTGTCGTGTCGTATTAATTCCAGCCGTGTGTCTTCCTTTTCCTTCATTGGTCTAGCATAGCGCGATTAGTCAACGTTCGGGCACAATCGGGTAACTTGTGCAGACGTGGTCATACCATAAAACCGCTCGGTAAATAACATCCAAGCCACGTCTGTAACAATATATACACATTTATGTCGGGAAGTTTGCCCATCAAAAGCTATACCGGGCATGCCCGGGTGTCAAGGGCGAGCCTTGGAAAGGCGAGTCTGGACCTGCCCGGGCGTGTTTGGCTGCGGCCTGGCAAGTCGAGGCTGGGCGTGCCCGGGCGCTCTGGACGAGCACTGGAAAAGCGAGAGCGGGCATGCCCGGACGCTCTGGGCGAGCCCTGGAAAGGCGATAGCGGGCATGCCCGGACGCTCTGGGCGAGCCCTGGAAAGGTGATAGCGGGCATGCCCGGACGCTCTGGGCGAGCCCTGGAAAGGCGAGAGCGGGCATGCCCGGGAAAGACGAGACCGGGCGTGCCCGGGAGGTTCGGGCGTGCCCGGGAACAGTGAGTCCGGGCATGCCCGGGAGAGGCGCGTCTGGCCGTGTTCTGGCCGGTGCAAGACGATTGTGTGCATCCAGCGGTAACCGCTACAGTATGGTACAATACAATATAGGGGTATATAGTATGGTACAGTACAATATGGGGGTATATAGTATATGGTACAGTACAATATAGGGGTATATAGTATATGGTACAGGACAATATAGGGGTATATAGTATATGGTACAGTACAATATAGGGGTATATAGTATATGTTACAGTACAATATAGGGGTATATAGTATATGGTACAGTACAATATAGGGGTATATAGTATGGTACAGTACAATATGGGGGTATATAGTATATGGTACAGTACAATATAGGGGTATATAGTATATCGTACAGTACAATATAAGGGTATATAGTACATAGTACAGTACAATATAGGGGTATATAGTATATGGTACAGTACAATATAGGGGTATATAGTATATGGTACAGTACAATATAGGGGTATATTTTATATGGTACAGTACAATATAGGGGTATATAGTATATGGTACAGTACAATATATGGGTACATAGTATATGGTACAGTACAATATAGGGGTATATTTTATGTGGTACAGTACAATATAGGGGTATATAGTACATAGTACAGTACAATATAGGGGTATATAGTATATGGTACAGTACAATATAGGGGTATATAGTATATGGTACAGTACAATATAGGGGTATATCGTATATGGTACAGTACAATATAGGGGTATATTTTATATGGTACAGTACAATATAGGGGTTGTACTGTACCATATACAACCCCTATATATGGGTTGTACTGTACCATATACGCACCTGCTTCCCAACATTCACACCTTATCTTCCCAACGAACACCTTCAAGGTAGAACGTTAGACAATATTGCTGTTATTATTTATATTGTAAGTTTTGATAATCTCTCAACATTTACTTTGATGGATGCAAGAGAATGAGCAATGAACAAAGGTATCGAAGTCGGGGCGTTTTCTTTAGCCTTGGGCTTTGACACCTGTGCGTACAGAGTTTGGACAAATGAGAGCAGCTGTAGCAGCTGTGCGCACCAAACCACAACCGCACACCTCATCAGGAATGTCTCTACCACAATTTTTTGTTTTTTTTGTTACACATTTCTCCTTTGTCCTCCATTTTGATCTCCTAAACTAACCTCTCTCTCACGTGCTTCATATCTCAAAAAGTGTGTGTCTGCCTATGAGCAGGATACCTCAAAAAGTATCTGTCTGTCTGTCTTTCTATGAGCAGGATATCTCAAAAAGTGTGTGTCTGTCTGTCTTTCTATGAGCAGGATATCTCAAAAAGTATCTGCCTGTCTGTCTTTCTTTGAGCAGGATGTCTCAAAAAGTATCTGCCTGTCTGTCTTTCTATGAGCAGGATATGTCAAAAAGTATCTGCCTGCCTGTCTTTCTATGAGCAGGATATGTCAAAAAGTATCTGCCTGCCTGTCTTTCTTTGAGCAGGATGTCTCAAAAAGTATCTGTCTGTCTGTCTTTCTATGAGCAGGATATCTCAAAAAGTGTGTGTCTGTCTGTCTTTCTATGAGCAGGATATGTCAAAAAGTATCTGCCTGCCTGTCTTTCTATGAGCAGGATATGTCAAAAAGTATCTGCCTGCCTGTCTTTCTTTGAGCAGGATGTCTCAAAAAGTATCTGTCTGTCTGTCTTTCTATGAGCAGGATATCTCAAAAATATCTGTCTGTCTGTCTTTCTATGAGCAGGATATCTCAAAAAGTGTGTGTTTGTCTGCCTATGAGCAGCACATCTCAAAAGTATCTGTGTTTTTCTATGAGCAGGATATCTCAAAAAGTGTCTGTCTATTCGCAGGATATCTAAAAAAGTGTCTGTCTGTGAACAGAATACCTCAAAAAGTATCTGTCTGTCTATGAGCACGATATCCCAAAAAGTGTCTGTCTATGAGCAAGATACATCTCAAAAAGTGTCTCTGTCTGTTTGTTTATGAGCAGGATATCTCAAAACGTTATGGATAGATTTGGACGCAATTTGGTGGACAGGTTCGTGGTGTCACAATGTAGAATTGATTGCATTTTGGTGAAGATCTGGCGCAGTATCAGTGGAATACAAAATGTAGACTGTTAAACCTGACGGAGGTATTCGCTCTACGGAATGACGGCATTCTTGTTACCTCCGCGACCAAAGGTGGATGGAGGTTATATTTCACCCCTGTCTGTCTGTCTGTTTGTTTGTCTGTCCGTTTGTGAACAAAATATCTCAAAAGGTTGTGGATGGATTCGGGCAAAATTTGGCAGATATGTAGCGTATGTGACAAGGACGAAATAATTAGATGTTGGTGAAGATCCGGATTCGGATCCGGCTACTCGATTTTTTTACGTGATTCTTCACCATTGGGAGATGGAGCTAAAACGATACACATAGCAGGGTATCTCAAAAAATTGTCGACAGATTTGGACGAAACTTGGTGAACAGGTTGTGTGTTTGACAAGGACTAATCTATTCGATTTTGGTGAAGATCTGAATATGGATTCGGATACGAGAATTATTTAATTTTTCAAGTGATTCTTCACCATTGGGAGATAGGGACAAAAACGATACATAGCAGGATATCTGAAAAAGTTGTGGACGGATTTGGACGAAACTTGTTGGACAGGTTGTGTGTGTGACAAGGACGATTCTATTCAATTTTGGTGAAGATCCGGACGTTCATAGGCGTGGTTGGACTTCTCTATTTGGGGGGGGGGGGGTGAGGAGGGGGGGGGGAGCAGGGGCTCAATATTAATAATGGGTCTGACTTCCAAAATTACCGTTTGTTAGTGTAGTTACAGTGAAAGTGAAATCACAAATACAGTTTATGTTCATTATTTAATCACTCTTGTTTTTTGTTTTAGCCTAATCTTTAGCCCGTTTCCTGCACTGTGTGTGTGTGTGTGTGTGTGTGTGTGTATGTGTGTGTGTGTGTGTGTGTGTGTGTGTGTGTGTGTGTGTGTGTGTGTGTGTGTGTCCGGGCCGTAACTTTTTTATCATTCGAGTTTTGTCATTAGATATTCAACAAAGCTTTATGTTGAGAATATGGAGAAGGCAAATTAATAATTTTGGTCAACAGGTCAAATGTCAGCATCACATAAAATTGTCAATTTTCATCTGATCGACCTGAAATTTTAAGAATTTGCATATTTGGTCACAGAATTGGATCACCAATCGAAAGCGAGAAACTGATTATTTTTTAGATCTGAAGATGAAAGACCAAGGCTGCATAAAATTATAATTTTTCGCTTTTTTTATATTTTTTTACTTTTCATTATTTTGAGCAGGCAGAAGAAGAAGAGGACGACACCTGAATACAAACGGATGCGGACGGGCTTTGCATTTTCAGATGCTTTCTAGTTTGACATGTTTACCAGCTACCAATAATATTACTATTAACATGACAACAAATTCTTAAATAAAAAAGAAAGAATTCGAGCACTTTATGAATCATGTCTCCCCGGTGATGCACACACGTAAACATTGTGTTACCGTAATATAAATACTGTTCTTACCTTAATGACTAAAGTAAGTACTGTTACGTTTGTATGGGACAATGATTACCTTAGAATCAGGTAGAATGTATAGATTAGTGTGCTCCGATTGTCATGAAGAAAAAGAACCACCCCATGTAATAAGTAGGGAATTTGTATTAGACCGGACAGTCTTGTACCTACGTCCCCATCACGAGGGGTGGTGCTCGTTAATTAGCTTAGGGATTATGGGTAAATTAATTCCCTGTGTGTCAATGCCTCTGTAATTTATTCCTTTTTTCCTTATGACACCGCACTCGACACTAGCCAAAATCGCCCAATATCTACACTAATTAATAATAAAACTAACCATAAACCCAGATCGGGCACTGCTGCTGATTACCCGACTTGAAAATCGCACAGGACAGGCAGATCTGTGAGGCAAAGCCCCGAAGAGTCGTGATTAGTCGGGGGTTTTGATTGACAAGCACTGGTAGAAGTGGCACGGACTGGTTGGATGAGATGGGGCGGCGGGAGATGAGGAGAGAGCGGTGCGTACAAAGGACTTGGAGTGGCGGACATTTTCTCTTCTCGGTTTAGGGTCTGGTAGTGAACGGTTGCATACCGGCATCTTCTCCTCGTTCCCCTCTTACTTCTGACATTTGGGGATTGAGAGCGAACGTTCCCTCTTGGGCCTTCTTGTTACAAAAGCGATAGTGGACGGTTGTGCTTTGCTCTCTGCACGGGGAAGCTTGATCGTGAGTGGCTGTGTTGGGTCATCTTGCTGGTGATTGTGAGCAGGAAGAGCCACGGCCCGGGAACCGCAGTTTTCCGTGCAGAGGACGGGTGGACAAGACAGGGTGGAAGAGCAGGCTGCACGCCTGCCGTTCGCTTCGTGCGGAAGGCCGACTCCGCACCAACGAGCGCGGCTGAGTGAATGAGGGTGACTGAGGCCTTCTTCCCGCCAAGGCAGGAGCTGTGTCCGGATTGCGCACTTGGGGCCTGATGATTACTGACGAGACACCCCAGCGATTTGAGCTAGGTCCCCTACTAAATAACACATTTATTTTCCAGTTCTTTTTCCCTTCGTCTGTTTTTCGAGTCTGTCTGTGGGGATGTCCCGTGTAGGAATTTAGTTTTATCATGCTTTATTTCGTACCGGCAATTTCCTATTTGTACATTTTATACTCGTTTCGTTTGAGTTATTTATTGCAGGCTCATGGACTGCCGGTGGGACCAGGTAAGCTCTCCGGTTTCTCCCCCCCTCTCCCCCATTTGCTCCCCATTCGTATTAACTCCGTCATTGAACTGAATAGTCAGGGCCCTTAGGGATATTTTGGTTCAAATTCTTCCAAAAGCATCAAATTTGGCGCAGATGTTGCCCATGCCATACTCTTTCGATTTTTGACGGGCGCCAAGGGCGGTATGATCCGGGGACCATACCGGTCCATCCCGCCATGTCACCTGACCTATGACGTCATAATTAGGATATGCATCCAATCACATGGCATACTATATAAGTGGTCAAAGTTCCAAATGAATCGATCGAAAAATGAAGGCGGGGATCCATTTTTAAGGTTTTCATAAAATACAATATGGCCGCCAGGTCACATGACCTATGACGTCATATTTATGACATGTATACAATCATGTATACATGAACCCGGATCATGATCGCACAAAAATTAAACACAAGGATATGGCATACAGTTCATAAAACATCAAAATCCATACCTTTGTAATTAGACTGATGAACTGCATATGCCTGAAAATTAGGAAATAGACATGTAAATATTTCCTCTAATTGTCAAAAATAAGGTCAGAGTTCGATTACCCAACCCAGAAACATAAAATGGTGAACCTCGCGTAAATCTTGACAAAAAACTCAAAAACCGACATGTTTGACTCAAAAATGACCTTTAAGATGACCTTGATGGTTGACCTTGACCTCGAATCATCAAAATAACATCATAATTGGATTCCGCGACCTCGAAAACCCCTGGAAAGTGGTATCATACATGATTCCAACCCTTTTGGTTATTTAACTGATTTTCCTCTAATCCGGGTGGCGGCCATTTAGTATTTCGCCAATATGGGGCCCCCGGGGGGGGGGGGGGGGAAGCGCCCGTCCTGGCGCCCGTCAAAAATCGAAAGAGTATGGCATGGGCAACATCTGGGCCAAATTTTGTGCTTTTGGAAGAATTTGAACCAAACGGCCCCAAAATATCCCTAAGGGCCCTGACTAGAACGCCTCGGAGTGTTAAAGCTCGTTTGGTTATCCGTGCTACCCTATGGTGGTCACCAAGGGTAGTCACATGAAAGTACAATCGTCTTTCCCTTCGGTTAACTTAAACGTCCTCAATGTCCTCTGGATTCTGCTTCACAGTTAAATCGCCTTCTACGTGAAGAAGTCAGAAAGAAAATCTTTTTCCTCCATGATTGAGCACAAGCAGTTTCTAATCCGTCTCATTGCAGAAAAGCTTCGTTCCAAAGGGGCTTCATTTGTGAAAATCCTTCATTTGTGAAAAATCACAAATTTCAAAGCTGTTGATCTGATTTGAAAAAGGATGCAGCCAATCACGTCACTCCATGCAAATACCGCGACGTCTGCCGTGGCTGGAGGAAGAAATCCACTCACCTGGGTTCCCTTCCGCTTTGTTACTCACGTTTAAATACGGGATGTTTTATCTTGATTGTAAACTACTGAAAAACAAATAAAAACAAATAAATCGGCCTCAGCTCTTCCTTCCTCGTCAACACGGACACCATAATTGATGGAAACGGATCGAATGCCCTTTAATTAATTGGTTTAATGGTGACTATGTTGGGGGTTAAGACCACCTTTTGTGCAGGTGGCAATTGGACCTCAATATTAAGCATTCATTCTTTCGTTGTTAGAAACATACACTAATGTTTTGCAGAAGTCGTGGATATTATAGTCAGATTCACGCTACAAATTGTTATTTAATTGGCCCAATTATCCCCACCTTGAGGTTAGTCTGGGAAGGTATTTTGCCTTTCACGAACCGGATGGCCAGGCGAGCATTGCGTCCGGAATTTGTAATTTGTTGACAACTCACCTGATCTTTGTGAAGGACACTGTCTTTCATCTTTAACTCGCACCAGCTAATGCTAGCAAACAGGACACCCAGCTTCAGGTGCATCCGAGGGATGGTGCACTTTGTAATGGAAAGCTCTGTCCGCGAAGCTCCGAACCGCTTGTTTTCTTGGAGTCGGGAATTGAACTCAGATTAGGCAGCTCAAAGGTAAGTGTGCGACCTCTAATCAACCTGTCGGATTAAGGTGCACACAGGCACGGCGAGATTTATAACGTCCCGTCTGTATGACGCAAAATGTTTACTGGCAAATGCGACAGGATCAGGATGGCATTTTTTTTAATTCGGATCTTCTTTTCTGGGCATTTGACCCAAAACGAGACACGTCATCACTACTGGTATGTTACAGTAGATGTCTTAGGTCGAGCTCCACCTTGATTCTTGTCAAATTTCGCCACCTACTGTTAGTTATCTTTATTTGGTCAACCTCGAATTTCTAAAATCCTCAATTTTCATCCGATTGACTTGAAATTTGAAAAAGATTTTCATATCAGGTTCGTGAAACCAACCACCATCTATTTTTGAGGACAACATAGGCCAAAAGGTCAACATAGGCAAAGTTTCTAAAGTTGTCAATTTCATCTGATTAACTTAAACTTAACTTAAACTATTTTTGATTAACTTAAACCAACTATTTTTTAGGTCAACATAGGCCAAAAGGTCAACAATGGCCAAAAGGTCAACATAGGCCAAAAGGTCAACATAGGCCAAATTTCTAAAATTGTCAATTTTCATCTGATTAACTTAAACAAATATAACGGAAGAAGAGAAAACCGAACACGAACACTATCCCTATACTTCCTAATATGACCCTACTGCAAAGCCGCAATGAGCCGGAAAAGCCAAAGCCTCTTGCCACTATTTTACCCATCACTATGGCATCAGAAGGTTAGGTAGTTGGTAGTAGGTTTAAGGTAGGTGTAGTAGGTACCGTACCTAGTTCAAAATGACACCATTTTCATTCTGGATGAGATTAAAATTTATAAAATTCCCTTCTTCATTAATTCAGTGAATTCCGTCCCAACTTCGGATATTTCCGGCCGTGAAAAACTATCCCCTACGGCCGCGAGATTTCTAAAAAACAATTCTTCGTCAATTTTAGAATATTTGACGCCGTTTTCAGCGTCCAAAATGTGGTAAAAAGCTTTTTTGAATTTTTTTTTTCAAATGCTCGAATCTCATTGGTTCCGGTGTTTGGTGAAGATTTTCGTTGAAGATAACCAGGGCCCGTGCGGGCCCGGGGAACAAGGTTGGTCTTAAAGTATTTTAATTACAAATTAGAGGTGCATAAGTTCGTGAATCAAACAAAGACGGGTGAAACAAACTCCTATTGAACGTTTTCGCAATTTTTTATGCATACTTCCGCATCCGCAAGATGGCGGCCTCCATTGAGCGATTTGGTGCGTCAAAGCTTCGAAATTCTCAAAGGATACAGCAAAATCTGGCTTTTCAACATAATACGTACGCGTTCATTCACAACACCGGCTTCGCCGTCTAATATGTCACAAACAAATGCACAAAACAATTGCCAAAGAATACCTACTTAGAACGAAGGTGATCCTGAAAACACACCTCTCTCCAAGAAACCAAATCAAAGCCATAAACCAGCTCGCAGTACCAGTGTTCCAAAATAGCTGCGGAATAATAAACTGGGCCCAATCAGAAATCAACAAGTTAGACATCAAAACAAGAAAACTCCTTACCATCCACAAAATATTTTACAAAAACCAGCGCGTTCCGAGAATGTACCTGCCGAAACGAGAGGGAGGGAGTGGCCCGATGGAACTCAACCAGGTGCACAGAGCGACGAGTGTATAACTAGCTGAGGATGTGAAATGATCAACAGACTATCGGATGCAATTTGGAAACAAACATGAAATAGTATCCCTAACTCACCTTGCAAAGAATTTCCAAAAACATGTGTGAAAAGAAGATGCCGCACGGGAGATTGGGAGAATGAAACGGCAACAGATACAGCCCCAACAATTGCAAAAAGACAAAATAAATGTATAAAAAGAAATATCAAGAAATATACACCAACAACTGGGCGAATTGCAAAAGAGCAGGAAAATACAAAAAAGTTGGACAGAGTGGGGATAGACAAAGAAGGCTCATTGGAATGGCTAAGAAGAGGTCAGCTCAACTGGGACGGTAAACGAATCACAATAAATGCCCAAGATCAAGGACACTACGCCAATGGATTTTAAAAGAAGGCGGGACTGAGCCAGACAGACAACTGTAGATTCTGGAAGACAGAAACAGAAAGTACTAGTCACCTGCTATCGGGATGCAAAAAACTACTAGAACAGCTTTACACACAACGACACAACAAAGTATACAAAGTGATTCATTGGCATATCTGCAAAAATTAAACATCCCAGAACCAGAAAACTCATGGAAACATGAACAAAGGACATAGACTCCTTTAGAGACATAGACTCTCTAAAGGACATAGACTCTCTAAAGGAGTCTATGACAAAGGACAATCATTGAAAATGAGGACGTCATGCTCACGTACGACTTGATGATTCCATCGAGTGTGAACATAGAAAACAAAGCATTGTGTTTGGACATTGTACTCAGGTACAAAAAGGAAAAGACAGCCTTGATGATTGAGATATCAGTACCCAGTGATTTTGGTCTAAACAACGCAGAAATCAAGAAAATGACCAAATACCAGGACCTCAAGAATGAGGTCAAGAGATCTTGAACGCTGAAGATCGAAATTGTACCAGTGATAATTGGAGCACCGGAATGATGAAGAAGAACCTCACTAAGATTTTAAAAAACCATCCCCGGGAATATTACCACAAATGAACTACAACTGGAGGCTGTACGGGGTTCGGTGACGATCCTGAAAAGAGAACTTGGAACAAAACTCTGAAAAAGTTGAACAGCTTGGTCCATAAACCGTGATCCCTTACAGAAGAGGAGGTGGATACTTTGGGTCCTGGGAGGACTCCGTTCCACCTCCTGAAACCCGCAAATGGAGATAACAACCAACGACACACACACACACACACACACACGCACACACACGAGGGGGGGGGGGCAGGGTGGAGATGAGTGACGCAATCACTCCACAGGTGATGATGCCATGATGGTGAGGATGCTACCTGAGGCTGCTTGGCTGAATCATTTTCTGGGTGCATGGCTGTACCGCTGATGCAGTGCCCCCCGTTTCCAGTAAGCTGAGACTCATTTTGCCGACCTCAGAAGAATGGCAGACGGAGTCAACACACCTGGTGTTAATTCAACGGCTGACAGGGACTAAGATCTCAAGCCAGCCACCTTAAACGTTAATCCAACACCAGACTACCCTACGGGTAATGTGACAGGTGCCATACGAATTTACAATAAAGGAGCAGCATTGGGATTTGGATTGTTAGAAGGGGACGCAGAGAAGGAGCGTCCTCTACTGGATTAGTGGAATCATGACGATATGTATATACCCTGGAGAACACGAGATAATATAGGGGTGGGGTGTGCACTAGATAATATAGGGGTGGGGTGTGCACTAGATAATATAGGGGTGGGGTGTGCACTAGATAATATAGGGGTGGGGTGTGCACTAGATAATATAGGGGTGGGGTGTGCACTAGATAATATCGGGGTGGGGTGTGCACTAGATAATATCGGAGTGGGGTGTGCACTAGATAATATAGGGGTGCGGTGTGCACTAGATAATAAAGGGGTGGGGTGTGCACTAGATAATATAGGGGTGGGGTGTGCACTAGATAATATAGGGGTGGGGTGTGCACTAGATAATATAGGGGTGGGGTGTGCACTAGATAATATAGGGGTGGGGTGTGCACTAGATAATATAGGGGTATGGTGTGCACTAGATAATATAGGAGTGGGGTGTGCACGAGATAATATAGGGGTGGGGTGTGCACTAGATAATATAGGGGTGGGGTGTGCACTAGATAATATCGGGGTGGGGTGTGCACTAGATAATATAGGGGTGCGGTGTGCACTAGATAATAAAGGGGTGGGGTGTGCACTAGATAATATAGGGGTGGGGTGTGCACTAGATAATATAGGGGTGGGGTGTATGTGTGTCTGGGTGTATGTACAGTCGAGGCCAAAATATTGGCACCTTTGCACTTTTTTCAAATAACTCCCAATTTTCTCTAAAAAATAAGTTGAAATTGACAAAAGTATTTGGTCTCCACAATTCTTTATTTCATTGTTAATATTACAGAACCCTTGTTTTTGATTCAGAACTTAATATATCCTTTTAAATCAGAAAATAATAAGAAATGGCATTGACAGAATTATTGACACCCGACACTTAACATTTGGTAGCACGGACTTTGGATAAAATAACTGTGGTCAAGCGCTTCCTATAGCCATGAATGAGCTTCCTACACCTCTCTACTGGTAGTTTTGCCCATTCTTCTTGTGGAAACTGCTCCAGTTCTCCCAGATTTGAAGGGTACCTTCTCCCAACTGCTGTTTTCAGATCTCCCCACAGGTGTTCAATAAGATTTAGATCTGGACTCATTTCTGGCCACTTCAGAAGAGACCAGCGTTTTGTCTTGAACCATTCCTGGGTGCTTTTTGAAGTGTGTTTGGGGTCATTGTCTTGCTGCAAGACCCATGACCTTCGATGGAGATCCAGCTTACTGACAATGGGTTGAACATTGCGCTCCAAAATTCCTTGGTAATCTCCTGATTTCATGATGCCATGCACATATTCTAGGCACCTGTGCTAGAGGCAGCACAGCAACCCCAAACATACTGAACCGCCTCCATGTTTGACTAGGGAAGGTGTTCTTTTCTTTGAAGGCTTCATTTTGTTTTCTGTAAACATAGAGATCACGTGCTTTACCAAAAAGCTCTAATTTGTTGTCAGACTCGACATTCTCCCAGAAGGATTTTGGTTTGTTCAGGTGTGTTTTGGCAAACTCCAGTCAGGCTTTCTTATGTCTCACTCTCAGCAGTGGGGTCCTGCTGGGTCTCCTACCACAGAACCCCCTTTCATTGAGTTGTTGACGGATGGCGCAAGTTTAAACTGTCGTACCTTGTGTCTGAAGGTCAGCTTGAATCTGTTTGGCAGTTCATCGAGGTGCTTTCTCCACCATTCAAACAATTCTTCGCTGCAATCTTCGATCAAGTTTTCTCTTGCAGCCACGTCCAGGGAGGTTGGCTGCAGTGCCATGGGCCTTAAACTTCCTGATAACATTGCGTACGGTGGCCACAGGAACATCAAGGTCTCTGGAGATGTACTTGTAGCCTTGAGATTATCCATGCTTGGCTGCAATCTTGTGTCTGACCTCCTCAGACAATTCTCTGATTTTCTTTCTTTTCTCCAAGCTCATTGCGTGACACAAAACAGCAAAATGACTCCTTTTCTCTTTTCAAACCGGTTGGATGAGTGATTTTTATATTGCAGGCACCGACAACTCACCACAGGTCTGTTCAATTCCAAAGTGAAGGAGAATCACCTGCTTGACATCTAATTATTTCTAACAACTTCTAAAATGTGCCAATAATATTGTCTGGGCCATTTTAGGATTTCTGTGTGGAATAAGCTAAGATTTAGTAATTTTTTCAGCTTTTTTTGTTTTGTTCCATTGCAAACCAAAGAATTACAAATGTGGATCCCAAAATCTTTATTTTAATTTAACAATTTTCTGGAAGAAATGGTGTATTATTTGAAAAAAGTGCAAGGGTGCCAATATTTTTGGCCATGACTGTATGTATATGAAGGTGTGTATACTGTATGTATATGAAGGTGTGTGTTTGTGTGTGTGTGTGTGTGTGTCTGTGTGTATGTATGTGTATTTATCATGTATGTGTATCTGCGTGTGTGTATGTGTATCTGTGTGTGTATGTATATGTATGTGTGAATATTGTTATGTCGGTGGGGTAGAGTGATATATAGAGTCAGGTAGATCTGTATAGGTAGTGTGTGTGCTCTGATTATCATGATAGGGAACCCCACATGAAATAAGTTTGTTTAGGCGGATTGTTCTTGTGTATTTAGGTGTATTTCCATAGTCATACAAGGATGACCCTTGTACTAATTATCGTAGGGATTATGTTAATTCCCCGGCTCGTAAAACCTTGTGATCATCCCGTTGTCCCTTATGGCACTGCACATAGACACTAATGAGTCAGGCCCATTAGTACACTAAATTAATAAATGACAGTAAAAACCAACCGGAAGCCAGTTCTGAACACTGCCATTTTGGATGCACCATCTACGTCGCCTCACATAGACAAGCAGGTTGAAGACACGCCCCGGAGACTCGTGATTGGGTGGAGCAAGAAGCGATTCGCTATTGGGCGGGAATTGACCAATGGGAAGAACAGAGTAAGGAAGGACTTCTGATTGGTCAGGGGCGGGGCAAGGAGCTTCCCGTGGATTGGTGGAAGGAAGGCTGAGAGGGATGCAGAGGACCGATTGGCAAAGACCGCGGAGGATGTCAGAGGCGAGCACCAAGTGGGGCACTGATTGATGGAGAAGCGCTGATGACATCAGGGCCCCATGTTAAAAGAGCTGAAGGACCGACATTTTGTCTCTCTTCTTCTTGCCCTCCGCCCTTGCTCACCTGCCCTCATCTATTGCCTTCGCTTTCGCCTTCCTCTCTCTTGTTCCTTTGTCCTTCTCCCTCGCGCTCTCGTGCTTGGGCCGACCATGTAGAGGACGCCACCAGGAAACCAGGAGAGGCAACGGGAACTGTGGTTCTCTGAGCGGACGACGTGTGGACGCGCGGCTTGCCACTGCGGCGTACGGAGGCCCAGCAGTGCGGGAACGGGCGGTTCCCGCCAACGCACCGGACAAGTTTGACGAACCCTGACGAGACCCGAGCTGGTTGAGCTGAGTGCACACACATCATTTATTTTATCCAGTTTATTTTATGCCTGTGTCTGTGTTTAAGTCTGGTGTGGGGGTCCCAATTTAGTTTAGTTTATCGCATATTCTTTGTCCCAGCATTCCGTCGTAAACTAATCCTTTCATTATTTTTCCCTGTACATTCTAAATCCGTTTCTCGTGTGAGTTAATTTGTAGGATCGGAGCTGCCTGTGGAATCAACCAAGTAAGGCTTTCCCGTTTCTTCTTCTTCTTTCTTCCTTCCCGTGCTTATATAGTGAAATCCGCTATTGAATTGAACGCCTCCATTAACGCTCGATTGCTATCCGTGATTTTCTGGTCTTCACTGAGGGGAATCACGCGACAATATGTATGTGTGTGAACATGTACAGGGTATTTCAAAAAGAGTGGTACAACTTTAAACGTTTATTTACAAAGAAACAGAAACCTCAGGAATGTGAATCAAATATTTTTTGAAACCTTATGACATGATATTTTCTATCTCTGATTGATATTGTATTGTGCATTGATATAAGACGAAATAAAGGGAGCGGGAGACAAGATGGAAAGAGAGGGGGAAGCACACAAGTACAACATTTGAGAGCAGGGACATCGGGAGATCTGTGGGAGGAAGAGGGTTTGGGGGGAGGAGGCATGGGAAGGGGGGGGGGGGGGGTGGGAGGTGGGAGAGGTAAAAAAACACATGGACACTGCTAGGACTTCCAGGAAAGAAGTTCGTTTTTTCGCAGGTCTCCACGCTCTCCATCGAAATCGAAGTTAAGTCATTGTTCCAATTTGTATTTTCGTTATAACTGTATTTATTTTATGGTGTATGTACGTATATTGTCCCGTCAAAGATTTTTCGGTGCAAATCTTTCATACCTGTATTGAAAATCGCGTTAATTCGTGTCGTCTCGAGGCCCTGTACAGTGTACACTGTACAACCTTGAGGCTTTGTTTTTCTCTCAGCGCCTGTCGTTTGTGATCCAATAACTTTCGTTCTCTGTTTTCGCAGTCTTTCCACCCCAAAGCCTACTTCCTTATGTAAATCTCAACTCAAAAAAACAAAAAAAAAAGACTACATTCTCTGTGCTCATTCGTTTATTCATTCTTATTCGTTCGTTCGTTCTTCGACCACGTGTTTCTCCCCCATTTCCCCAGATAGATTGTCAAATTTCAATTCGTTATTTTATCGTCCATGTGATATTGTTTGATTATAGTTAGTTTTGGTTTGAATTTCCTGTAACTCGTAATTAATTAATCGTTTTCTGCTCCTCGTGTGTGGCCTTGTAGTTGTACCCCCGTCGGTGTTTTGTTAACTTAAGTGTGTTTTGCTGGGCTCTTGGTTTTTTCCCTTCTACCCCGAACATAATACTGTCTAACGTTCTAAATCCCCACCCCCCCCACCCCCCAAAAAAAACAAAAAAAAACCAAAAACATTTATTTTATTTTCTCCACGTGTACTGTTGTCTCATCCTGTATTTTCTGTCCAGGTGTGCTGTTCGCCCCACCCCCATTATCTCCTTGCCATCCACCGTTTGCCCTGTTCACGTGACTCGTGGTGGTCCCTCTCGGCTCTCCCCCCGTTGGTATTTTTGTGCATATAAGATTGTTCATAGTTCTGTTTAAATATTTTTAAATATGTTTAACCTTTCCCCTTCTGTTTTTTATTCAGTGGTATATTACAACACGCTGTTTTTCTTCCTATTTAAAAGGCTTTTCTCAATTTCCTCTCCAACTCATTCCACTTCAAAAAAAAGAAATTCAATATCTTATACGTCTCCCTCACTACATGGTCTAAATTCACATTCATTCCATCCCTCCTCCATCATCCTGAACCGGATTGCTAACTTGAAAATCACAACAAACCCAATTTGTTATCAATGTTCGTCTTTCATTAATCATCCACTTTCTAAACTCCCCTCTTGCCCCTCCCATCCAAATCCCCCCCCTTGCACCTACACTCCGAAACTTCCCCCTTGCCCCTCCACTCTTAAACTCCCCCCTTGCCCCTCCACTCCTGAACTCCCCCCTTGCCCTTCCCCTCCTAAACTTCCCCTTTGCCCCTCCCCTCCTAATCCCCCCCCTTGCCCCTCCACTCCTGATCTCCCCCCTTTCCCCTTCCCTCCAAAACTCCCCCCTTGCCCCTCCCCTACCAAACTCCCCCCTCACTCCTCCCCTTCAAAACTCCCCCCCAATCCCTCCCATTCAATGCTCCCCCCATACCATTCCTCTCCAATTCTCTCTCCTCCCCCCTCCTCCTCCAAGCTGCCTCCTCCCCACTTCGTCTCCCTTCTATCTCATACCTCCACCCCCCCAAACCTTCTACTTTCCTCTGCCCCCCCTCAAACAACCCCTCACTGTGCCGCATCCCTTCACCAGCAAACCTTTAATCCTCCTCATCCTTCCCTTTCTTGGAACTCTTCTGCAACATCTGAAACACTATCAACTGCTCTCCCTACCTCCCCCTCTCATCCTTCATCTTACCCTACTCCTCCCCTCCCCTGTCCTGTACCCGATGCTCCCCCTCTCTCTTCATTAACGGTATGGACCTCAAACATCCGGGGCCTTCGCTCAAACCTGACTGATCTCTCCATACAGGTTGCTTCTGACAATCCAGACTTGATCTGCTTAACAGAGACTTTCCTCCTTCAAGATGTCTCTGATTCCTTAATATCTCTTCCTGGTTACTCCCTCCTCCGGTATGATAGACCTGAGCCTCGGCCTGGTGGTGGGGTGGCTATCTTTGTCAAAAACTCTCTTCCTCACTCTCCTTGCACTGCTCTCTTTCCTCCTCACCCGCAGGAGTACCTCTGGTTACGGCTTCCTCTCCGCTCCCACCTTTTGTTCATATGTGTTCTGTACCGTCCCCCAAACAGTGATGACTCCATCTACATTTCACTGTCTGACAACATGGACCAACTTCTATCCACTCATCCCAACTCTCTCTTCCTCATATGTGGTGACTTCAACTGTCATCATGCCACCTGGTTGGGTGTGGGTTCCTCTCTCACTAGTCATGGCACCTCAGCAAAGGACTTCTGTGACTCACTGGGATTGACACAATCTGTCAATTTCCCGACCCGGATCTCAGCCAATGGAGTATCTTCTCTTCTAGACTTGGTTATGACAAACTTCCCTGCTAATGTCTGCTGCTCTTCTTCTGCTCCAATCGGTTCTTCTGATCATGTGCTTGTCAAAGTGGACATCTCTCTGGCCATTCTCAGAGAGCCTCCTCAGCGTCGACGAGTCTGGCATTTCACTCAGGCCGACTGGGACGGTCTTCAAGCAGCCATCAATCGTCTGGATTGGTCTCCCATCTCCACTGCCTCTGACATCAATTCTTCCTGGGAATTCTTCCAAAGCAAACTGATCTCTCTCATGCACAGATTTATCCCATCTCGCCTTCAATTGTCTTACCCTTCCTCCCGTCCATGGTACACTGAATCTTGTGGTGAGGCAGTTGCCCTGAAACAACTTGCCTTTGCCTCTTGGAAGGCTAATCCAACTGAAGGAAATCTCAGTTCCTTCCACCAAGCTCGGAACAAGTGTGTGTCTACCCTCAGGAGTGCCAGGAAGCACTATCTCTCCTCACTCAAGAATGAACTCTCAAACCTGTCTCCTTCCTCCAAATCCTGGTGGCGTCTGGTCAAATCCGTTTCTGGTGTTTGTTCCCCGTCCATCCCCTCCCTTACCTCAAATGGCCACACAGTTGACATCGCACGTGACAAAGCCGAATGCCTCAACTCTGTGTTCGCCTCGAAATCCTTAGTCCCAAACCCATCTCTCTCTGTTCCCACCTTTCCCAGTCGAACCCAACTGCTCCTGGACTCTGTGTCCTTCTCTCCTGACAAGGTGGAGGAGTTTTTGTCAAACCTCAACTCTGATTCTGCAACTGGACCAGACGGCATCAGCCCACGGGTCCTAAAATCCTGCTCTGCCGCTCTATCTCACCCTCTCTCTGTTCTTTTCACCCTATCTTTTGCTCAAGGTCATCTGCCAGCATCCTGGAAATCAGCTAACATTACCGCTTTACACAAAAAAGGTGCAAAAACAGATCCTTGCAACTACAGACCAATCAGCCTGCTCCCAATTATCAGCAAAGTCATGGAATCCATCATTGCTTCGGATATGAAATCTTTCCTCTTCTCCAATGGCTTGATCTCTGATCATCAATTTGGTTTCAGACCAGGTCACTCCACTCTGGACATGCTGCTTCTGCTGTCTCAACAATGGATGGAGGTCCTCAATGCCAAACAGGAAATCAGAGCTGTCTCCCTTGACATATCAAGGGCCTTTGATACGGTCTGGCACCCAGCTCTGCTCACCAAACTCTCCTCCTATGGTATCCATGGAAATCTCCATGCATGGCTTGCGGACTTCCTCTCTGGTCGTAGTCAACGTGTGGCCCTGAATGGATTTCTCTCATCTCCCCTTCCTGTTCAGGCTGGAGTTCCCCAAGGAAGTGTGCTGGGCCCTGTGCTTTTTCTGGTCTTTATCAATGATCTCTCTGACTCTCTGGAAAATCCTCTCTATCTCTTTGCTGATGACTCCACTCTCTGCCGCTCCATTCCTCTTCCCTCAGATCGGCAGTCTGCAGCCTCCTCACTCTCTGAAGACCTGGACAAAATCACAGACTGGTCAAACAAGTGGAACATGTCTTTCAATCCTGCCAAATCTCACTCTCTTACTATGTCTCTCCGAAAAGATCGACTGGACAACCCTCCCATCTACTTTCTCAACAATCCTCTCCAAGAAGTTCTGTCACTCAAGCTTTTGGGTCTCACTATCTGCCATGATCTTTCTTGGGAAAACCACATTTCCAAGCTGGCCTCCAAAGCCAGTCGCCGACTGGGCATCCTCCGTCGTGCGAAGTCCTTCCTCGGCAGACCTGAGCTCCTCACCACATACAAGGCTTTCATCCGCAGCTCAATGGAATACTGTTCTCCCCTATGGGCTGGTGCTCCTGCCTCACACCTGGCTCGGCTTCACGCTGTTGAATCCAAAGCTTTCAAAATCATTGGAATCTCCCGCGATGAAGCTATCTCTGAGGGCCTTTCACTCACTCACCGCAGGCAGGTAGGTGGTCTTTCTGTCTTCTACCGACTCCTCTCTGGCCTTGCTCCCCCAGCTCTCTCTGTGCTCTGTCCCCCAAATATTCCTACAGGTCGCACAAGATCTGCCAGCAACCCTCTGATGGTTAAACTGCCGAAATCTCGGCTCTCTGCTCACCTTCACTCTTTCATTCCTCTTTTCTCCCGCCTGTGGAACAAACTCCCACACTCCCTTCAATCCCTCTCCTCCCTCCAGGTCTTTAAAACAGCTGTTCACCACCATCTCTTATCTTCCCCCATCCATAACCTTGATCTTTTCTACCCCCACTAATTCACCCCAGATCCACCTTGTTTGAAATTCCAACTTATTTCCTGTAAATCCTGGCAGTGTCCATATGTTTATACCTCTCCCACCCCCCCCCCCCCTTTCACATGCCTCCCCCCCTTCACATGCCTCCCCCCCTTCACATGCCTCCCCCCCAAAGCCCTCTCCCTCCCACAGATCTCTCGATGTCTCCATGTCTCTCGGTCCCTGCTCTCAAATGTTGTGTTTGTGTCCTTCCCCCTCTCTCCCCATCTTGTCTACCGCTCCCGATGTTATTTGTTTTATGTGTCTGTTTGTCTTTCTGTGTGATTAATGTTCGCTCTTTCACGAGCCTCGATCTTGTATACAAAAAAAAAAAAAAAAAAAAAAAAAAAAAAAGTCGGTATTTCAGAAAAGAGGATCTGGGGTGAATTAGTGGGGGTAGAAAAGATCAAGGTTTTGGATGGGGGGAGATAAGAGATGGTGGTAAACAGCTGTTTTAAAGACCTGGAGGGATGAGTGGCATTGAAGAGAGTGAGGAGTGAGTTTATGCCTAATAGAGATGATGTATGGGAAAAGCTTCACTTCCTTAGTGAGGATACGCCAGACTTATGATGTTTGATGCCCAGCTTCTGGGAGCGTCGGCGGTGGGCCTTCTTGGGACTGTCCACTGCAGAATCCCGCACGGCGTCGATGTTGGCTTGGCTCTTGGTTACTGATGCTGTCCGGCCATTCTTGCCCTTGCTCTGATTGTGCACTGTACCCTTGTGCTCAAAATGTTTCACAATACTTTGAATGGCACAATTTGTGGGTCTATGACGTGTTCTGAGGTCGTATTCCCGGCAGAACCTCCGGCAGGTGTCCACATATGATTTAGTGTCATACCACAGAGCCACCACCTTTGTCTTCTGCTCCACTGTCAATGGCATAGGTGAGCTACGGAGATAGAAATCCCAGGGAACAAATAGCACGATAACACCACCAAACCCTGAAAAGGAAAACGGTACAGGTCGAAAATCAAAGAAATGGCAGGAAGTCAAAGTTGTGTCAATCTTTTTGAAACACCCTGTGTGTGTGTGTGTGTGTGTGTGTGTGTGTGTGTGTGTGTGTGTGTGTGTGTGTGTGTGTGTATATGTGTGTGTGTATATGTATGTGTGTGTGTGTGTGTGTGTGTGTGTGTGTGTGTGTGTGTGTGTGTATATGTGTGTGTATATTTACGTGTGTATATGTATGTGTTTATATGTATGTGTGTGTGTGTGTGTGTGTGTGTGTGTGTCTGTTATAGAATTGAGAGGAAGAAATGAAAATAACGACGTGTGTGTGTGTGTGTGTGTGTGTGTGTGTGTGTGTGTGTGTGTGTGTGTGTGTGTGTGTGTGTGTGTGTGTGTGTGTGTGTGTGTGTGTGTGTGTGTGTGTGTCGAAAATACTAGAGTTCTTCAAGTTTATGTTCCATGTCGCATTTATGTCTTGTAGGAAGCTACTGGGATGAAGATTTTGTCTATTTGTCCCTCAGGCCTTGGCATCCAAAACGTTGTTTTTGTCAAAATAAAACCTGGTTGCCAGGAGGACATTTAAAAAGAATGGAAAAGGTATTCTGAAAAAAATGGGCAATGTATTTTTTTTTTTACCGATGTCTAACCAAATCAGGTCTGCAAATATTTATACTGCAAAACAAGTCCAGCAAGTATTTTCTTCTGGTCAAAGAAGTGACTCACATCTTGAACATACAAGGAATGTTCACACCATTCATAATTCAACAACTAATGGCTCCAGGCATATCTTGGGAGGAGTCCCATTTGTGTATATACAGTGCCTTCAGAAAGTATTCACACCGCTTGACTTCTTCATATTTTGTTGTGTTACAGCCTGAATACAAAATGGATTAAAATGAGATTTTTTTTTGTGAAACATGTGAAAGTGGAATTTTTGTTTTCGATTTTTTTGATTAAAAGTTTAAAATGAAACACAGAAATATCTAATTTACATAAATATTCAACCCCCTGAGTCAATACTAAGCACCTTTGGCAGCAATTACAGCTTTGAGACTTCTTGCGTATGTACGTCTGTATCAGCTTTTCACGTCAAGATTTGGGGAGTTTCTCCCATTTTTCCTTGCAGATTTGCTCAAGCTCTGTCAAGTTGCATGGGGAGCGTCGGTGAACAGCAATCTTCAAGTCTTTCCACAGATTCTTAATGGGATTCAAGTCTGGGCTTTGCCTGCGCCAATCGAGGACTTTCACATTATTGGTCTGAAGCCATTCCATTGTTGCTTTGGCTGTATGCTTGGGGTCATTGTCTTGTTGAAACTTAAATTTTCACCTCAGTCTAAGGTCTTTTGCACTTCGAAGCAGGTTCTCCTCAAGGATTTGCCTGTATTTGGCTCCATCCATAACTCCCTCGATCCTTACAAGCCTCCCAGACCCTACTGCTGAAAAGCATCACCATAGCATGATGCTGCCACCACCATGCTTCATGGTAGGGATGGTGTTAGATGGGTGATGAGCTGTGCTCGCTTTCTGCCAGACATAGCGCTTTCATTCAGTACAAAGCGTTCAATTTTCACTTAGTCAGACCATATAATCCTTTGCCTCATGCTCTCAGAGTCTTTCACGTGCCTTTTTTCAAACTCAAGGCTTACCGTCATGTACCTTTTTCAGGAGTGGTTTCCATCTGTGTCCCATCTGGTTTCCATCTGGTCACTCTCTTCCCAACCCGACAGTCCACAAATCATAGCAGATGATCTGTGGAAGGTCCATCTCACACCATCACGTTCCACAGATGCCCCAATGGTTGTCCAGTGGGCTATAATCATACCTGGCCATGCGGTTTGACCCGCGTCCATAGACCAGTACAGCATAGCAGGTCATCACATGCTGGCTGTCCCAGAGTCTCAGGGAGAGTCTGCAAGGCCACATGCCTGGGCAGTCACCACATCAGGCCCGTGTTGGACGTCCATGGTGCCGCCAACAAAGCGTGGCCCACAACACCTCCCCCTAGTGGTCCTCATTATACACCATCCTAGGTACCTGTGAGAAACCACCTCGGACCCCCCCACCAGGATCCGGCAACCCTGCCGGCCTGAGACACTTGCTCGGGTGGCGCCCCGATAGACAAGGGATGCTACACTCCAGCAGACCCCCCGTGAAGCCCAGGTCGTACCATGACACCCATGGTCGGACCCCATGTCCTAATCCTGCCAGCACAGCCCCCCCAACTGGCTGGCATAAACCAATTTTGAAAGGGGCAACTTTTATACGAGGCCGACCCCACTGACCTCTCCCGGTCCAAATTCCACAGCCCGGGGACCAACTCCCACCATGGCTGCTCCAAATCATATTCCCATTCCCATTTAATTTTAAACTTCCTTTTTAAAAATTTGGCCTTGTGTGCCCAACCTCAGCTGCAGGTAACAACCCCTTCCTCGGGTAGCTCTGCCCCTCCCTGCAGCTGCTCCAAATTATCTATGGGGACCAGATTTTCCGAGGCTCTATCTCTTGACTCTTCCATGACCGAATCCAGCTCCGAGCCAACCCCCCCCCCCCCCCCTCACCCCAACTGGGTATGCATTTCCGGAGCCTCCTGTACCCAATTGTGGTTTGTGGTGAGGGTTCCCTCGGTCACTTGAATCTCACCCTGGGCATATTCAACGGATTGACTCACCTCAACTCCTAGACTCTCCTGGACTCAATCAATATCTTCCCTGATGATACTGTCACAGGTGTCCAGCCGCTGTGTCAAATAATTCACATTATCATCCCCAATCACTCCTGGCCCCAACAGGTCTTCCTCTATAAATACCCGGTCCGGTTCCATTGCACGGACCTCCAATATTGTTGCCCCCTGTTGCTCCGCACAACCGCCCTGGTGCTGCACAAGTTCAAATTCCTCTCCCTGTTGTTGCATTGTGCTATCCACACGGCCCCGATAGTCTTCCAGGTCTTCCTCAGTTAACAAACATTCCCCATTTAAATTTGAGTTTTCCCCATTTACCTTCAGACACGCCCTCTCCTGTGCCTGAAGCGCATCAGCTTGGGTCTCACACTCTTCCATTCCCACTGTCAACTCCCCCCGTTTTGATTCAAATTATGCCACCCATGGCTTCTCCTGTGCCCCATGTGGATCATTCTTTTGTTCTTCCTTTAATTCACTCGTCCAACTATCAATTTTGTCACGCATTCCTCCCATCTGTTTCCCATTTATATTAACATCCTCTTTTATTTCCCTCATTTCGTCACTCACCTTCATATCTCCCCTTAATTCCCTTTTCATGCCCCTCATTTGTTCACTGTGGGCCTCCATATCTCCTCTCATATTATTTTCCAATCGTTCCTCCATTCCCCTCAATAAATTTACCATGGCCTGGAAAGACATCGGACCCATCTCCTGGCTCGATCGCTCCGAAGCGGGGGAGGTTCCACTACTATTCTCAAAACCACCTATCTCCGGCTCCCCAACCCGCTCGGCCATCTCACTCGCTTCCGCCACCCGCGGTGAGAAAGATGTTCTCAGCGGTAGTGCTTCATGCCTGGCTTCCAGTGTTTTTTTTTTAATGAATTCGTTTGTTTAAATGGGCAATTCTGGCTAGGTGTCTAATGCGGTGTCATAAGGAACAGAGGAATAAATTACAGAGGCAATGACACACAGGGGATTAATTTACCCATAATCCCTAAGCTAACTAACATGCCCCACCCCTCGTGATGGGGATGAATATACAAGCTTACATGACAGTCTGGTCTAATACAAATTCCCTACTTATGGTACATCGAGATGGTTCTTCTTCTTCACGACAGTCGGAGCACACCAATCCATACATTCTATCTGGTCTAAAGCATCACTACCCCCCACAAACATAACAATATTTTAAAAGTGTCCATTGTACACTACATGACCAAAAGTATGCGGACCCCCATTCTAATTAGTGGATTCGGCTATTTCAGCCACACCCATTGCTGACAGGTATATATAATCAAGCACACAGCCATGCAATCTCCGTAGACAAACATTGGAAGTAGAATGGGCCGTACTGAGGAGCTCAGTGACTTTCAACATGGTACCTTCATACGATGCCATCTTTCCAACCAGTCATTTTGTCTAATTTCTGCCCTGCTAGTGCTGACCCGGTCAACTGTAAGTGCTGTTATTGTGAAATGGAAACGTCTAGGAGCAACAACAGCTCAGTCGCAAAGTGGTAGGCCACACAAGCTCACAGAACGGGCCCGCTGAGTGCTGAAGCATGTAGGGCATAAAAATCGTCTGTCCTCGGTTGCAACAATCACCACCAAGTTCCAAACTGCCTCAGGAAGCAACGTCAGCACAACAACTGTTCGTCGGGAGCTTCATGAAATGGGTTTCCATGGCCGAGCAGCCGCACACAAGCCGAAGATCACCATGCGCAATGCCAAGCGTCGGCTGGAGTGGTGTAAAGCTCGCCACCATTGGACTCTGGAGCAGTGGAAACGCGTTCTCTGGAGTAATGAATCACACTTCACCACCTGGCAGTCTGATGGACGAATCTGGGTTTGGGGGATGCCAGGAGAACACTACCTGCCCGAATTTATAATGCCAACTGTAAAGTTTAGTGGAGGAGGAAAAATGGTATGGGGCTGTTTTTCAAGGTTCGGGCTAGGCCCCTTAGTTCCAGTGAAGGGAAATCTTACTGCTACAGCATACAATGACATTATAGACGATTGTGTGCTTCCACCTTTGTGGCAACAGTTTGGGTAAGGCCCTTTCCTGTTTCAGCATGACAATGCCCCCATGCAAAAAGCGAGGTCCATACAGAAATGGTTTGTCGAGATCGGTGAGGAAGAACTTGACTGGCCTGCACAGAGCCCTGACCTCAACCACATCGAACACCTTTGGGATGAATTATTGGAACACTGTATTGGAACACCGACTGCGAACCAGGCCTAATCGCCCAACATCAGTGCCAACCTCACTAATGCACTTGTGGCTGAATGGAAGCAAATCCCTACAGAAATGTTCCAACATCTCGAGGAAAACATTCCCAGAAGAGTGGAGGCTATTATAGCAGCAATGGGGGGACCAACTCCATATTTATGCCCATGATTTTGGAATAAGATGTTCCATGTTTGGGTGTCCACATACTTTTGGTCATGTAATGTATGATTTGCATTTTTATGTTCGCATCACATGTTGGAAATAGACAGAAATGGGGATCAAAGGGATTTCACCCAAAGGGCTGTTTGTTCCCTCTTGTCTATTTCCTTGTCCAAAAGACACTCACACACACAACTCGTGCTCAACTCGTTCATTATGCGTCATCATCAGTTCAAAGCGAGGTCAGCAAGTAAAAAGTACTGCAATAGGCACATTTTTCCCACAACCTGCGTTCCACGTCGCTACTTTGTTCTTGCTATGACTTCAATGTCAATCAGGTGAAGCACCCTCTTTATCGCTCTCGCTCGTCTGAATAAAAGAAGGGAATTGAATGTGGCATGACGGAAGATGGAGTGCCCATATCCTTGTCTTTATACTTAAAATAACACCTGATCTGATCACACCTAATGATTATTACACAATATGAACCCTGAAATGAGCTGAATGATTTATTGAGAGATCAGTTCGTGACTTGAACGACTTAATTTGTATATTTGCGCAACGACTGCCCCGCCATGCAATCCTGTTGATGAGCAAGAGGAAGTAATAAATGCATTACGTCATACAGCATGAGGATGTCATGACGTCACTGTGAAACCAACGGCGTGCAGCCCGACTGCAAACTCCGTGTTGGATTTCACCGAACAACAATCATTCCAGGGATTCGAGAGTCACAACTACCTAATGATGATGTAGCGAGCCACAGGTGCCCCCCATCCATACTCAAGCTCTCTCAGCCAAATGACCCATTAGTCAGGGGGAAATCCAGTTGAACCCCTTCAAAAAACAAGTCATAGAGGTTTTTGCATTTTTGGTATCCTTGGGACTCCTAGTCAACATTTCTGGATGATAACATTAAATTTAGGCGGTGGCATTTTAAAAATTTGCGTATTTTCAAAATGGCTGCCACCCGCATCTAGCAAAAACAACCACTAGCACATCTCAGCAACTAATGGGTTGATTTTGTTGGTTTTACTATCAAATTATAGGTTTCCTAGGTTGCTGAATCGATTTGTGAGGTGACCGAAGCATTTCAAGGTCAAGATCACATGGTCAATGTGATATGTGACGATTGTGACCCCAAAAAGATTAAAAATAGAAGGTTTCAGCATTTTATAGGCCAGTTCTGATGATTTTTTTTTACCAGATATTAGGTCTATGGGCATATAAGTAGATTAACCAGGGTGTTTTGAGTGACTTGAAGTCAAGGTCAAATAGTAATGGTCAATTTCAAAGCCTGTTTGGTTTCATATTGGGCCACAGAAGACACGACACGGAAATATCAAATCTCAAATTTAATGCAAACACTTACAAAAGAGGTAATATAGCGACCACTTTACTATTCTACAAATTTATGCCACAATTGTTAATAGATGTTGTACTAATATTAGTTTATGAGTCTATACTGGCATCATCACCATCCTCATCACCCTCATCTTCTATGTTTGATCTCTTGGTCAGTGGATTGAGACACAGTTGGCCAGCTTCACAGGCACAGAACACTGTGCAACCGATGAGGCTACATTTGCAATTTCCACCCTTACAAGCAGATTTTTCACATCCACACCGTACCATTTCAAGGATCTCATAAGGGGCCAGTTTTGTTCCTTGTGTGATGGTGCAGGGTTTCAGGACAGAGCCGTCTTGCTCTCATCCATGGTCTTTTGGACTGAGTTGTGGTGGTATGCCGGACATGGCTGTCAGCCAGTGCGCCATTTGGTAGTGCGCTCTCTTGATATTTTCTGTTACTGCTTCAGTTGTAGGTGGTAGACTACACAACTTGATAGACGTGCCAGCTCCTGTTTTATTCTTCCACATTTTGAGGCGGCACTCGGTCATTGATTTACATTCAGCATATGTCGTGCCAAAGCAGGCAATCAGGAAGGCAGTTGCTGAGCTGCAGATCTCAGTAAGATTGGCTTGAGGATCGCCAACGATGGACAAACTCTGTGGGTCAATTGTTTGAAGGGCCTTGAGTGCCACCTTTTTACCTATGTTGTAGGTTGCTGCGACAGTATCAATCCCTGTTAACGCATGCATTACAAGAATGGCCCTTGCCCTGTCCTTGTTCTTCTCGGCAGTGGCTCTTAGATCTACAATCGAACGATCTGCACGAGGAGAGCTCATGAATAGAGGACTTGTACACTTGTGGGAGACATAGAAATGGAGGAGAAGAATGAATACATCTGTGTCATCTGAGATAACTTGAACGTTCTCCCCCATCGCACACCGTGATATGGCATGTTGAACGAGGATGGGATCAGCTTCTTCATGGCTTGATGAGAGATCTGTACGCTCCCGACATATCCCCATCATAATCTCTAGAGGCACATCACCTACACCTGCGAGAGTCAAACTATGTCCATTCTGTGTGGCGGGTTTGTAGAAGTCAGGATCCAGCAGGGCTTCAGCAACCATTCTGTTTAGCTGCATCTTGTTTTTGCAGACACCAAGGATTGCACTCTTAGGTGGTGTGGGCATGTCTGGTTTATGTGGATTCGGCTGGTTCCCTGCTTCTCCTGTCGGAGCAGGCGACAGTATGCCTTTGTACTGTTATCAAAGTATCTATCAAAGACAAACACGACATTTCCAGCCACCCAATGCCTGCTTGACAAAGACCTTGAGTGCATCGATATACAACTGGAGTGCACCAGTTGGCCAGTTAATGGTCCACAGCAGAGCAGACACATCGTACACAGCAGTGTCAGCAGTAGAGATTGAACGCTTTGAAGTAGTGATTTGGAGAGCAGTTTTCAGGTTTGACTTTTGTGATACTCGCATCATTCCAGCTGAGTCGAATAGCGCCGGAGGATAGGCAGCAAGCTCCGTGCTCAGACAGGCATCTATGGGTACTGATCGGCTGCTTGACATCAGACCTATGATCCTCGCATCGATCATTTCCTGATCATACAACTTCTTGCCACCCAATGTTACATGTTTCTTCTTGTCATGCATAGTTACAATGGGCTTTGATAATTTATCATAGAAACCTGAAGGCCAGCTTTTCCTGAACTCTTTAACCATTGTTTGGCCAATGTCCACAGCATTGTGTGCATTTATGTCTTAATGTGCCATCTCACCTGTGACAATGTTCAATAGTTTACCATTTGGATGTTGGTCGGGATCCAGTGGATCAATAGCTAATGCAAGAGTCCTCTGTATACTCGCCCTGTCCTCCTTATCAGCTGCAATTCTCTTTGCTGATTCCTCTTTGTGGAATTTAGCTATGGGAGGCTCATTATCTGACATTCTGTTGAGACTTGCACAGACCTCGCCACAAATGGCAAAGCTGAGTGCCCACTTTGTCATCTGAGTATCATTTACAGCAAGGCCTGTAGCTCCTCCTGGCCCATGGCCGAGACGCATATATGTGGACTCTATGAACTGATCTGTGAAAATTGAGTTGTTGAACCCCGGGATGAGACGAAGACCACAGTCATTCTTGAGCTCTTCCAGGCGTTCTGCAGGGAGCGACTCCATGTGGTGGATGTAGAACGAGCCATATCTCAGGTAATTGTAACAGCCTGCAGCTGCAAAATAGGGCAACATAGCTTGTACTGCTGCCAGCTGAAGTGGGAAGTCTTGCTCATGCGCTCCTCGAACGAATGCAGTCATAATAAACATTCCTTTTATCAGAGTGTCACTCCACAGCTTTGTGGTCTTGCTGCGTTTAGACCGTTCATTGAGGCAGTTGAGTAGGTCAACCATGCTTATTATTCCTGGATTCTGCTGTAGAAGATTCTGGAGCATCTCCTCTGTAAGCATTTGTAGAGCCCTGAAATTTTGAGGGTACTTTTTCCCACTCATCATTTTGTCCACGCTGCCAAATGTTGCAGAAAGAATTGATTTCAGGGCAAGAGAGAGGATGATGCAAACGGCATGAATAAAAGCCATGAGAGTGTGCATACCACCAAGTAGAGGGATGGTATTCCTGAAGTAAGAAGGAGAATGAAACAGTATGTCTACCGTGACCTTGTATAGTTGCTGATCTACAGTAAATGTTAGGACCTTCTGTCCCGTCCCTGATTCGCTGATCAGAGTGAGGCCTTTCTCGATTGCTGTTAGTATAGTTGAGGGGGATGCAGGAACTTTGTCGATCAAAGGGAGGTAGCCCAGGCTTAATCACCATACCCGATTTCCGATCTAGTTGTGTATTGTACCCACTCCACTCTGGACATGATTCAACTGTCAGTGTGTCCTTCGTGAATTGGTTGTCCAGTTCATCGCAGCGCTGAACGGATATTACCTGGGAACAGAGGAATGAAAGGGGTGGAATTTGATATAAGGCTTTGTACATACTATGCGACTATATACTATGTAATATAATATAATATACATATATATTATTATACAGAGGATATAATATACATACTATGCGACTCCAACACTCTGCAAAGGAACTTTTGTTTGGTAAAAGATTATACAAACCCATTCATTGATTGATGCCGTTTTTTGTTTCCAGGTTATATAATGACCTTGACCTCAACACTATGACCTTGACCATGAATTGCATCAGTGAAGTGGGAAATGAACGCAACACCATAAAACATAAACTTAAGTAGCAATTGAGTTAATCAAAATTTAAAAATAACTGGCCATGTCATTTTATTGGTTTGGGGGTCAAACGTGACATAAACATTGACCTTGTACAAGTGACCTTGACCTTGAAACACTTCGGTCACCTCACAACTCGATTCAGCAATCTAGGAAACCTATAATTTGATAGTAAAACCAACAAAATCAACCCATTAGTTGCTGAGATGTGCTACTGGTCGTTTTGCTAGATGCGGGTGGCAGCCATTTTGAAAATACGCAAATTTTAAAAATGCCACCGCCTAAATTTAATGTTATCATCCACAAATGTTGACTAGGGGTCCCAAGGATGCCAAAAATACAAAAACCTCTATGACTTTTTTTTTGAAGGGGTTTAGTTGGATTTTGCATGTTTTCCCCCTGACTAATTCCCGATAATTGGACTCCACCTTTTCGATTGTTGTCGGCATTTTTGTTTGTTCGTTGTCAGTTGATTTCTTCCTTTTCTGTTTCATCCCCTTTTTGACCTTCATTGCCTCCACTCTCGAAGGTAGACTGAGGTTATCTTTTCACCCCTGTCTGTCTGCGTACCTGTCTGTTTGTTTCCATGAACAGGATGTCTCAAAACGTCGTGGACGGATTTGGATAAAACTTGGTGGACAAGGACGAAATGATTCGATTTTGGTGAACATCTGGATCTGGATACTACAATTTTCAAACAGATTCTTCACCATCAAGAGATTAGGACCAATAACTATATATGTAAACGCGATATCTCCAACATTTGTGGACGAGTTATGACAAAACTAGGCGAGTTAGGACAAGTTGGATATATGACGAGAACAAGCCGATGGCATTTTGGTTCAGGTCCAGATCCGGCCCAAACATAACTAGTTCAGCCGAGTGGAGGTACCTGCTCTACTCAGTGTCATTCCAGTCTTCATGCTGTGTTTCATTCATCTTGTGTACAGCTTGTTCATCCCAAAGTGTCCTCCTCCTCCTCCTCCACGAGATCTCACTCTCACTTCTACTGCTGTTGATGTTTCCCCCTTTTTCCATTTTGCTGTAGTTCTTCCACGAGCCTCTGGCAGGTTTCATCTGTAAACATCTGGTTTCATCTGGAATATGTTCATATACTGTGTAGTCCAAGACATGTCAAGGGTTTTAATATTCATTATACGTACTTCAAAATAATGCGTCATTCACACGGGTTCATTCTCACACTTTTCTGATTTATGACTTGTAGTACCGGCTTCCACCAGTTGGTACTATACAAATATGGTACACAATTACATAAAGAGAATTGGGGGTCTTCGGACCCCACCTTAAACCACCGGGATTATGAATTTATTTTACACATTGAAACCTGCCAAGGCTGGAGCTGGAGGGAATGAGTGTTTTGAACCACCACCCCACCTTGGATCCTCCAATGTGCGTGCACACTCATACACACATACAGGCCTGGTGTTGGCTTAGTGGTTAGGGTGCCGGCTTGGGATTCTAGGATTCTGCGTTCAAATCCCAGTCAATTGCTGAATTAACGCCAGGGGTTGACTCAGCCCGTTCATCCTTCTGAGGTCGGCAAATTGAGTACCGGCAAATTGAGTACCGGCAAATTGAGTACCAATTCACTGGTATTCCCTGTGTATCGCAAGAGGCGACTAACAGGGTTGGCGGCAGGCCGCAAAACATTGCTTCAAAAAAAGGGGACCATGGTGCCTGAAAAAGGCCAACCCCTGCTCTGCAGGGAAAAATGGTCTCTTAAGGTGGTTCTTCTGCTTTTTTTTCTTTCCCTCCAGCAGTTCAAGAATGCACAGAAGTCAAACAAACAAACCCATAACAAAACGAAAAACTATAATTATATACAGTACTAGTGAGGAACAATGCTATGCATGAAAGGGAGGGGGGAGGGGCGAAACCTCAACATCAAGCATGGACAGCCGGTTCGTGAAGGACTTGGGCAAAAAAGTACCCAGTCTGAATGTTTCTACGCACAGTCGATGCCGAATCTGCAAATGCCACGGCTAGAAACCCTCACATAATTTCCTCATTCATTTAAACTCAATCTCTATATTTTCATTGCAATCACAAATTAATACCATACCATTAATATAACAAAATACAACGTTACAAACACTCGTGTGGTAAACGAATATAAACGTCATTCTCACGTGATCAATTATACAGACAAATCTGCCAGCGAGAAAGGGCGGATACGAAACACTTTGTTTGGATCGAAAATGAAAATCGTAATTGTATTAAGAAATTTATGAACCTCCCACCCACCTTAGGCGGCAGGAAGGGCATCCGGCCATAAAACATTGCTTCAAAAAGGGGACCACGGTGCCCGAAAAAGGCCAACACCTGCTCTGCAGGGAAAAATGGCCTCTAAAAGGTGGTTCCACCCACCTTAGGACACCCGCTGGGACCCCAAAACATTCCACAGATCGTTTGGAGAGGATGGTCCCAAAACCGAGGAAGTAGTTTCGGGATGGACAGACAGACGGTCACTCTTGTTTTATGATATAGATGATTGTTTTGTGCATGGGAAAATAATGGTGGGAGGAAAGACGGGGATGGAAAAGTATAATTTTTTTTTTAATTGAAGTTTGCCCTAAAGAAGACTGAAAATCACTAATTTGTAAAAGGGTACGAAGAAAAAGAAGAAGAAAAACTGGCAAAATCCTCACATCACCCTGAAACCTCTTCAGAGGACCACTGTGCAGGAGGAGATACATAGGCCAGGAAAAAAAAAATTCCTACCCCCATTGGGTTTTTTTTAGGAGACTCCATGCTGGATGGTTGTTGGCTCCCTTCGGAAGCTCATCCGCCCTTTGTCAGGTGTCCTGTTTTTGTCCTGGCAAGGTGTCACAGTCGCCATCCTCCCTAGAAAAGCCAATGAGGACTTGTGAACGTCATATACACACCTATCCCAATGACTACTCTCAAACTGTGGTTCGTGAGGTTTCAACTTAACAATCGGACAACCACGATATATAGTGCTGAGGAGTGAGGAGGTGTCAGAGGAAAATATTCAAATATCACGAGCTCGTTTGAAACCTCAATCTCGCAATAATTCTGCAACACTACAGAACGCAATCACCATTGCTTCCTTGTGAATCATATGTTCTCAAAGATGTCATCATTTTAAATATGACGCAGATTTGCATAGAGCTGGTGAGATGGCCTTCAGATACACACCTCACCTCACCTCACCTGTAAGCTGTCTAACCTGGGTTCGAATCCTTTTGCTTATGGATTGGGTCTTGTCTGTACGCAACCATATCTCGGACATGTAAGGACCGATTTTGTTCATACTTGGTAAAAAGACAAAACTTGTTGGTGGACACATGCACATCATTTTGGTTGACAATGCGATCAAAGATGGACGACTGGCGGCCATTTTAGTTGGAAAAAAAAACCCCCACCCGATGTTGAACACGTCCTCAACCGTCGTGATGGGGATGAATATACAAGCTGACACGACAGTCTGGTCTAATACCAATTCCCTACTTATGGTACATCGAGATGGTTCTTCTTCTTCACGACAGTCGGAGCACACTAATCTATACATTCTACCTGGTCTACAGCATCACTACCCCCCACAAACATAACAATATTTTAAAAGTGTCCATTGCACACTACATGACCAAAAGTATGCGGACAACCATTCTAATTAGTGGATTTGGCTATTTCAGCCAGGCCCATTGCTGACAGGTATATATAATCAAGCACACAGCCATGCAATCTCCATAGACAAACATTGGCAGTAGAATGGGCCGTACTGAGGAGCTCAGTGACTTTCAACATGGCACCTTCATACGATGCCACCTTTCCAACCAGTAATATTGTCTAATTTCTGCCCTGCTAGAACTGACCCGGTCAACTGTAAGTGCTGTTATTGTGAAATGGAAACGTCTAGGAGCAACAACAGCTCAGTCACGAAGTTGTCGGCCACACAAGCTCACAGAACGGGACCGCTGAGTGCTGAAGGGTGTAGCGCATAAAAATCGTCTGTCCTCGGTTGCAACAATCACCACCGAGTTCCAAACTGCCTCTGGAAGCAACGTCAGCACAACAACTGTTCGTCGGAAGCTTCATGAAATGGGTTTCCATGGCCGAGCAGCCGCACACAAGCCAAAGATCACCATGCGCAATGCCAAGCGTCGGCTGGAGTGGTGTAAAGCTCGCCGCCATTGGACTCTGGAGCAGTGGAAACGCATTCTCTGGAGTAATGAATCACGCTTCACCACCTGGCAGTCTGATGGACTAATCTGGGTTTGGCGGATGCCAGGAGAACGCTACCTGCCTGAATTTATAGTGCCAACTGTAACCTTTGGTGGAGGAGGAAAAATGGTCTGGGGCTGTTTTTCATGGTTCGGGCTAGGCCTCTTAGTTCCAGTGAAGGGAAGTCTTAACGCTACAGCATACTGTTACGTGCTCCCCAAACACCGGTCACGGTGTACCTCCGAGCCCCGAAAGGAGTCACGGCAGAAAGATGTGTTATTCTGTGTGTCAAAGATCAATGGTGAAACCACACCAATTGTTACCAACAAACAAGTATTGTATTAAGGTCATACAAGAATAACAGCACAAGAACAATATTAATCAATCGTACAACCAATATATCATTCCTATGATGGTATCATCAGTTTCATACAATATAACTCACTGTGCTCCAAGTGAGCGAAAAGAACATTCCCCAAGTCTCTGTCCCGGCATCAAGCCAAAGTCGATCCACGCTCCGGTAATCATAAGAACGATGTCGTATCGAGACCAGAATCCCGTTCGGCTGACAGTCACACTGTCAAAGATGGGCAAAGGTGCCCTCAAGAAGCGACTGGGAAATCACACCTTCGGGTATGAACGTTCAATGGCTCCCAAACGGCGAACCGCAAATTCCCACTCAAAATCCACGTCACACACGCAAACCAGGCGAACGGCTGGATGCGGTGAAATGGTTGAAGCGAGGTGAAAAGCCTGGAGCGATGCGAAATCGGGAGCGAGGCAAAATGGCCGACGGGCCCATACTCGAAGCATAACTGCACTCCAACGATTCTCTTCGGAATCAACTGCAAAACCTGTCACGCAGGTTTATCTGTCACAGCGATAACCACTCTGTCACAGGAATCCCTTTCCCAGGAAACCCAAAGTTCGCTCGTGACCCCCGTTCACCAGCGTTTGCTCAAGACCTCAAAGCAGGTCGGCTTCTTCTCGACCTCACTTGCTCCGCCTCTTTCTTCCTCTTCCTCTTCGTCTGGTTTTCTCTCAATCCCGTTTCCGGTTTCTTTTAAAACATTAATTTTTTTAACCTTTTGAAAACAGTTATCTCTATTTCACTTAAATGATAACAATAATAGTACATGGAACCAAAAATGTTTACAGTGGATGAGAACCAAAACAACGGAAGTGACGAATCCGTAACACTCCCCACCCTCAAGAAAGAAAGTTTGAACATAGTGAAAACTTTCTTTTCATGCAAAAACCCTTTTAACAAACAAAAGCAAAACTCACACCCAAATGATCAATTCACTTGAGCAACAATAATTAATATTCCCCAGAATAAAGCAACAAAACTTCCGAACAACCTACAGGCATTTTCAAAGTTAGTTCACTCTGGATAAAGCATCAGCAACGACATTGTCCCTGCCCTTTACATGCTCAATTTCCAAGTTGAACTCCTGCAAAGCCAAACTCCATCTCATCAACCTCTGATTTTTATTTTTTTCATTTTTTGAATGAAGGTTAAGGGGTTGTGGTCAGTGAAGAATTTTAACTCTGGATTCTCTTGCACCCCGACTACAGGCACGACAGGTGAGACAGGAACCATTTTTTTCCACAGGCTTCCTCTCATAATATTTCTTCAGTCGGTTGACATGACACAGCTGCCGCTTTTTCCGTCGGTCGGGAGTTGTCACCACGTAATCTGTTTCATTAACCCTCCTTTTGATTGCATAGGGACCAAAATATCAAGCCTGTAGTGGCTGACCTGGAACAGGAAGCAACACTCGATCCACCGTTTGCCCTTCACGTGACTCGTGGTGGTCCCTCTCGGCTCTCCCCCCGTTGGTATTTTTGTGCACATAAGATTGTTCACGGTTCTGTTTAAATATTATTTAAATATGTATAACCTTTCCCCTTCAGTGTTTTACTCAATGGTATTTTACAACACGCTGTTTTTCTTCCTATTTAAAAGGCTTTTCTCAATTTCCTCTCCAACTCATTCCACCTCAAAAAAAAGAAATTCAATATCTTATACGTCTCCCTCACTACATGGTCTAAATTCACATTCATTCCATCCCTCCTCCATCATTCTGAACCGGATTGCTAACTTGAAAATCACAACAAACCCAATTTGTTTTCAATGTTCGTCTTTCATTAATCATCCACTTTCTAAACTCCCCTCTTGCCCCTCCCATCCAAATCCCTCCCCTTGCACCTACACTCCTAAACTCCCCCCTTGCCCCGCCACTCTTAAACTCCCCCCCTACCCCTCCACTCCTGAACCCCCCCTTGCCCTTCCACTCCTGAACTCCCCCCTTGCCCTTCCCCTCCTAAACTCCCCCCTCACTCCTCCCCTTCAAAACTCCCCCCCCAACCCCTCCCATTCAAATCTCCCCCCACACCATTCCTCTCCAATTCTCCCTCCTCCCCCCTCCTCCTCAAAGCTGCCTCCTCCCCACTTCGTCTCCCTTCTATCTCATACCTCCACCCCCCCCCCCCCAACCTTCTTCTTTCCTCTGCCCCCCCTCAAACAACCCCTCTCTGTGCCTCATCCCTTCACCTTCAAACCTTTCATCCTCCTCATCCTTCCCTTTCTTGGAACTCTTCTGCAATCGCTGACACACTAACAACTGCTCTCCCTACCTCCCCCTCTCATCCTTCTTCTTACCCTACTCCTCCCCTCCCCTGTCCTGTACCCGATGCTCCCCCTCTCTCTTCATTAACGGTATGGACCTCAAACATCCGGGGCCTTCGCTCAAACCTGACTGATCTCTCCATACAGGTTGCTTCTGAAAATCCAGACTTGATCTGCTTAACAGAGACTTTCCTCCTTCAAGATGTCTCTGATTCCTTAATATCTCTTCCTGGTTACTCCCTCCTCCGGTATGATAGACCTGAGCCTCGGCCTGGTGGTGGGGTGGCTATCTTTATCAAAAACTCTCTTCCTCACTCTCCTTGCACTGCCCTCTCTCCTCCTCACCCCCAGGAGTACCTCTGGCTACGGCTTCCTCTCCGCTCCCACCTTTTGTTCATATGTGTTCTGTACCGTCCCCCAAACAGTGATGACTCCATCTACATTTCACTGTCTGACAACATGGACCAACTTCTATCCACTCATCCCAACTCTCTCTTCCTCATATGTGGTGACTTCAATTGTCATCATGCCACCTGGTTGGGTGTGGGTTCCTCTCTCACCAGTCATGGCACCTCAGCAAAGGACTTCTGTGACTCACTGGGATTGACACAATCTGTCAATTTCCCGACCCGGATCTCAGCCAATGGAGTATCTTCTCTTCTAGACTTGGTTATGACTAACTTCCCTGCTAATGTCTGCTGCTCTTCTTCTGCTCCAATCGGTTCTTCTGATCATGTGCTTGTCAAAGTGGACATCTCTCTGGCCATTCTCAGAGAGCCTCCTCAGCGTCGACGAGTCTGGCATTTCACTCAGGCCGACTGGGACGGTCTTCAAGCAGCCATCAATCGTCTGGATTGGTCTCCCATCTCCACTGCCTCTGACATCAATTCTTCCTGGGAATTCTTCCAAAGCAAACTGATCTCTCTCATGCACAGATTTATCCCATCTCGCCTTCAGTTGTCTTACCCTTCCTCCCGTCCATGGTACACTGAATCTTGTGGTGAGGCAGTTGCCCTGAAACAACTTGCCTTTGCCTCTTGGAAGGCTAATCCAACTGAAGGAAATCTCAGTTCCTTCCACCAAGCTCGGAACAAGTGTGTGTCTACCCTCAGGAGTGCCAGGAAGCACTATCTCTCCTCACTCAAGAATGAACTCTCAAACCTGTCTCCTTCCTCCAAATCCTGGTGGCGTCTGGTCAAATCCGTTTCTGGTGTTTGTTCCCCCTCCATCCCCTCCCTTACCTCAAATGGCCACACAGTTGACATCGCACGTGACAAAGCCGAATGCCTCAACTCTGTGTTTGCCTCAAAATCCTTAGTCCCAAACCCATCTCTCTCTGTTCCCACCTTTCCCAGTCGAACCAAACTGCTCCTGGACTCTGTGACCTTCTCTCCTGACAAGGTGGAGGAGTTTTTGTCAAACCTCGACTCTGATTCTGCAACTGGACCAGATGGCATCAGCCCACGGGTCCTAAAATCCTGCTCTGCCGCTCTATCTCACCCTCTCTCTGTTCTTTTCACACTATCTTTTGCTCAAGGTCATCTGCCAGCATCCTGGAAATCAGCAAACATTACCGCTTTACACAAAAAAGGTGCAAAAACAGATCCTTGCAACTACAGACCAATCAGCCTGCTCCCAATTATCAGCAAAGTCATGGAATCCATCATTGCTTCGGATATGAAATCTTTCCTCTTCTCCAATGGCTTGATCTCTGATCATCAATTTGGTTTCAGACCAGGTCACTCTACTCTGGACATGCTGCTTCTGCTGTCTCAACAATGGATGGAGGTCCTCAATGCCAAGCAGGAAATCAGAGCTGTCTCCCTTGACATATCACGTGCCTTCGATACGGTCTGGCACCCAGCTCTGCTCACCAAACTCTCCTCCTATGGTATCCATGGAAATCTCCATGCATGGCTTGCGGACTTCCTCTCTGGTCGTAGTCAACGTGTGGCCCTGAATGGATTTCTCTCATCTCCCCTTCCCGTTCAGGCTGGAGTTCCCCAAGGCAGTGTGCTGGGCCCTGTGCTTTTTCTGGTCTTTATCAATGATCTCTCCGACTCTCTGGAAAATCCTCTGTATCTCTTTGCTGATGACTCCACTCTCTGCCTCCTCTTCCCTCAGATCGGCAGTCTGCAGCCTCCTCACTCTCTGAAGACCTGGACAAAATCACAGACTGGTCAAACATGTGGAACATGTCTTTCAATCCTGACAAATCTCACACTCTTACTATGTCTCTCCGAAAAGATCGACTGGACAACCCTCCCATCTACTTTCTCAACAATCCTCTCCAAGAAGTTCTGTCACTCAAGCTTTTGGGTCTCACCATCTGCCATGATCTTTCTTGGGAAAACCACATTTCCAAGCTGGCCTCCAAAGCCAGTCGCCGACTGGGCATCCTCCGTCGTGCGAAGTTCTTCCTAGGCACACCTGAGCTCCTCACCAAATACAAGGCTTTCATCCGCAGCTCAATGGAATACTGTTCTCCCCTATGGGCTGGTGCTCCTGCCTCACACCTGGCTCGGCTTCACGCTGTTGAATCCAAAGCTTTCAGAATCATTGGAATCTCCCGCGATGAAGCTATCTCCGAGGGCCTTTCACTCACTCACCGCAGGCAGGTAGGTGGTCTTTCTGTCTTCTACCGACTCCTCTCCGGCCTTGCTCCCCCAGCTCTCTCTGTGCTCTGTCCCCCAAATATTCCTACAGGTCGCACAAGATCTGCCAGCCACCCTCTGATGGTTAAACTGCCGAAATCTCGGCTCTCTGCTCACCTTCACTCTTTCATTCCTCTTTTCTCCCGCCTCTGGAACAAACTCCCACACTCACTTCAATCACACTCCTCCCTCCAGGTCTTCAAAACAGCTGTTCACCACCATCTCTTATCTTCCCCCATCCAAAACCTTGATCTTTTCTACCCCCACTAATTCACCCCAGATCCACCTTGTTTGAAATTCCAACTTCTTTCCTGGAAGTCTTGGCAGTGTCCATATGTTTTATACCTCTCCCACCCCCCCCCCCCCCCCATTCCCATGCCTCCCCCCACAAAGCCCTCTCCCTCCCACAGTTCTCTCGATGTCTCCATGTCTCTCGGTCCCTGCTCTCAAATGTTGTGTTTGTGTCCTTCCCCCTCTCTCCCCATCTTGTCTACCGCTCCCGATGTTATTTGTTTTGTGTGTCTGTTTGTCTTTCTGTGTGATTAATGTTCACTCTTTCACGAGCCTCGATCTTGTATACAAAAAAAAAAAAAAAAAAAAAAAAAAAAACTGACACTCCGTCCTCAGGACTGAAATTTCTTATCTGAGATTTCTTGTCATGTCTCACTTTCATTTTATCCTGTGTCACTTTCAAGTTTCTTCTCGCAACTTCACGAGCCTTTGCCAATCTGTGCTTAACCATTGACACATACTCTTCCACTGTTGACTGTGACTCCTCCTGTAGCCACTGTTCTTTCACCAATTTCAATGGTTCTCGAACTGCGTGTCCAAACACAAGTTCAAAAGGACTGAATCCCAATGACTCCTGAACAGATCCCTCGTAGCAAACAACAATAAGGGTATTCCTTCATCCCAATCCTTGTCACATTCAAAACAATACGTTCTGAACATATTCTTCAATGTCTGGTGAAACCTTTCGAAGGCCACTTGGCTCTCGGGATGGTAAGTATTTGATCTTACTTGTTCCACTCCCAACAGGTGTACCACTTGCTGAAAAAGCGTTGACATGAAATTGGAACCCTGATCAGACTGGATGACCTTAGGTAGGCCAACCAAAGTGAAAAATGTAATCAAGGCCTTTGCAATAACTGCCGCAGTAATTTTTCTAAGAGGCACTGCCTCTGGGAACCTTGTGGAAGCGCACATGATGATTAGCAAATACTGATGTCCAGCCTTAGTTTTAGGTAAAGGGCCGACACAGTCAATGATGACTCGGCTGAATGGCTTTTCAAAAGCTAGAATTGGTTTTAAAGGTGCGGATGGGACTTTCTGATTAGGTTTTCCCACCAGCTGGCAAGAATGGCAAGATTTACAAAACTCCGCCACATCACGTCGCAATCCTGGCCAGAAAAAATGTACCAATATTCTGTCACATGTCTTGTTCACTCCAAGGTGCCCGGCCAAAGGTGTCTCATGCGCCAAACTCAATATCTCCTTCCGGTACGGCGGTGGCACCACAATTTGGTGATGAACTTTCCACTCATCGTTTGCTGGCACCTCCGGTGGTCTCCATTTTCTCATGAGTATTTCCCCTCTCATGAAGTAACCAACAGGTATGTTCATAGCCTCTTCCTCTGTAACGGCTTTATCAATCAAACTCCGGAGCTCCGAATCTCCGTGTTGTTCTTCAACAAGTCTCTTTCGGACCAGCACCGTTTGTTCAACCTCGCTCCCAGTTGTCTCCGACAGACACTCCATTTCCTCTTTTGTTCCAGATGCCACCTTTTCATTAAGTTCCTTGATGTCACTCCCTTTCCTATTATCTCTTTCAGAATTTTCCTACAATACCTCTAAGGAACCCAAATCCACATCGCCTTCCTTCTCCTTCTCTTCAGAGCGCTTCCTACCCATAGCACGAGTGACTGCACAGGATGGAAAGATACCCGGAATCTCCTGCTCTAACTGTGCTGTGTTATTTTCCATACTGGGCTTTTCAACCAACATCGGATTACCAGAAACTCGACCACCGGCCAAATCATTCCTGATAATAAAAGAGATTCCCTCTACAGGAAGAGTGGCTTGTAAACCTACGGTGACCGGTCCTGACACCAAATCAGACTTCAAATGGATGACATGAAGAGGAGCTTTAACATAGCCACCAACCCCCTGTAAAAGAACACTAACACCAGTTGCCGTCTTCTCTGACAATGGCAAAATGCCCTCAAGCATCAAAGATTGATGTGCTCCTGTGTCCCACAATACCCTAACAGGTCTCTGGTTCATTAAGTCCCCATCCAGTGACACAAACCCCTCTGAAATAAAAGGTTTGTAACCCTCTTGGACAAGGTCGTTCTGTGATGCCGTAACTTTGGCATGGGAACCTTCACAAGGCACTGTCCTCCAAGGACGATTTCTCGCATTGGCCAATCCATTCGGAGTGGCACTAGTTTGACTCCGCTCATGATTTTTCCTTTTCAGGGCGTAACATTGGGACATCAAATGCCCAGGTTTCTTGCAAAAAGCGCAAGTAGGCCCGGAGGAAAAACTCGTGGTCTACCGCGAGCCCCCCGGAAGATAGGTATGTCTTGGAACTGCAGTCTTCTGATCCATAAAAGTCGCGGTATCAGATTTGTCCCCATAGTCTTCTCTAGGCCGCCTCCATGAAAATTTGTTCTCCGAACCTGATTTTCCGCAACTCCCCTGGCTAACTCTAGGCGGTAAGTTAGGTTTGTGGAACCCCATCCTGTATGTCAAGGCATAGTCATCTGCCACAGTTGCTGCCTCATACAACTCCGGTACTTTCTTTTCATCCAGATGTACTTTAATGTCCATGTGGACACACTGTTTGAATTCCTCCACCAAGATCAATTGTCGTAAAAGGTTGAAGTCTTTCCCAATCTCCTTCGAGTCACACCACCGATCAAACATAGTTTCCTTCCTTCTGACAAACTCCACATGGGTCTCACTCTCCCTCTCCTGGCATTCCTTATTTTTTGTCGGTAAGCTTCAGGGACCAATTCATAGGCTTTGAGAATGGTTTTCTTCACTATCTCATAATCTGCACATTGGTCAATCGGTAAAGCCGAAAATATATCTTGAGCTTTACCCACCAGAACACTTTGCACTAACATAGACCAGGACCCCACAGGCCATTTTAACATTTGAGCCACCTTCTCAAAGTATAAAAAGAACTTGGCTACCTCCTTTTCATTGAAGGGTGGAACCAGCCTCACATGCCTACCAACATCCCAAGAGTTCTGACTAGTTGTCGATCTAGCCGGCATGGATTCTACTTCTCTCCGTTCTCCCAGTAAATCCAGCTCCTTGAGTTTAAGTTCCTTCTGATACTCCATGTCCCCTTCCTTTAACTCCCTTTTGGCTCTCCTTTCCTCTGCTCTTTCCTCTGTGCTTCTTTCTTCCTCAGCTCTCCTTTCCTCTGCTCTTCTCTCCTCGAATTCCTTTTCAGCTCTCCTTTCCTCTGCTCTTTCCTCTGCTCTTCTTCCCTCGAGTTCTCGTTCACTTCTGCTCTTTCCTTTTCCGCTTTCCATTCCAACTCTTTTAACCTTTCCTGGCTCTGCAGTTGCATCTCCATTTTCCGGAGCTCCACATTTCCTTTTTCCTCTGGTAACCAATCCAAGGCTATCTCTTCCCATGTTCCTTGTCCCACTGGAAATTCTACCACCAAGGTCTGAATCTCTGCTTTCTTCATACTAACTCGGACCTCCAAGTTACAATATTTGGCCAATATCATGAGTTCTGATCTTTTTAACACTTGGAGCTGTGCCTCATTAGGGGACGCCGCAAACTTTTCTGCATCAAACACCATGGTGACTATCAGTTAGCACCTGTTAACCTTCACACAAAAAAAATTCCAAATTTTTTTTTTGGAAAGATTTGGGAATGTTTTAAAATTCAAAATTTGGGAATTTTGGGAATGTTAGGGAATTCTATCCCAGACGAGCCCCCAATTTCTGTTACGTGCTCCTCAAACCCCGGTACCTCCGAGCCCCGAAAGGAGTCACGGCAGAAAGATGTGTTATTTTGTGTGTCAAAGATCAATGGTGAAACCACACCAATTGTTACCAACAAACAAGTATTGTATTAAGGTCACACAAGAATAACAGCACAAGAACAATATTAATCAATCGTACAACCAATATATCATTCCTATGATGGTGCCATCAGTTTTGTACAATATAACTCACTGTGCTCCAAGTGAGCGAAAAGAACATTCCCCAAGTCTCTGTCCCGGCATCAAGCCAAAGTCGATCCACGCTCCGGTAATCGTAAGAACGATGTCGTATCGAGACCAGAATCCCGTTCGGCTGACAGTCACACTGCCAAAGATGGGCAAAGGTGCCCTCAAGAGGCGACTGGGAAATCACACCTTTGGGTATGAACGTTCAACGGCTCCCAAACGGCGAACCGTAAATTCCGACTCAAAATCCACGTCACACACGCAAACCAGGTGAACGGCTGGATGCGGTGAAATGGTTGAAGCGAGGTGAAAAGCCTGGAGCGATGCGAAATCGGGAGCAAGGCAAAATGGCTGACGGGCCCGTACTCGAGGCGTAACTGCACTCCAACGATTCTCTTCAGAATCAACTGCAAAACCTGTCACGCAGGTTTATCTGTCACAGCGATAACGACTCTGTCATAGGAATCCCTTTCCCAGGAAACCCAAAGTTCGCGCATGACCCCCGTTCACCAGCGTTTGCTCAAGACCTCAAAGCAGCTCGGCTTCTTCTCGACCTCACTTGCTCCGCCTCTTTCTTGCTCTTCCTCTTCGTCCGGTTTTCTCTCAGTACCTTTTCCGGTTTCTTTTAAAACATTAAAAAATTTTACCTTTTGAAAACAGTTGTCTCTTTTTCACTTAAACGATAACAATAATAGTACATGGAACCAAAAATGTTACAGTGGATGAGAACCACAACAACGGAAGTGACGAATCCGTAACAATACAATGACATTATAGACGATTGTGTGCTTCCAACTTTGTGGCAACAGTTCGGGGAAGGCCCTTTCCTGTTTCAGCATGACAATGCCCCCATGCACAAAGCGAGGTCCATACGGAAATGGTTTGTCGAGATCGGTGAGGAAGAACTTGACGGGCCTGCACAGAGCCCAGACATCAACCCCATCGAACACCTTTGGGATGCATTAGAACGCTGACTGCGAGCCAGGCCTAATCGCCCAACATCAGTGCCCGACCTCACTAATGCTCTTGTGGCTGAATGGAAGCAAATCCCCACAGAATGTTCCAACATCTGGAGGAAAGCATTCCCAGAAGAGTGGAGGCTGTTATAGCAGCAATGGGGGGAACAACTCCTTATTTATGCCCATGATTTTGGAATAAGATGTTCGATGTTTGAGTGTCCACATACTTTTGGTCATGTAATGTATGATTTGCATTTTTATGTTCGCATTACATGTTGCAAATAGACAGAAATGGGGATCAAAGGGATTTCACCCAAAGGGCTGTTTGTTCCCTCTTGTCTATTTCCTTGTCCAAAAGACACACACACACACACAACTCGTGCTCAACTCGTTCATTATGCGTCATCATCAGTTCAAAGCGAGGGCAGCAAGTAAACAGTTCTGCAATAGGCACATTTTTCCCACAACCTGCGTTCCACGTCGCTACTTTGTTCTTGCTATGACTTCAATGTCAATCAGGTGAAGCACCCTCTTTATCGCTCTCGCTCGTCTGAATAAAAGAAGGGAATTGAATGTGGCATGACGGAAGATGGAGTGCCCATATCCTTGTCTTTATACTTAAAATAACACCTGATCTGATCACACCTAATGATTATTACACAATATGAACCCTGAAATGAGCTGAATGATTTATTGAGAGATCAGTTCGTGACTTGAACGACTTAATTTGTATATTTGCGCAACGACTGCCCCGCCATGCAATCCTGTTGATGAGCAAGAGGAAGTAATAAATGCATTACGTCATACAGCATGAGGATGTCATGACGTCACTGTGAAACCGACGGCGTGCAGCCCGACTGCGAACTCCGTGTTGGATTTCACAGAACAACAATCATTCCAGGGATTCGAGAGTCACAACTACCTAATGATGATGTAGCGAGCCGCAGGTGCCCCCCATCCATACTCAAGCTCTCTGCGCCAAATGACCAATTCCCGATAATTGGACTCCACCTTTTCGATTGTTGTCGGCATTTTTGTTTGTTCGTTGCCAGTTGATTTCTTCCTTTTCTGTTTCATCCCCTTTTTGACCTTCATTGCCTCCACTCTCGAAGGTAGACTGAGGTTATCTTTTCACCCCTGTCTGTCTGTGTACCTGTCTGTTTGTTTCCATGAACAGGATGTCTCAAAACGTCGTGGACGGATTTGGATAAAACTTGGTGGACAAGGACGAAATGATTCGATTTTGGTGAACATCTGGATCTGGATACTACAATTTTCAAACAGATTCTTCACCATCAAGAGATTAGGACCAATAACTATATATGTAAACGCGATATCTCCAACATTTGTGGACGAGTTATGACAAAACTAGGCGAGTTAAGACAAGTTGGATATATAATAATAATAATAATAATAATAATAATAATACATTTATTTTATATAGCGCTTTTCAAGAAGCCCAAAGGCGCTTTGACAGAGTACAAAAAACAAGTGCAAAAAGACAAAAATCAATAGGTAAATAATCAAAGCAAAAGGAAGGAGAAGGAGAAGAGATAGTCAGGGGTTAAATGCTGTGGGTTAAATGTTGAATGCAGTGTTGAACAGGTGGGTCTTGAGTGATGTTTTGAATGTGGTGAGTGAGGAGGAGTCTCTGATAATAATAATAATAATGCATTTATTTTATATAGCGCTTTTCAGGAAGCCCAAAGACGCTTTGACAGAGTGCAAAACATAACGCATAGCAAAACATAAAGACAATTGCAAAAAAAGAAGAATCAATAGGGAAATATTCAAAGCACAAAGGAGGGAGAAGGAGAGGAGATAGTCAGGGGTTAGATGCTGTGGGTTAAATGTTGAATGCAGTGTTGAACAGGTGGGTCTTGAGTGATGTTTTGAATGTGGTGAGTGAGGAGGAGTCTCTGATGGTGTGAGGTAGCGAGTTCCAGAGGGTGGGAGCAGCGATGGAGAAGGCCCTGTCCCCCCAGGATCTAAATTTGGTCCGGATGGGGGGGGGTCAGGAGGTTGGTACCAGCAGAGCGGAGGTTGCGGGTGGGAGTGTGTCTGGAGAGGAGGTCAGCCAGGTAGGATGGGGCCAGGTTATGGAGGGCTTTGTAGGTCAAGAGGAGGATTTTGTACTGGATTCTCTGGGAGATGGGGAGCCAGTGAAGCTTGTAAAGGACGGGGGTGATGTGGTCACGGGTCCGGGAATGGGTGAGTAGACGGGCAGCGGAGTTCTGAATGTATTGGAGTTTATTGGTGATTGTTGAGGGTGAACCATAAAGGAGGCTATTGCAGTAGTCCAGACGGGAAGTGATGAAGGCGTGGATGAGGGTTTCTGCAGCCACAGAGGAGAGGGATGGACGGAGACGGGCGATGTTTTTCAGGTGGAAGAAGGCTGTCTTTGTGATCTGTTTAGTGTATTTGTCGAAGGAGAGGGTTTGGTCAAAGATGATGCCAAGATTCCGGATGTGAGGGGAGGTGGACACTGGGAAACCGTCGATGTTGAGGGCAAAGTTATGGGTGGACTTGGTGAGCGTTTTTGGGCCAATGATGATTATTTCAGATTTATCACAGTTAAGTTTGAGGAAGTTGATTTGAAGCCAGGATTTTATTTCAGTGATGCAGTTTGTCAGGATAGAGTGGGTGGCGGTGGAGATGGACTTGGTGGAGATGAAAAGCTGGATGTCATTGGCGAAGCAGTGGAATTGGAGACCATGACGGCGGATTAAGTGACCGAGGGGGGACAGGTAAAGGATAAAGAGGAGGGGGCCAAGAACTGAACCTTGGGGGACACCTTGGGGGAGGGGAGCAGTGGGGGATTTGCAGTTATTGATGGAGATGAACTGACGTCTGTCAGAGAGGTATGATTTAATCCAAGAGAGGGCAGTGCCGGTAATGTTAAAGGTGGTTTCAAGTCGGGTGAGGAGGATGGTGTGATCGATGGTGTCAAAGGCAGCGCTGAGGTCGAGGAGGATGAGAATGTTGAGGTTGCCAGCATCAGAGGAGAGGAGAAGGTCGTTGGTGATTTTGAGGAGAGCAGTTTCAGTACTGTGGTTGGACCGGAATCCGGATTGGAATGTTTCATACAGGTTATTGGCAGAGAGGTGATGCTTGAGTTGAGTGGCTACAGCGCGTTCCAAAACCTTTGACAGAAAGGGTAGGTTGGAGATGGGTCTGAAGTTATTTAGGGTGTCAGGGTTTAGTCCAGGTTTTTTCAGAATGGGGGTAACAGCAGCAATTTTGAGGGATGGTGGGACGATGCCTGTAGACAGGGAGGAGTTTATTGTTGCAATGATAAGTGGAGAAAGAGCAGGAAGGGAGGCCTTGACAAAGCTGGAGGGGATGGGGTCAAGAGTGCAGGTGGCAGTTTTCATTCCGATGAGGAGTTCAGAGAGGTCAGTAGGGGAGACTGGGGAGAATTGAGACAGGGGATGGCAGGATAAGGGGGGGCAGGTGGTTTGAGGGGGAGCGGGTGCGGCGGTGGTCAAGCTGTTGTAGATGTTTTCAATTTTGCGTTGGAAGAATGAAAGGAAGGAGATGCAGTTGTCTATTGTGAATGACTGGGTGGTGGTGTTCAGGGGGCTGAGGAGTTTGTTTATTGTAGAGAAGAGTGCTTTTGGGTTTCCGGAGCCAGAGTGGATAATTTGAGAGTAGTAGGCGGAGCGGGCGCGGGAGAGGGCATCTTTATAGTGTTGTATGTGGTCCTTGTAGGCCTGGGAGTGAACTGTGAGACCTGTTTTATTGCGGAGTCTTTCAAGTTGGCGAGCACGAGTTTTCATTAGGCGGAGCTCAGGGGTAAACCAGGGAGCAGAATGGGTGAAAGAAACTGTTTTGGTTTTTATAGGCGCAATTTGGTCAAGGCAGGAAGAGAGAGTGTGGTTGTAGTAGTCAGTGAGGTCAGAAGGGGTGTGGAGGTCAACGAAGGGAGAAGTGGACATTTTTTCAGAGAGGGTCGATGAGAATGAGGCAGGTGAAAAAGCGTTTAGCTTACGGAAGTTGATAGTGCGATAATGCCTTGGTGCTGGGGTGGGGATGTTGATGGTCAGAGTGATGGCTAGGTGGTCAGAGAGAGTGAGGTCGGAGCCAGAGAGATGGTGCAAAATTAGTCCAGTAGAGCAGACAAGGTCCAAAATGTGACCACGGTTATGGGTAGGAAAGTTGACATGTTGAGTGAGGTTAAAGCAGGTGAGTAAATCAGTGAAGTCAGTGGTTAGCGTGGAGTCAGTGGAGTCCATGTGGATATTGAAATCACCAAGGAGGAGGATTGAGGGGGAGAGGGAACATAGCTGGGTCAGAAAGTAGGAGAAGTCAGACAGGAATGATGGGTGTGGTTTGGGAGGGCGGTAGACAACAGCCATGACTGACTGTGTGTGACCAGAGAGTTTAAAAGCCAGGTGTTCAAATGATGGAGCAGATGAGATGGAGATGAGGTTGGTCTTGATGTCTTGTCGGTGAATAACGGCAATTCCACCACCTCGGCCCTCCGAGCGTGGTTTATTGATGTAAGAATATCCATTGGGTGTGGTGAGGTTGAGCGTGTAGTAGTCCAGTGGTTGTTGCCAGGTCTCAGTGAGACAGAGAAAGTCCAGTTTATTTTCCAGGATGTAGTCGTTCAGGATGAGGCATTTGTTGTTGAGGGACCGGGTATTGAACAGGGTGAGCTTGATGTTGTTTTGTACGGCGGGTATGAATCCAGGTGATTTGGCCAGGGTTCGCAGACAGGAGGTGCGATTTTGTGCGTTGTTGTGACCAGGTGTGTTGGGACGATGAGTGGGAGTGCGCTGAGCCGACCAGAGGATGGGGATGGAGTGACCTGATTGTAAATAAACAAACTTACGACCGGAGCCACGGTGAATGTACCTGGGTCGACGCAGGAGTCCATTCGATCTGATTGCAGAGATGCATGATGGGGTGGAGCGGGTTTTAAGCAGGAGAAGCCTTGCGGCAGAGTACCGCAGAGCCATGCCAGCAGGAGCGAAGGCAAAGCGAGCACGCGGCCAAGGGTGAGGAGGCGAAACAATCGACACAACCAACGGGAGTGGGCCCGAGGAAACAGCGATGGAGCCGAGCAGGTGAAGCCCGGAGCAGCAGAGCAGAGCCGGGACCGCGCAGAGGAAGACTCAATGGCCATAAATCCGCCACGACCACCAGGAAAGCAAGACACGGACAATGGTCCAGTCAGAGAAGCGGCGAGCAAACGACGCCAGCGTCCTCTCACGACCGGACCGGAAAACGGAAGTGATGTTAAAGTGATGTTATGTTCCAAATGTTCCAAACAAATATGTTCCAAAGTGATGTTAAATTCCAAATGTTAAAGATGGTGTGAGGTAGTGAGTTCCAGAGGGTGGGAGCAGCGATCGAGAAGGCCCTGTCCCCCCCCCAGGATCTGAATTTGGTCCGGATGGGGGGGGGGGGGTCAGGAGGTTGGTACCAGCAGAGCGGAGGTTGCGGGTGGGAGTGTGTCTGGAGAGGAGGTCAGTCAGGTAGGATGGGGCCAGGTTATGGAGGGCTTTGTAGGTCAAGAGGAGGATTTTGTACTGGATTCCCTGGGGGATGGGGAGCCAGTGAAGCTTATAAAGGATGGGGGTGATGTGGTCACGGGTCCGGGAATGGGTGAGTAGACGGGCAGCGGAGTTCTGAATGTATTGGAGTTTATTGGTGATTATTGAGGGTGAACCATAGAGGAGGCTGTTGCAGAAGTCCAGACGGGAGGTGATGAAGGTGTGGATGAGGGTTTCTGCAGCTGTGGAGGAGAGGGATGGACGGAGACGGGCGATGTTTTTCAGTTGAAAGAAGGCTGTCTTTGTGATCTGTTTAGTGTATTTGTCGTAGGAGAGGGTTTGGTCAAAGATGATGCCAAGATTCCGGATGTGAGGGGAGGTGGATACTGGGAAACCGTCGATGTTGAGGGCAAAGTTATGGGTGGATTTGGTGAGCGTTTTTGGGCCAATGATGATTTATTTCAGATTTATCATAGTTAAGTTTGAGGAAGTTGATTTGAAGCCAGGATTTTATTTCAGTGATGCAGTTTGTCAGGATAGAGTGGGCAGCGGTGGAGATGGACTTGGTGGAGATGAAAAGCTGGATGTCATCGGTGAAGCAGTGGAATCAGAGACCATGACGGCGGATTAAGTGACCAAGGGGGGACAGGTACAGGATGAAGAGGAGGGGGCCAAGAACTGAACCTTGGGGGACACCTTGGGGGAGGGGAGCAGTGGGGGATTTGCAGTTATTGATGGAGATGAACTGGCGTCTGTCAGAGAGGTATGATTTGATCCAAGAGAGGGCAGTGCCGGTAATGTTAAAGGTGGTTTCAAGTCGGGTGAGGAGGATGGTGTGATTGATGGTGTCAAAGGCGGCGCTGAGGTCGAGGAGGACGAGAATGTTGAGGTTGCCGGCGTCAGAGGAGAGGAGAAGGTCGTTGGTGATTTTGAGGAGAGCAGTTTCAGTACTGTGGTTGGAGCGGAATCCGGATTGGAATGTTTCATACAGGTTATTGGCAGAGAGGTGATGTTTGAGTTGAGTGGCTACAGCACGTTCCAAAACTTTTGACAGAAAGGGTAGGTTGGAGATGGGTCTGAAGTTGTTTAGGGTGTCAGGGTTTAGTCCAGGTTTTTTCAGAATGGGGGTAACAGCAGCAATTTTGAGGGATGGTGGGACGATGCCTGTAGACAGGGAGGAGTTTATTGTTGCAGTGATAAGTGGAGAGAGAGCAGGAAGGGAGGCCTTGACAAAGCTGGAGGGGATGGGGTCAAGAGTGCAGGTGGCAGTTTTCATTCCTATGTGGAGTTCAGAGAGGTCAGTAGGGGAGACTGGGGAGAACTGAGACAGGGGTTGGCAGGATAAGGGGGGGCAGGTGGTTTGAGGGGGAGTGGGTGCGGTGGTGGTTAAGCTGTTGTAGATGTTGTCAATTTTGCTTTGGAAGAATGAAAGGAAGGAGATGCAGTTTTCTACTGTGAATGACTGGGTGGTGGTGTTCAGGGGGCTGAGGAGTTTGTTTATTGTAGAGAAGAGTGCTTTTGGGTTTCCAGAGCCAGAGTGGATAATTTTAGAGTAGTAGGCGGAGCGGGCGCGGGAGAGGGCATCTTTGTAGTGCTGTAGGTGGTCCTTGTAGGCTTGGGAGTGAATTGTGAGACCTGTTTTATTGCGGAGTCTTTCAAGTTGGCGAGCACAAGTTTTCATCAGGCAGAGTTCAGGGGTAAACCAGGGAGCAGAATGGGTGAAAGAAACTGTTTTGGTTTTTATAGGCGCAAGCTGGTCAAGGCAGGAGGAGAGAGTGTGGTTGTAGTAGTCAGTGAGGTCAGAAGGGGTGTGGAGGTCAACGAAGGGAGAAGTGGACATTTTTTCAGAGAGGGTGGATGAGAATGAGGTAGGTGAAAGAGCGTTTAGCTTACGGAAGTTGATAGTGCGATAATGCCTTGGCGCTGGGGTGGGGATGTTGATGGTCATAGTGATGGCCAAGTGGTCAGAGAGGGTGAGGTCAGAGCCAGAGAGATGGTGCAAAATTAATCCAGTAGAGCCGATGTTATTAGTTATAGTTATTTATATGTTATAGTTATATATATACACAAAGAATTAAGTTAAGCACCCCCCCCGTTTTTTTACAACCTCGCACATTACAAGTTTGTTGTCGTCAAAACAGTGTAATATACCCATGATATTGCTATATTTTCTGGAGAAGTGATATTATGGTCACATAAAAACATAACAATCATGCCGTTTTCAATATTTTATTCTGAATAATTTAAGGTGAAAATTTTTGGGAATTTTAGGCATATTTTCACCTCAATTTAAGTATGGAGCTATAGGTCCATCACGGACAGTGTGGATGACGTTTATGTTTTCTAACGTACAGTCATTGTTCTGAGAAGACCTCTAGCGATCTTTGCGTCAATAACGTGTGTAGGACCCACGTGATCGGATCACTGACTCAACCAATCACTTTTTTTCACTTTGATCACTCAATTTCATCAATGGATAATTGCTAATGTCATACCAATCATTATTTGATCTCACATACCTTAGAATATATGCCAATGTATACATATACACAAAGAATATATATTAGGGGGTGCTTACCTTAATTCGTTGTGTAGGGGTGCTTAACTTAATTCTTTGTGTATATATAAGTTATAGTTGTAGTTATGTTATTAGTTATATGACAAGAACAAGCCGATGGCATTTTGGTTCAGGTCCAGATCCGGCCCAAACATAACTAGTTCAGCCTAGTGGAGGTACCTGCTCTACTCAGTGTCATTCCAGTCTTCGTGCTGTGTTTCATTCATCTTGTGTACAGCTTGTTCATCTTGTGTACAGGACATACCGATGGGAGAGATATGTGCATACCAGAAGTTTGGTACGATTTCACAAAAGTTTGAGGGAGTAGTTCAGTGACAAGGCAACACAAGACAGACACTGCACAGATATATGTGTGTATATATATATATATATATATATATATATATATATATATATATATATATATATATATCGCTACGGTTTTGAGATTTGTATATATAACATCATTCAAGGTTAAAGGTTTGCCCCCCATAGTTAGTCCACAAGCAACACGTAGGCCCACTTAGAATATTAGTTATGTCATAGTATGTGTAAGAGTAGGCCATTTCCCGAGTAATATCTGCGTTGTGTAAAGAAATGAGCTTAGGTCCTTTTCATTTTGCGGCCACCCTCTAATTACATATATGGGCAAACTCGATCCCGCGCCCCATTTTGGCTGATCCCTCCGTGTGTGGCGCTTTGGCTGCCAGCAGCGTTCGCTGCCCTTAGTTCGCTTGAACTAGTCAAATGACACGAGGTAGGCCTGGAAAGAGGGAGGAGCACGGGGTCGGGGTGTGGCCGAGTCGAGGAGCACGTCAGAGGCGGTGACAGTAAGGGCTCCCAGCCAACCAGGGCTCGGAGGGCATGGCGTGATAGGGCGTGGTGAAGAACGTCTGGTGAGTTCCAGAGGGTTCCACGGGCATGGCAATAAAACCCTTTGTGCGAGGCCCCCACCTCAGTTATGAGAAGGGAGAGGTGCTCATGAGTTGGCAGTTCTGAGTGATGAGAAGGGAGAGGCACTCATGAGTTTGCAGTTCTGAATTATGAGAAGGGATGCGCGGTGTTGAATAGAGTTATGAGAAGGGAGAGGCAGGCGCTCGAGTCGAGGACTGTATGAGGACTGGAGCCAGGCACTGGTATTGAGAGAACAAAAAGGACCGGCGTGCACATGACAGTGTCGAGAGGACTTGATTGAGAAGCGCATTGTTAGCGCCTATTCGCTTATTACGTACGCGGCCGCAGCCACCAGTGTAATCGCCAAAGTCAGCCCTACCGTTCGCCCTGTAATAATCCCGTGCACGCCAACGACACAATGAGAGCTCCTGGCCGCTGTATTCATCTTCTTCGCGGTGCGAGTTGGGGACCGTAGGGAGAGCTGCCCGGACGCCATCCCTGGACCATCAACCTGTTCGTCTGCAACCCCGTGTGAATGTGTCTGAGTGTGAACGGGCCCGTTTGTCCAGGGGATAAGTATAAGACTGTTTAAGGCTGCACTGTGTTTTCTTCTGCTGATCATTGTACATTGTATAAATAAATCTTGTTATTCCTTTTCTTCCAAATTCGACCGTTTCCGTGATTTCCTCCATTGGGTAAGCGTGGCACGATTAAGAACCGCTTGGATCGGGGTTTAGTCATTGCTAACGGCTCGGGTCACGGGTTCGCTACCGCTCGGCGTATCCACCAACACCCATGATTCGGGCGAGCCTTGTCTCCTCGTTTCAGGGTAGCGTTAGTACTTAGGTAATAGCGAATCTGGTCCTACAACCCTATTTAACGCTGCCCGGAAAGGACGTCATAGGCCTCGGGTCCCGTCGGCTAGTCAAGGACAAGGGGACTAATCCCCCTTTGGTAAGGGGAAACGGCCGGCGGGAAGATCCGCAACAATATATATATATATATATTGTTACGGATCTGGGGGACGGCACTCCCGTTAGCAAGGGGGGGTTAATCCCCTTGTAATGTTAAGCTGGCCGTCCGACCGGTCCTGGGGGTATGACGTCACTTCCGGTCGATGGTAAGTAGGGTTGTAAGCCCAATCCATCTTAATACCTAAGCACTACCACTGGCCGTAAGCGAGGAAATACTCCACCCCGGGCCGCAGCATGATTGGATGCATCAATGCGACTCGGGCCGTTACCAAGAGACTAAACCCGATTATAAAGCGGTTGACCAAATCGTGCCAGGTATATTCAAATGAAAGAAGGGCCGAAAACGATCTAATGAGAAAGAAACCAAAGGTAAGAAGGAACACGGCTTTATTACTATTTATAAGAGGAAAACGAAAGGGCGAGAATATACCGAAGGAGAAGAAGCAGACACAGAGCAAACCTTAAAACCGTCTTAATTATTAAATCCCAGACAACAAAAAGGACAGACGACAGACTTACACTACAAGGGGAATTGCAGGCAGGAATGGCTGGAAGAAGGTTCGGAGGAAAAGCACAGCGAGGAGGTCCGCTTCAAATCCACGCTCCGGGCTGGAAAACGAGCAGCCGGCGGCGGCTCCACGTATACGGTTTCAGCGGCGAAAACCCGGCAGGCAGCACGGTTTATGTTGCCGCTGTCTTGGCGACCTGAGCGCACTGAATCTTGCACCCCAACGATGCTCGTGCTCAAAAAGCTGCTCGGTTCTCCTCTCTCCCTCCTCTCTCAGTTCTTCCTCCTCGGTCCTCTACGTAAGCAGTCCCTCTCCTTCCTTTTATCGGGCGTCGCCGAATCAAGCCGAGGTTCCTCGGGCTACGCCCATATTGGAGCTCACCGCAGCCCTGGTTGGCTGGTTAGGGCTTACCGGCCACGCCCCTGGCGGTTTGATGACAGGGCCACGCCTCTTCCTCGGCGTTCCGCCCCCTTTTTCCTGTCCTTGGCCTCATGCGTAATGGAGTTCTGTATTGATGGTAAAAGAACCCTTACTGCCATTGAGGATAGAAAACCATTCGTACTGGTGTTGAAGAGCTTGGGGCCTATTCTTATTTCATTGATGCAACGTAGATTCAACTATTGGAAACACAGCCTTACCTGAAACACATATTACTGAAATAACTATAGAGAGTCCTATGGTGGCCTACATGTGGCGATGTGGACTAACTAGGGGACGACCTTTGACCTTAACAAGAAATGGAGGTATTTACACAGATAATTATTTACAAAGGGTATATTTCCAACAATGTACGAAGTGCAGGGTTCTCAAAACCCCAACACAGCACCCTCATTCCCCAGGCACTTCCCGGGGCGACAATACTTTAACTTAATGTGACACTCAGATGTAGTTACCCTCTACGATTAACCTCACCCTGAGTGCGACATTTTTAAAAGAGAGTGTTAAGTATGTCCCGCCTGCTACGTTGCATCCTACCTAACAGACTCATGCCCACAGAATAACCGAATTGCGGAATTATTTTCAAACTAAACATTAAGCTGGTGGGGAGCATTATTTACAAGCACTTTTGGTATTTACACTGCAACCCAGGACCTGTCTTTCTTGGGAAGCAAAAAGAATCCTGTGGGAGGGAGGAAAAGCATGCACTGCACTGCACCGATACACCACCCTCACATGCCCGGGGATGCAGAATTGATATTGCAATGCATCCCCGAGCATGCAAGCACCAAAAACACCAAAAAGCACCAAAGCACCAATAACAAGCACCATCAAAGCACCATCCAGTGCACAGTCATACATTCCAATGTCAATAAAATGGTATCCGACGTCTTCTCCGCTCTGCTGGGCTGATGGTCTTGATGTTGTTCTTTCTTGCTGTTCTTGCTTGCGGCCTATTTGATGGATAATAAAACAAAAAGCACAAAACGTGTCCGTTTTTTTAAAATTATGGCCAGCAGGGGCAAACTATGGTGGTCCACCTGCATGGCTTAGTGCCACCTCACCGAGGTCCGCAAGCGAAGACTTCTGGCCACAATGGCCGGTCCCAGCAGTGGGGTCATGCCACAACCGTGTGGTCCATCTGGGTGTGGTGCTTGGCCACAAAAACGTGCGGTCCATGTTGTGGCGCCAGGCCACAAGTCGTGCGGTCCATGTGGTGCATCGGTCTAGTCAGCTGCAGGCAGCAGGAGCTCGGGCACACAACTGCGGCCACCTGCGCACTCCCCCCTGGACCCAAAAGAACAAGCCGTGAGTGGGGAAGGAAAGGACACAGCAAGCATCGGAGCAAGGTCACAAGGGTACACATCAAAACAAAGTAATGCAAGGTGAGGTGCGCATGGAGAGCGAGCGGAGAAAGCCCGTCCCTAACGTATGTCACCCCCCCCCCCCCCCCCTGTCACCTACTCTACCCTTGCCCCTTACCCGGTATTTGCAAAACTCTACACATTTACAAATTCGTCACTATGTCTCGTCCTCCCCATATCTCCCCGAATACCAAATTCATCCACAATCCCAATTTCTAACCAAATTTGCCATCACCCAATTCATCATCAATCCCTCTTAAGGAGGAAGAGATGGAACAACAACACAATGTCACACCCACGTCATGATGCGTCTAACATCCCAAAACATTTGCACAAAAAGAACCATGGCATGGTGTGGAGCACTGTCATCACCTCAGGTGAGTGGATGTAGATGGTGCGAGGAGATTTCAATTCTATATACCTTCTAAATGACATTAACACACTTTTACACTACCCGGGGTCTTTCCCTGCCAAACCATTGGCCACTTTCCTCTATGCGGTTCTAAAAACCAATTCCCACTAACCATCTGCGGCGCTCTCCAATTTTGGGTCTCACTCCCCCGATTCAACACCCTGTGCCCTCGCACAATTTCCGGGCTGAGTCGTGTGGCGCTCCCAGCAGGTCTACCCACCTGCACACCTCCACCACTGTAGTTGCCTCCCGAGCTTACCTGCTCCTCACCCTAACCTATCTAACTGGGGAAGGCCCTCCTTGGCACTTACCCCATCGGTGCCCTCTCTGGCACTGGGCTACCCGGGTCCGTCCTCCGGATCCTCGGGCCCCACTGAACAACTCTACCTGGCTCCCAGAGCCTACCTGCGGCCTCACATGGCCGACAGACTAACAGTGGCGGAGTGCCCATTTAACTATACCTCTAACAGGCCACACGCCCAGCCATTTCGATTCACTAATGCACCCATCCAACTCTTCATTCTGCCGCACGCACCACAGATGCCAATATCCAACATAATTTACCTACACCCACTATCTAACTCTTAAACTACCCTCCCCGGGTATTCGTGAAGGGGGTCCACCTTTCCCCCATTCACACCTTCGCACCATGCACTTCCACTCCACATTTTCTACCATACTCACTCCACACCATCCATTCCATACTCCATTTACTCCAGACCAGTTATTCCATTCAACCATTCTCCATACACCTGTTCACTTGCACACCTGTTCACTTGCACACCTGTTCACTTGCACACCTGTTCACTTGCCACCTGTTCCATCACACCTGGTGCTCCCTGCACCCTCCTTCCTCCCGGACCATCCATACAATGCACAATCACACCCTTTCACAATACTCTGCTCAATACGCTCTCTACACACACACACATCTCTCACGAGCAATTCCTCATTTCATAACCAGCACTACCGTGCACTTTCATGCCAATTCCTCATTTCATCACTCTCACCACAAACACAACTGCATCATCTAAACTACCTGGTGCCTTCTAACTTAGTGCATCCCCTGTCATCCCTTACACTATTGCACATACCACGTCATTAACAACCATCTAACCTCTCTACATCCCCTCTTACCTGTATGATGTCTCTACTTAACTCTACAGTTACCTATGGTCATTTTTCTAGATCCCTAATAATTATCCTAACCCCCCCGGGCTAGTTTGTACAGCCATAACCCCATAACTAATGCTCATGTGCCCAGGGATGGGAGGGAAGGCAAATTTGCCATCCCTCCAAATCGGGCATCTCCCACTATCAATTTTCTGCCCATCCAATTTTCTGCCAATCAAATTTGCCAATCATCTTCTCCAATCAAATTTACCAATCCAATTTGCCAATCATTACTGCCAATCCTATTCACTATGCCCAATTTCGAATCAAAACACTATCATCATCACCGTCCATTAAACTTGAGCCTCTCGGAACGTCATTGCATCATTAAAACTCGGCTTCGCAAAGCCGAGCCATGCATATGGGTGGTTTGGTCGCCTGCAGGTTGGGTCCGTCCGGCATTCGGTTCAGGGGAGGAGGTTTGGTTGGGCTGAGATTCAAAGCACCTACCCGGCGCGGGGCCCCTCGCTCCCAAGCGTGATGGGCCAACCTTGCCCGGGTGGAACGCCGCCACCACGGGGGGGGGGGGGGGGGGGCACCGTTCCGATCCCTCCTACCTTCCCTCGAACCGGACCGGTCGCCTTGCCCGGCAAAGCCCGGACTTGACCGTCCGGGGCGGGGCCCAGCCTGGATCGTGCACGACGCTCCGAACAGAAGCGACGCTGCACCGATCCCCGCCGGCTCCCGCAATACACACAGCCCGGCACGGACCGAGAGCTCGCGTCGGTTAAACGTCGGTCTAACCGCTATCCCGTTTAACGTCGACGCTTCACTTGCATGCTCACACCACACGTTCCTTTTCCTCCTCACACATCCAGGTGTCTCAGCACTTCTCATGCAACCCATACATTCTACCACTGTACTCGCTCGTGCATTCTCTTTCGCTCCATACTCCGGTCTACTCATAACGCTCACCACACACTCTCGCGCACATTCTTGCGCACCCATTCTCCTCGCACACTCTATCATCACGCACACATCTGTTCCACACCTCTCCTCCGTTACGTCCTCCGTAACACTCACCACGGGTGTGCACTCCTGCACATACCCACTCACACGCTCCGGTGTGCTCTCCCGCACCCGTGCCACCACCAACTCAGGTGTGCGTTCTCGCACACTCTCTCCATCCATCCCAAGTGTGCATCCTCGCACCCGCTCCTCATCCATCTCACTCTCCGTATCACTCTCATCACACATACACTCCGACGTGCATTCTCTTTTGCACTCGGTTTCACTCCCACACTTTGTAACACACTCACTCTTCGACGCACACTTTTTCCTCACACGCGCGCTATTGCCATCCACACAGCGCACCACGGACCTTTCACGAGCGCCCGGGTTACGCTGGAATCCCAAGCGCGCGAAAATTCTTTTTGCGCCAAACATCCTCCTGCAAAATCTCCCCGCACAATAAACAGCACGACTCACCTGGGCGCTTCTTCTTCTTTGCTCCAACACCACCTGCAAATCTTTATAAGGATTAAGCACGGCATCATGATGCGAGCACGGACTTTGCACATTATCCATCACTTTCTCCGATTCCATTCCGATCTCTGCCGTCTCTTCAATTTCAATTCCAACTATAACCATTTCATTCTGAATTAATTATTTTTCCGTAGCTGCACAAGAATTTGCCCTGTCCAATTCAACGGCCGTCGGGTTTTTCACACCCCGTGTCGCGATTTCTATCCCAGTCCACCCGGCTGTGCTTTGCTCACCCTCGCTCACCCCGTGCTTCTCAAACCGCGCTACCTCATCGTGTACCCGTGTGCCTTTCCCGCTCAACATGCGATCCATGCTCTCCCCACATCTTTGTATGCTCTCACCCATTCTGTCCCAAAATTTACCTATTCACTCCAATTTGCTGTCTAACCCCTCAAATGTGTTGTCTAACTGCCCCAATTTGCTGTCTAACTTCCCAATTTGGTTACCCAACTGTTTACCCTGAGCCCTCGTCTCTTCCTTTTGGGTGTCTAATTTACTTTCCAATCGCTCGCCCATCTTGACCATAAGGGCCTCCATTTGTACCATGAAGAGGTTCAAATCCACCGGTGCCACGGGCGCGGCTGCCGCGACCATGTGCGCGGCGCCATCTTGTGCCCCTCCTGTAACCTCGTGCGAGGCGCCGCCATCTTGTGCGCCGGCAACCCCCTCTACCGCATCCTCATTGCTCTCTTCCTCCATCACTCCCAATTCCTCCCTGTGGTCCTGGGTTGCCTCAAACTCCTCTTCTACCTCCACTACCGGCATCCGATCGCCTTGATCATCCATGGCACGATTTAATTTCGTTGTTAATAAAAATTTCGGCCGCTCCAAATTTTGACCAAATTTTTTTGATGTTTTAAAAATTTGGTTCAGGCCTCAAATCCCACTCCCCGACACCAATTGTTGCGGACACGGGGGACGGCACTCCCGTTAGCAAGGGGGGGTTAATCCCCTTGTCCTGTTAAGCTGGCCGTCCAACCGGTCCTGGGGGTATGACGTCACTTCCGGTCGATGGTAAGTAGGGTTGTAAGCCCAATTCGTCTTAATACCTAAGTACTACCACCGGCCGTAAGCGAGGAAATACTCCCACCCGGGCAGCAGCATGATTGGATTGCGCCGAGCGAAGCGAGCTGCGAATCAGGCCATTACCAAGAGACTAAACCCGATTATAAAGCGGTTGACCAAATCGTGCCACGTATATTCAAATGAAAGAAGGGCCGAAAACGATCGAATGAGAAAGAAACCAAAGGTAAGAAGGAACACGGGTTTATTACTATCTATAAGAGGAAAACGAAAGGGCGAGAATATACAGAAGGAGAAGAAGCAGACACAGAGCAAACCTTAAAACAGTCTTAATTATTAAACCCCAGACAACAAAAAGGACAGACAACAGACTTACACGACAAGGGGAATTGCAGGCAGGAATGGCTGGAAGAAGGTTCGGAGGAAAAGCACAGCGAGGAGGTCCACTTCAAATCCACGCTGCGGGCTGGAAAACGAGCAGCCAGCGGCGGCCCCACGTATACGGTTTCAGCGGCGAAAACCCGGCAGGCAGCGCGGTTTATGTTGCCGCTGTCTTGGCGAACCGAGCGCACCGACTCTTGCACCCCAACGATGCTCGTGCTCAAAAAGCTTCTCGGTGCTCCTCTCTCCCTCCTCTCTCGGTTCTTCCTCCTCGGTCCTCTACGTAAGCAGTCCCTCTCCTTCCTTTTATCGGGCGTCGCCGAATCAAGCCGAGGTTCCTCGGGCTACGCCCATATTGGAGCTCACCGCAGCCCTGGTTGGCTGGTTAGGGCTTACGGGCCACGCCACTGGCGGGTTGATGACAGGGCCACGCCTCTTCCTCGGCGTTCCGCCCTCTTTTTCCTGCCCTTGGCCTCGTGCGTAATGGAGTTCTGGCTTGATGGTAAAAAAACCCTTACTGCCATTGAGGATAGAAAACCATTCATTCTGGTGTTGAAGAGCTTGGGGCCTATTCTTATTTCATTGATGCAACATAGATTCAACTATTGGAAACACAGCCTTACCTGAAACACATCTTACTGAAATAACTATAGAGAGTCCTATGGTGGCCTACGTGTGGCGATGTGGACTAACTAGGGGACGACCTTTGACCTTAACAAGAAATGGAGGTATTTACACAGAGAATTATTTACAAAGGGTATATTTACAACAATTTACTAAGTGCAGGGTTCTCAAAACCGCAACTATATATATATATATATATAATTATATATATACAGACTTGGCATTTAATATGGAATTTTTTTTCTTTTTCTTGACTTGGGTTTACTTTCTGAACTCAGTATATCAATCTGGTGAGTTTCTTTTACCCTTCGGTGATGTCTTTGTTGAAAGAACCATGTCACTGATTGTCTTTCGCAGCAAGAAGTCAATAACAGGATTATATCACAGGTGGCGTGACAAAATGTAAGGACAGGTACTGATTGGCTTCACAATGGGGTATATAAGGGTTGTTGCGTTCTGTATTAGTGGAAAACAACTGCTGCACGTCTACAAAAGTTATTGCCGCTTCCTCTGGAGATGGTCCGTCAACTTGACAATGCTGTTTGTCATGGAGTGGTGGCTCTACGAAATTCTGGCATGAAACAGTGTGCGATTGCTCAGCAGTATGGCATCACTCAAGGTCAGGTGTCAAAGATCCTGAAACGAAATGCTCAGAGGGGTGTCCCTACTCCAATACCGAGGCCAGGACGTCCACGCAGAACCACAAGGAGAGATGATCGCCAGCTGCACTGGTTAGTCTGCAATGGCCGTACCAAGTCAGCTAACAGGCTTAGGGTTGAGTGGCAGCAACTGACAAATGTGCCTGTATCCAGAAGGCTAGTCAACCAACGACTGGTTCAAGCAGGCTATCGTGCCAGGCGTCCCCTGAGAAAGCCATGCCTGACCAGACAACACAGCCAGCGCCGATTTCAGTGGGCCAGAGAGCACCGTCAATGGCAGCCAGGACACTGGAATCACGTGACCATCAGTGACGAGTCTAGATTTCTGGTCTATCGTCAAGATTGCCGTGTCCGAGTGCGCAGACAAGTGCATGAAGCCCACAACGAAGATTGTATCGTGCCAAGAGTCCAAGCTGGAGGTGGTGTGGTGACCGTTTGGGCTGCTTTTCATGCAGGGGGCAAAACTGACCTGGTTATTCTGAATGGAAACCTGAACCAGTTCAAGTACAGGGTCATTCTGGAAGAAACATTGCTTCCATTTGCTCGTGCAGCCTTTCGAGGAAACTTTGTCTTCCAAGATGACAATGCACGGCCTCATCATGCTCGCATGATCCAACACTTTCTTGCTGACCGTGGTGTAGAGCATATGGAGTGGCCTGCCATGTCCCCGGATATGAATTCGATAGAGAACTTGTGGGCAGAATTAACGCGTCAAATCGACAACTTGGACCAGCAGCCCACCTCTGTGCGTGAATTGCAGCAGGCTATTGTCACTGCATGGCAAGCGATTCCTGTCCAAACCTTGGCAAATCTCGTGAACAGCATGCCTCGACGTGTACGTGCTCTCCTGAATGCTCGTGGGGGTTACACGAAGTACTGAACTGTAATTTTACTGTCCGTAATCCCAATCATAATTTAGCTTTTGTTTTTGTTGAATTTTTTTTTGCCTAATATGCAAAATAAAGACATACTTCTGGAAAACGTACAGAAGTTTAACACAGTACTGTCCGTAAATTGAGTTCGATATCAGTTTACATCACTTTCAAGGATCAATTTATTTGCTTCGAAATGTCAAATGTGGTTTTTGTTTCTTTTAAAGGTCACATTAACAAAATCTAGAATAATTTCAACATAATTCCAATGAACTTTTGGTTCTAAGTCATCTTGAAAAGTAAGTTCACCCCCACAAAAAAAATATTCCATATTAAATGCCAAGACTGTGTATATATATATATATATATATATATATATATATATATATATATATATATATATATATACAGTCATGTGAAAAAGTAATCACACCCCATGTAAAGTTTTGACTTTTTCAACATATTTCAACATCCAGCTATTTGATCTTCATTTCAACAATATTGATAGATAAAGGTGATATAATACAACAAATATCATGAAACATTTACATTTTGTTGTCCATTGTATAATTTAAATAAACATAAATGCAAATTTCGCATGTGGAAAAAGTAAGTACACACCTACATTTATCACCACTTCAAATACCTAAAATTAGAATCAGGTGCACAAGCTCAGGTGCAAATGATTCGAACATCGTTAGAGAGGATCTTGGAGGAACCTGCCTTATTTAAACCTCAGACATTTAGTTTGGTTTGCTCTTTGTTGTTGAAGTGTGCGGCGTCACCATGCCTAGATCAAAAGAGCTCTCTGAGGCCTTCAGAAAGAAGGTTAGAGATGCCTACGAGTCTGGGAAGGGATTAAAAAAGATCTCCAAACAATTTGAAATCAATCATTCGACTGTCTGGAAGATCATCTACAAGTGGAGAAGAATCCAAACAACTTCCAACTTGTTCAGGCCAGGCCGCCCCAGCAAGTTCAGCCTGAGAGCAGACCGCAAGATGCTGAAAGAAGTCTCTAAGAACCCCAGAATGTCATCACGGGACCTACAGGTAGCTCTTTCCACTGTTGATATCAAAGTGCACGTGTCTACCATGAGAAAGAGGCTGCACAAATTTGATCGACATGGGAGGTGTGCCAGGACGAAACCTTTGCTGCCCAGAAAGAACATCAGGGCAAGACTAAAGTTTGCCAATGAACACCTCGGCAAAGACCAGCACTTCTGGAACAATGTGCTCTGGACAGATGAGTCAAAGGTAGAGCTATTTGGCCACAGTACCAGAAGACATGTTTGGCGAAAACCAAAGACAGCATTTGACCACAAGAACCTGTTACCAACTGTAAAGCATGGTGGTGGAAATATTATGGTTTGGGGCAGCTTTGCTGCATCAGGGCATGGGCAGCTCACCATCATAGAATCCACTAAGAATTCTTCATTGTACCAGAGGGTGCTTGAGGATAATGTGAGGCCATCTGTCGGAAAGTTGAAGCTCAACCGAAGGTGGACCTTGTAACATGACAATGACCCTAAACATACCAGTAAATCCACCAAGGAATGGCTGAAAAGAAAGAAATGGAGGGTTCTGGAATGGCCAAGTCAAAGCCCGGATCTAAATACCATTTAGATGTTATGGGGGGATTTGAAACGAGTTGTGCATGCAAGAAACCGCTCAAACATCGCACAGCTGAAAGAATTCTGCATGGAGGAGTGGGCAAAAATTTCTCCCAGTCGATATCATCGACTGGTAGACAGTTGTTAAAAACACCTACTTGAGGTTGTTTCTGCCAAAGGGGGAAATACCACCTATTAGAGCTAAGGGTGTACTTAATTTTTCCACATGCGAAATTTGCATTTATGTTTATTTAACTTATACAATGGACTACAAAATGTAAATGTTTCATGATATTTGTTATATTATATTGTCACGGTTCCCGGTAGCATGACACAATTACCCTGCACCGGCCGATGACGCAACCGCCGAGCGGTCACGTGTCCGGACTCGCCCGGGCGTGTTGAGACTTGCCTTTACTGGGCGAACGCTTGCCTTGCATACCACGCCCCGTTGAGAGGCGTGGCTTATCTATTTGCATACCACGCCCCGCCTGAGAGGCGTGGCTTTTGTGTGTTGAGTTTCTGATATATATTGCCGCCCGTTCGATGGGCTGATTCAGTGCTTTGGAGTTCGTTTGAGTGAGCTGGGAATAAATAGCTCAGAGAAACCTAATTCCTGGCGTCGTCCATTTTGTCCGATTTTATCGTGCGAGCACAGCTCCCACAATTGGTGACCCCTTTCTACGAACACGGCGATGGAGTCAGCTGTAGCTTTGAAGCTCCCGGGCTTTTGGGAATCTCCGGCGGCCGTTTGGTTTGCTCAAGCGGATTCTCTCTTCGCTCTGGGAAAAATTACGGAGGACACGACACGCTACCACCACGTGGTCTCCGCGCTCAACGCCTCCTCCGCTTCCCGGGTTCTGAGCTTCCTACAGCACCCGCCGGACGCCGACAATTACGGCGCGCTCAAAGACCTTCTTCTCGGTGCGTTTGGACTCACGGAGACTGAACGCGCACGACAACTACTACACCTCCCAGAGCTGGGCGAGGCCCGTCCGTCCGAAAGCATGGACCACATGCTTGCTCTTCTCGGTGACCACAGCCCGGACTTCCTCTTCCGCGAGCTGTTCCTCCAGCGGCTACCTGGGCAGGTACGGTTAGCTTTGGCTAATTCGCCCATCACGGACCCTCGCGCCCTGGCCAAGGAGGCCGATAAATTTTGCTCGGCCAGGCGACACGTCGGCGCGGCCACCTGGTACCCTGGGCCGACCGAGGCAACGCCCATGCCACGACCGGCGCCTCCACCGGCCGAGTCAGCGCCACTGGCGGCAGCGGCCGCCGCGACCGAACCCGACGCGACCGCCGGAGCCTCCACCAGAGCGGACCATGTGCTATTACCACGCCAGGTTTGGGCAGAAGGCCAGAACGTGCCGCCCACCGTGCACTTTTGGCGGGTCGGGAAACGACCAGGCTGGCGCTCGCTGCCTGTCATGAGCGTCGGCCATTCAGGCAGCCTTCTGTTTATCATGGACACGGAGTCCGGAGAGTTTTTTGTGTGACACCGGCGCTCAGCTGAGCGTGATACCCGCCTCGGTGGAGGACAAACAGGCCACGCTTTGCGGCCCCGCGTTGGTCGCCGCAAACGGTTCCTCCATCCGCACCTTCGGTTCGCGCAGCGTCGCATTCTGCTTCGGGGGCCAGCGCTTCAGGTGGGACTTCATCACGGCGAACGTGCCCATGGCCTTGCTGGGTGCAGATTTTCTTTGCGCGCATGGGCTTTTGGTCGACGTCAAACGGCGTCGGCTCATCAACGCAGAGACCTTCAGCTTGCTCGCTTGCTCATTGAGCGGCTCCGCTCCGACCAAGCTAGCCTGTGCGCTCCCGACCGTGGACGATTTCACCCGCCTACTCGCCGAGTTTCCCGCCCTCACACAGCCGACGTTTTCGGCCGTCAAGCACGGCGTCGAACACCACATCCCGACCACAGGTCCACCGGTCTACGCCAGGGCTCGCCACCTCGACCCGGCCAAACTCGCCGTAGCGAAGGCGGAATTCGACGCGCTGGAGCGATTGGGAATTGTGCGGCGCTCGAATAGTGCGTGGGCCTCGCCCCTGCACATCGTGCCCAAACCGGGTGGCGGATGGCGACCATGCGGCGATTATCGCCGCCTCAACGACGCCACCACCCCCGACCGGTACCCGATACCACACATACAGGACTTTTCCGCCCGTTTGGCAGGGCGGGTGATCTTCTCCAAGGTCGACCTCATTCGGGGCTACCACCAGGTACCTGTCCGGCCGGCCGACGTTCCGAAGACGGCTGTAATTACACCTTTTGGCCTCTTCGAGTTCCTCCGAATGCCGTTCGGCCTTAAGAACGCGGCCCAGGCCTTCCAGCGGCTGATGGACAGTGTGCTGCGCGATCTCACCTTTCTGTTCGTCTACCTGGATGACATTCTCATCGCCAGCACTTCCCGGGCGGAGAACCTCATCCACCTGCGCACGCTTTTGTGCGCCTCGGCCAGCACGGCCTCATCATCAACCCGGCGAAATGCCAGTTTGGCGTAACGGCCGTCGACTTCCTGGGGCACCGCATCACGAAGCGCGGGGCCGTCCCGCTGCCTACCATGGTGGAGGCAGTCACAAGTTTCCCGCGCCCTCGCTCCATCAAGGCCCTACAGGAATTTTTGGGGATGGTAAATTTCTACCACCGGTTCGTGCCTCGCGCCACCCAACTCATGCGCCCCCTGTACGAAGCCCTCCGGGGCAAGCCGGCCAAGCATGACGTCGCCTGGACCACAGAGATGGACGCGACGTTCACGGGCGCTAAGCTGGCCCTCGCCAACGCGACCATGCTGGCGCACCCGGCGCTCGACGCACCCATCGCCCTCACCACGGACGCTTCCGACTACACGGTGGGCGCCGTGCATGAACAGTGGGTGAACAGAGCTTGGCAACCGCTGGCCTTCTTCAGCCGGCAGCTTCGCCCTAACGAGCGCACGTATAGCGCTTTCGACCGCGAGCTCCTCGGCCTTTACCTGGCTGTTCGCCACTTCCGCCATCTTTTGGAGGGCCGCCCGTTCACGGCGTTTGTGGACCACAAACCCCTGGTCTTCACCATGGCCAAGGTTACGGAGCCGTGGTCGGCCCGCCAGCAGCGCCACCTCTCCGCCGTGTCCGAATTTACGACGGACATCCGGCATGTCGCGGGCAAGGACAACGCTGTGGCCGATTGCCTCTCCCGGTCCGGCGCGAACGCCGTCCACCTGGGTGTGGACTTTGCCCGCATGGCGGCCGACCAGACCGCCGACCCCACGGTGCAAGCCCTCCGGACAGCGGACACAGGCCTGCGGTTGGCCGAAGTCCCCTTCGAGGACACAGGCACAGTTCTCCTGTGCGACGTCTCCCTGGGCCAACCTCGCCCCATCGTGCCCACCGGATGGCGGCGGCACACTTTTGACGCCCTCCACGGCTTTTCCCACCCGGGCCGGAAAGCATCACAGAAGATCGTGGCAGCGAAATTCGTCTGGCACGGGCTCCGTAAAGACGTCCGCGACTGGGCCAATGCCTGTGTCGCCTGCCAGCGCGCGAAGGTCCACCGGCACACCCAGGCCCCGTTGGCACCATTCGACGTGCCTGCGCGGTGCTTCGACCACGTCAATGTGGACCTGGTGGGACCCCTTCCCTCCTCGCGGGGCTTCACCCACCTCCTCACAATGGTGGACAGGACCACCAGGTGGCCGGAGGCCGTCCCGCTGGCATCAACAACATCCGCCGACGTGGCGCAGGCCTTCATTGGCACCTGGATTGCCCGTTTCGGCGCCCCCTAGGACATCTCCTCCGATAGAGGCCCGCAATTCACCTCCGAGCTTTGGGGCGCGGTCGCCCAGGCCTTGGGGGTCAAGCTACACCGCACCACGGCCTACCACCCCCAAGCCAACGGCTTGTGCGAGCGGTTCCACCGCTCGATGAAGGCCGCTCTCAGGGCCAGCCTCCAGGATGACGGTTGGGCCGACAGGCTCCCGTGGGTCCTATTGGGCCTCCGAACGGTCCCTAAAGAGGACCTCCAGGCTTCCACCGCCGAGCTGGTCTAAGGCCAGCCACTGCGCGTGCCGGGCGAATTCAGCCCTGACGCCACCGGCCCCTGGTCCACGGCTCGCCAACGCTCGGTCCTCCAGGAGGCCGCCAGGAGATTTGCCCCCGTGCCCACGTCCCACCACGGCTGCCCCCAACCCAACGTCCCCCCAGCACTTCGCACTGTGGAGTACGTTTTTATCCGGCACGACGCACACCGGGGACCGCTCCGGCCGCCGTACGATGGACCTTTCCGGGTCCTGAAGAGGGACGACAGGTCGTTCACCATCGACATTGGCAGCAAGGCGGACCGCATCTCCGTGGACCGCCTCAAGCCGGCCCATTTGGACCTCGACCAACCTCCACGGTTGGCCCTTCCTCCACGTCGGGGCCATCCCCCGTCAACCAGGCCCCCCGCCCGACCATCCAACGCCCCGCCACCTACCACCTCCACACGAATTGTCAGGGGTCGTTTCGGCCGGGTCATCAAGACCCCCCTCAAACTGACTCTCCCGGACCCCGGTGCATGTTAATTCTGGGGGGGCGCGTGTAGCGGTTACCGGTAGCATGACACAATTACCCTGCACCGGCCGATGACGCAACCGGCGAGCGGTCACGTGTCCGGACTCGCCCGGGCGTGTTGAGACTTGCCTTTACCGGGCGAACGCTTGCATTGCATACCACGCCCCGTTGAGAGGCGTGGCTTATCTATTTGCATACCACGCCCCGCCTGAGAGGCGTGGCTTTTGTGTGTTGAGTTTCTGATATATATTGCCGCCCGTTCGATGGGCTGATTCAGTGCTTTGGAGTTCGTTTGAGTGAGCTGGGAATAAATAGCTCAGAGAAACCTAATTCCTGGCGTCGTCCATTTTGTCCGATTTTATCGTGCGAACACAGCTCCCACAATATCACCTTTATCTATCAATATTGTTGAAATGAAGATCAAATAGCTGTATGTTGAAATATGTTGAAAAAGTCAAAACTTTACATGGGGTGTACTTACTTTTTCACATGACTGTACATATGTACATATATACATACATACATACATACATACATACATACATACATACATACATACATACATACATACATACATACATACATACATACATACATACATTACGTTTTCGTATTTGGGGTTTGTCTTAGACTTTCGTGAGTATCTCGTTGTGATAAGGTATTAACGCCTTTTGAAAGTAATTTTACGACAACTTTAGATAAAGTTATATGGTGATAATAAATGGTACTCCTCATCCTTCCCTTTTTGTACTTTTGCGGTCGAGGGCAAGTTAATGGGGAACATCTAAGTCACCACTAAGATCACTAAGTCACAACTATGTCACCACTAAGAACCCTACCCTCCCCCAAATCCGACCCTGCAGCCCCCACCTCCTCTTTTCTTGATCTAATAAATCCCTGGTTTTACCCTGCAGCAGATTTTGCAAAACTTTCACTCTCTTCTCTTTTCTTAGATCATCGGCATGTGTTCCCAGCATTTGGCCGGACAAACTGGTTACGTCACTCCCAGCCCTACCCGTATTTAAATCCACACGTCCTGATCACGTAAGCCATTTCACTGCAAACTCCTCTCCACCGAGACCATCAGCGATCGAGCACCATCGGCGATCCAGCACCCTCAGCGATCCAGCACCATCGGCGATCCAGCACCATCGGCGATCCAGCACCATCGGCGATCCAGCACCATCAGTGATCCAGCACCATCGGCGATCCAGCACCATCGGCGATCCAGCACCATCGGCGATCCAGCACCATCAGCGATCCAGCACCATCAGTGATCCAGCGCCATGAATGCTTTGCATTTCTGTGGTCCTGCCTCCAACGGTCTCTTCATCAGAAGTGAGACATTTAACTATTAAATGTTGTCGTTCGTTTGGAGTTTAAAACGATTGCAATGATTGTAAATGTGAACATTGTCGGTGAAAACACCACGTGCAGCATGACATCTCTGTTTGGTTCTTCTTCTTCTTCACGTTGCCCAAAAATCCACGGGGTTTTCCTTCATTTCAGCTGATCGGCAGTCGGCACTTGCAAAATAATGTGCGGTTTTAAAATTGTTTTTGTATATGTATATATACTTACTTATCCTCTTCATCCCAGGCTGCATATATAGGGTGTTTATAAAGTCCTGATCTACTTAGTTATCCGTTATTTCCCTGAAATAGATAGAGACTTCATAAACACCCTGTGTATATACAGACTTGGCATTTAATATGGAATATTTTTTTTGTGGGGGTGAACTTACTTTTCAAGATGTCTTAGAACCAAAAGTTCGTTGGAATTATGTTGAAATTATTCTAGATTTTGTTAATGTGACCTTTAAAAGAAACAAAAACCACATTTGACATTTCGAAGCAAATAAATTGATCCTCGAAAGTGATGCAAACTGATATCGAACTCAATTCATGGACAGTACTGTGTTAAACTTCTGTACGTTTTCCAGAAGTATCTCTTTATTTTGCACATTAGCCAAATCTTTTTTCAACAAAAACAAAAGCTAAATTATGACTGGGATTACGGACAGTCAAATTTCAGTTCAGTACTTCGTGTAACCCCCACGAGCATTCAGAAGAGCACGCACACGTCGAGGCATGCTGTTCACGAGATTTGCCAAAGGTTTGGACAGGAATCGCTTGCCATGCAGTGACAATAGTCTGCTGCAATTCACGCACAGAGGTCGGCTGCTGGTCCAAGTTGTCGATTTGACGTGTTAATTCTGCCCACAAGTTCTCTATCGGATTCATATCCGGGGACATGGCAGGCCACTCCATATGCTCTACACCACGGTCAGCAAGAAAGTGTTGGATTATGCGAGCACGATGAGGCCATGCATTGTCATCTTGGAAGACAAAGTTTCCTCGAAAGGCTGCATGAGCAAATGGAAGCAATGTTTCTTCCAGAATGGCCCTGTACTTGAACTGGTTCAGGTTTCCATTCATAACAACCAGGTCAGTTTTGCCCCCTGCATGAAAAGCAGCCCAAACGGTCACCCCACCACCTCCAGCTTGGACTCTTGGCACTATACAATCTTCGTTGTGGGTTTCATGCACTTGTCTGCACACTCGGACGCGGCCATCTTGACGATAGACCAGAAATCTAGACTCGTCACTGAAGGTCACGTGATTCCAGTATCCTGGCTGCCATTGACGGTGCTCTCTGGCCCACTGCAATCGGCGCTGGCTGTGTTGTCTGGTCAGGCGTGGCTTTCTCAGGGGACGCCTGGCACGATAGCCTGCTTGAACCAGTCGTTGGTTGACTAGCCTTCTGGATACAGGCACATTTGTCAGTTGCTGCCACTCAGCCCTAAGCCGATTCGCTGACTTGGTACGGCCATTGCAGACTAACCGGTGCAACTGGCGATCATCTCTCCTTGTGGTTCTGCGTGGACGTCCTGGCCTCGGTATTGGAGTAGGGACACCCCTCTGAGCATTTCGTTTCAGGATCTTTGACACCTGACCTTGAGTGATGCCATACTGCCGAGCAATAGCACGCTGTTTCATGCCAGAATTTCGTAAAGCCACCACTCCATGACAAACAGCATTGTCGAGTTGACGGACCATCTCCAGAGGAAGCCGCAATAACTGTTTTAGACATGCAGCAGTTGTTTTCCACTAATACAGAACGCAACAACCCTTATATACCCGATTGTGAAGCCAATCATCAAATGTACCTGTCCTTACATTTTGTCACGCCACCTGTGATATAATCCTGTTTTTGACTTCTTGCTGCGAAAGACAATCAGTGACATGGTTCTTTCAACAAAGACATCACCGAAGGGTAAAAGAAACTCACCAGATTGATATACTGAGTTCAGAAATTAAACGCAAGTCAAGAAAAAAATATATATTCCATATTAAATGCCAAGTCTGTATATGTAAATATATACTCGTAAAAAGACCGTCAAATATGACCGTTTGGAACAGTTTATTCAATTGTGCAGCCTTGTGAGCATGCCAAAGTCTGAAGCCTCGGCCTAGTGTCAGGTGTGCTTACATCTTCTTTATTTATTAGACATCTTCTGTATTTAATAGACCGTAGTGAACACACATTCGTTCACACAAAGGGATGCCCTACATCTGGCAAATAAAATACATTTACTTCTTCATGTAGCTGTATGAATCAAATTGGCACCCCATTATATTAACTTTTCTAGAGCATTACTTGGTTCCTCCTAAGAACACAAGGGTAGTCCAGCATGCACACGAGATTTTTTTGAATGTCCCTTCTTTTCCATTGTTCGCCATTTTCTATAAGTTATGGAATGTGCCTTCCTTTCTCTACTTTGCCACATGGCACATACCTTTATATAAAAGGGCCCCTGGCATTTTATCCAATAATATAAAGGGAGGGGCGCTTTGTGTCTCTCTTTGATACCATGGCCACCATGTTGACTTAAATGTTCCTGTACGCCACTTTCAAACACACTGCAGAATGTTTATTATCCAGACAATAAAACCAAAGTTTTAATACAGTAACAATCTTTTATATGCCCTTCGGTTTGTTCATTTGATTTATTGTTCCATCTCAGCACCTTGTTCCTGATTATGGCTTATGGGATCACAGATTCAATACCATATGTGATGTTTATCTGTGCATTCTTTGGTAATGTCCTTATAAGCACATAAAATATACACAAATATCCGTGTTCTATGTAATACTTGTACAAGCTCTGCTAGGAGCCTGAAATACTCCATGAGTATTAAAGAGTGCTTTTGGTCCTCCTTTCCTTCCAGCTGCCCACTGGAAAAACAATGGTGATTATGTGGCACAACACCCCGGTGTTCAGATGCAGAACTGTGATAAACTACACCTTGGTCAGGAAGGCCCCCAAAAAAGCCAACAAGCACAACCAATACAGGTGAGCCAGTGTGTAATAATATGGGACAATGTGTGCAGGTAAATATGCAAGACCGTAGATGGAACCATTTTGTTCTCTCCATGAAAATCACAGCAAGTCACGGTTATGGCTCAGCAGCACAGCCAATAACGTACTCTTAGAAAGAGTCGAGAAAAAGAGAAAAAAATCCCAGTGGGGCATATGGGTGGCATTGAAACATTTGCATACATTATACAACATTGCACATGAAAGCTAACAACGTTTGTGGAGATTTCGTTATACCCTATTGCACATTAGGAATTTGAAGAATCTCCCAAACGATTTCCGGAGCTTATCTTCTCACACCACAGAGCTATTGTGAAAAGCTTGTTGATCGGCGATGTCACGGGTTTAGTCCCATATTACGTTTATTCAAATGAGCTTTTGCTGCTCAAATGAGCTTTTGCTGTTCAAAAAAAAATGTGATGTGGGCCCACGACGAACATCACACCATCTCGAGTTGGACAATCGGAATTGAGCAGTGAAGTGGAAAATTTCACAATGCCTTGAATTAATAAAAATGCAATGCTAAAGCGACATTTTAAATCCGGAAAAGTTGAAACAGCAACCAAAATACCAAAAATTTGGAGTTTGAAATGTCGACTACAAAAGAGGTAGATTACCCGAAGGTTGATTTTGAAAACAGTAGATTATAGGAATTAACTTAAATTCTTTATTTTTTTTACGACAATGCAACTTTTGTTGAATAAATAAAAAATATATAAACATATTGTTACGTTTGTGGGGGTAGGTGATGGGATACCATAGTGGAGAAAGAACTGTGTAGGATAACATGGACCGCATGCGAGTAGGAAGCCAATCTCGATGTATTTAAGCTGGAGAAAACTGCGAGCTTAAGATTCTTTAGGTGTCTTCACACGGGTGTGGAGCTTGTGTTATTTAGATCGGGGTTAAGATTAGTTTCCCCAGTATGTGATTGCCTCCTGTGGTTTTTCCCTACGTTTTTATAACAAGACCGCCATAAAAACCCTCGTTACGCCAACAACAACAACAGTAACCGACATGCATGCCAACAGAACCCGAGCAGAGCGATCGACAAGTAAGCCCGCCATATATATATATACACACACATATGTCCAGCCTTGGTTTGAATCCCAACCCACCTATAAGCTGTAATCCCGGTGTTTCACAGGCAGGTGATTCATAAATGTGTGTCATCCCTCCGATGGACGTTAAACGGGCGTCCCGTCTGCCGGAATTGGTTGTTGGACGTTAAAAATCATTAACGATCCTTCATCAGGAGCAGGCAAGCTATCGTCGGCACGATGCCCAAATTCCCGTATAAACTACTGATGGGAAGGCAGTGGCAAACCACCCAGTATAACCCTTGTAAAGAAACTGCATCATTGCGGGGTAGGCTGCTGTGCCGCTGATGTGGTGCCCCCTGTTACCAGTAAGCTGGTCCTCATTTTACCGACCTTGAAAGGATGATAGGCTGAGTCAACCCACTTGGTGTTATTTAACAGCACGACAGGGCTCGAACTAAAGACCCTAAGATCTTAAGCCAGCCATCTTAATGTATACAGTATACCTAAACAGTGCTTTTCCAATACATTGTACACGTTGTTTTTTGAAACCAAGAACTGTTGTTGAATACCCTTAGATATGCTCGAAAATGCTCTTTGCACCCATACAGGATTTCAAATTTCTGATTTTAAAATGAAACCTTTTGGTCACGAAATTATCTTTTGCAATGAAACTTTGTTCCTACTTTATCCTATCAAGGAACTAAAATTGACACCTTTTTAAAAAACAAAACTCCTGTTTCCAAAAAAACCTGCATTTCAAGTTTAACCTCAGGGCTTTTAATTTCAAGTTTAATTTCAAGTTTAACCTCAGGGAAGAGATGATGCTGAACTTAATCTGTTTGCTTACACTCATGGTACAGTTGTCAAATGATTGTTGAGGTGTCCTAAAAAACCAAAATGCTCTTTCTTTTATTCTAGGATGTGCAAAGATCACCACAAAACAAAGAGGCTTCCATAATGCTTCTTCAGAAGAAAGAAACTATTCATGGATCAAGGAATAAGGTGCTGTGACACTGATCACCTGCGAAAAGTCACAAAGGCCTACACAGTCTTTTGCTTCGTCTCATTGGACCAGGAGTGCTTCAACACACGGGCATGATGCAAAGATGAACTGATTCGATTTTGGAGTGAAGAGGTCAAAGATCAGGGCGTTTTGTAAGATTTTGTAAATAAATTAAAAAACTAAAAAGTTTTACTAAGTAAAATTTATGTTGCCATGCCAACTTGTGAACAAGTGATGGGATTCTGACCAAAGTTGGTACAAGTAGGTTTTATGATGCAAAGATGAACTGATTAGATTTTGGAGTGAAGAGGTCAAAGATCAGGGGGTTTTGTAAAATAAAAAAATAAAAAAATTTACTTGGTAAAATTTATGTTTCCATGCCAACTTTTGAAAAAGTGATGGGATTATGAGCAAATTTCCTCCCGGACCTCCTGGAATTGCACGAGATGCCCAACCTATTGTAATATTTCTTGAAGTGAAATGCAGATAACTGTGTGGGTTTGCCTTACCTTTATACCTCAATATCATCTTCGTCAGCTGAGTCATTGCGACTGAGGGTCCCGTTAAAATACTTATACCAGCCTGGAACATCTCAACAAAAATTTATCATCTTGACGTCTGGACTCCAGATGGACTGCAAAGTGAACTTGGTGCGCGTGCCCAGCAGAATTGGAATTCAGAAAATCCAACAGAATTAAAATGGATTTTGTTTTCCTTGCGACAAAGATCGGTTCCAGATTCTATCGTGAGCCCTGTCAGCTTTACGTCTTTCAGATCAATGGAAGTTGCTTTAAAGTCTTCCCAATTTCAGATAATTCACTTGTTAACAGGCTTTCTCCCTTCCAAGGAAATAACACTTTTCATAATATCAATTTATTTTTACTTTTCTTTTTACTTGAATAAAAGACTAACTGAAACTGTTGTGTGTGACTCATGAGGAACACACAATAAAAGATCACTTCACCCCAATGTGCCCATGTCCCTCTATATACAGCTACCACCAATCATCAGAATGCCAATAAGTACCAAAATAAGAGATTGTCATTTTGGCCTCGCTAGAGGAGAGGATATTGCATTTGGGTCGTTTGTTTGTTTGTTAGTTGGCAAAAAAAAAAAAAAAAATTTGCACGTATGTTGATCACTCCGGTTTGTGTGTGTTTGTTTGTGTGTGTTTGTCTGTCCACTCACTTATAGTTGCCGACAGGTCACAATTTGAAACCGATCTTCACGAAACTTCACCAAACGGTAGAGTTCGTAGTCCGACAAAATCCAATATATTTTTGAGGTCAAAAGGTCAAAATGTCAACATAGGCCAAAGGTCAACCACTTTTTTTCAAATTTCTAAAATCCTAAATTTTCATCTGATTGACTTGAAATCTGAATAGGATTTGCACATCAGCTAACTGAATTCAACCACCAGCTATTTTTGAGATCAGAACAGGCCAAAAGGTCAACATAGGTCTAATTTCTGAAATTGTCAATTTTCATCCAATAAAATTAAAATTTGAAGACGATTTGCATCTCAGGTCAATTAATTCAACCACAAACTATTTTTGAGGTCAGAAGGAAGCTCTACCGAGTGCCATTCTACTTCGTTCTGTTTTGCAAAGTGTCGCTCTATGAGTGATTTCTCATTTGTCTGTCTGCTTGTTTGGCTGCACAGAACGTGAGTATGCTTTCCTCTGCAACGGTTAGTCCGATTGTCAGGAAATTTTCACCATAGGAGCGCCTCCTCCTATATTATTGTTTAATGATAATTATGACGTCATAGGTACGTGGTACGGCGTCATTTTGGAAAAACCAACACTTTACACATCTATATCTCCTAGCCCGGCTCATTGCCAAGTACACCCCATGGGGAACAACATATATTCATGGCGACACCCAGAAGACGTCGCAACACTCCCTGAGTCAGTCTCCAATAACGACATGTGTCACGGTGCTACTGATTAGCTTAACCCCAACGCAATCAACCAGAGCGTCTGCCTGGATTTGTAGTGACCTTCACAAATATATATTCATCACTACTGTGTTCGTCATCCTTCAAGGGAGGTACAATATCGGAAACACAAAACCCACTTTCGTCTTCCCAAGAACGCCGGACCGGAAGCAGGGAGCGTGGGTGGCAGTGGCACTCAGAAGCGTGTGGGTCTGTTAATGTCATAAAAGGTTCTGATGTTTTCTCGTTCGCGGGTCAATAAAATTAATCAACACGTACCTCCAACCTGCGTGTCTTTACCAAATTTAACAAATCAAAGAATGCCACCTTGAACGTCCAACCAACACAACAGCGCGCTGGGGGGTGTAGTTTGCTCAGCATCCTTAGTTTTGTCGTCGTCGTCGTCGTCGTCGTCGTCACTTTATTATCATGCTTCTCCCGTTCCCGCCTCTTCTTCTTCTTTCAATATGAACCGAGCTCTTATAGAGCGTTATAGGTTCATGAATATACGGTAAGTATGCGCATGACTGGGAATTAGATTGATTTAGTTGTGTTTTAATTATCTTATTATAATAGAGTAAGCGTATATAGCTAGTTATGTCGTTATGTATATTTGTTTATATGCGACGAAAACGTCTTCTTCTTCTTCAAATAAAATTAACACCCTCTTAATTAACCCTCTTAATTACGTTTAGACTGCTGAGACCCCTCAGATCTTTGACGACCCTTTAATTCCCCCAAGACCCTTAAGACCACCAAGACCCCTGAAGACCCAAAATACCCTTAAATACCCAAAAGACACTGAAGACCCAAACACCCCAAAGACCCAAAAGACCCCAAAGACACAAAATACCCAAAATACCCAAAACACCCCGAAGACCCAAAACACCCCAAATACCCAAAAGACCCCAAAGCCACAAAATACCCAAAACACCCCGAAGACCCAAAACACCCCGAAACCCCAAACACCCCGAAGGCGCAAAACACCCGGAAGACCCAAAAGACCTGGAAGACCCAAAACAAAAGACCCTGAAGACCCAAAAGACCCTGAAGGCCAAATGGCCCTGAATATCCAAAACACCATGAAGACCCAAAATACCCAAAATACACCGAAATGGTCAAAGATGCATATCCCTCTGAAACGACGTGTGGTGAGGCGCGTGGAGCGCGCCGAGTCACGCTAGTTCATACAATGAAGAGATCTGCAGTATCTGGTTCATTCACGGAGGGATCGGGGAAAGAAGGATTGTCTGAGTTGGGTTGTTGATACTGATAGTCAATTATTGCAAAAAGCACCGAGATCCTCGAGTCGTCGTCGTCGTCGTCGTCGTTGTTGTTGTGTTCTCTTTAACAAATATCACGCGTTTAAAGGGACAAAATCATGAGATTTTTGAAGAAATATGTTTAAGAAGTTGATATTCCTGACCCATTAGCACAAAAATATATTTTTCTGTGGAATGCTAAGTCGGATTATCATGTTTTAAAATCGGACTATTTTCACTTCCGTTATGCAAATGATTACTTCCGGTGATTTGCATGACAGCCATGACTTCATTGCCTTAAAGTTGCACAACTCATTGATGGACATGTACGTCTGCGTTCCATCACAAATTATTCTCGCGTTCAAGATGCCGATGTGCCAAACTTGTAACTGTTTGAATCGTCGAGAAATTTGCCCACATAATTCAGATGTCGTGTTTTTGCATTCCTGACCCACGAAAAGATCGTCGACGATTATTATTATTATTATTTTTTGTATCGAGTCGAGGCTCGTGTAAGAGCTAACACATTGAACATGAAAACATGCACAGACACACAAAACATACAATGAAGGGAGCGGGAGAGAAGAGGGGGAGAGAGGGAAGCACACAAGCACAACAACATAAGAGAACAGGGACGTCGGTAGATCTGTGGAAGGGCGAGGGCTGGGGGAGGAGGGAGGGGTACACGGTATAAAACAAATGAACACGACTAGGAATTTCAGGAAAGAAGTTGGGGATTGAAAGAGGTGGATTTGGGGTGCTTTAACGGGGGTAGAAAAGATCAAGGTTTTGGATGGGGGAAGATAATAGATGGTGGTGAACAGCTGTTTTAAAGACTTGGAGGGTGGAGTGGGATTGAAGAGAGTGAGGGAGTTTGTTCCAGAGGCGGGAGAAAAGAGGAATGAAAGAGTGAAGGTGAGCAGAGAGTCTTGATTTTGGCAGTTTAACCATAAGAGGGTTGCTGGCAGATATTGTGCGACCTGTAGGAATATTTGGGGGACAAAGCCCAGAGAGAGCAGGGGGAGCAAGGCCGGAGAGGAGTCGGTAGAAGACAGAAAGACCACCAACCTTCCTGCGGTGAGTGAGTGAAAGGCCCTCAAAATAAACTTCATCGTGGAAGATTCCAATGATTCTGAAAGCTTTGGTTTCAACAGCGTGAAGACGAGTTAGGTGTGAGGCAGGAGCACCGGCCCAGAGGGTAGAACAGTATTCCATTGAGCTGCGGATGAAAGCCTTGTGTGTGGCAAGGATCTCATGTGTGCCAAGGAAGGACTTCGCACGATGGAGGATGCCCAGTCGGTGACTGACTTTGGAGGCCAGATTTGAAATGTGGTTTTCCCAGGAAAGATCATGGCAGATAGTCTGTTGTGTCTGGTCACTGTCTCCTGGTGGGCGCCGTGGTTGTGTCTCCTGGTGGGCATGTGGCTCCGTGCAGCGGAGTCGGGGGTTCGCATCTGGCCAGCCGGTGATCGTCGAGCGTGGACCACAACCAATTCCAACCGCACATCTGTGAAACCCAAAAGCTTGAGTGACAGAACTTCTTGGAGAGGATTGTTGAGAGAGTAGATGGGAGAGTTGTCCAGACGGTCTTTTCAGAGACTGTGTACTTTGCGGTTTAAAAATCTAGGAGTATAAACAACCAAATTAAACACCAAAACGTGTGTTCATTTAACATATTGTGTTACTATCTGGAGTGCCGTGTACTACCGAGTGACGCCTCTGTTGCCGTTGCCTGGAATAAAGATGGTGCTTGATGCCCTCTGCGTGTCCGTATCTTTATAACAAAGACATTACACGATCTAAAACAAGCTATTACCTAAAAACTTGTACCAAATTTGTTTTAAACTAGGGCATGCCCGTACTATATATATATCTAAAATTATATCCCCCCCCCTCTATTTACATGAAATGGTTTGGTCCAAAGCGAACGGCTTGCGAGTACGGTGACAATCCCCCCCCTCTATTTACATGAAATGGTTTGGTTCAAAGCGAACGGCTTGCGAGTACGGTGTTTTTTATCGGACCCGTGGAATTATAGATAGTAGTTTTAATTAGTTTTAAAACATAGTTTAACGCCAACATAGTTTGCCAACGTGAAATAAATGAATACGCTCTCAAATGTGCCGTCCGAGGCAGAGTCTGTTCGCCACGTTCGGCACACGTGACAACTCGCTGCTCTCTGATTGGTTGAATCGTTTTTTGGACATAGCTCGGTAACTACTTGTCCGATTAATATGAAACCTTGAAAAGGCACATCCTCGGGTCCCCAGCAATATACCTGGCAAGTTTAAAGTATATCGGACCCGTGGTTGTCGAGAAACAGCGGTCACAGACATACAAACATACAAACATACAAACATACAAACATACACACAGAGATTACTGGAATTATAGATAGATTCATTCAGCTGTTCACAAGTTATCACATTTTTACCTGCCGTGACCTCTGACCTTTGACCTCTTCACTCCGAAATCCAATCAGTTCATCTTTGCATCATAATTATATATTTATACCAAATTTGCTCAAAATCCCATCACTTGTTCAAAAGTTGGTATGGAAACATAAATTTTACCTAGTAAAATTTTTAATTTTTTAAATTTTACAAAACCCCCTGATCTTTGACCTCTTCACTCCAAAATCTAATCAGTTCATCATTGCATCATAAAACCTACTTGTACCAACTTTGGTCAGAATCCCATCACTGGTTCACAAGTTGGCATGGCAACATAAATTTTACTTAGTAAAACTCTTTAGTTTTTTAATTTATTTACAAAATCTTACAAAACCCCCTGATCTTTGACCTCTTCACTCCAAAATCGAATCAGTTCATCTTTGCATCATATATACTTATACCAAATTTGCTCAAAATCCCATCACTTGTTCACAAGTTGGCATGGAAGCAGAAATTTGACTTAGTAATTTTTTTAATTTTACAAACCCCCTGATATTTGACCTCTTCACTCCAAAATCGAATCAGTTCATCTTTGCATCATATATACTTATACCAAATTTGCAAAGGTGGGCGGTCCGCTTCGAAAGTCCGCTTATCCGCTTATCCGCTTATCCGCTGCAGCGGACTAACGTTTTCGAAGTGGATAAGCGAATCGGAACAACCCCCGGAAACCGAAGCGGATAAGCGTAAGCGGACTACCGAAAAATTAAAGCGCATCGCGATTCGCCAAATCAGCTGTTAGCCTGAGCCGTTACTCTAGAATTGTGAATATTTATTTAAGTGAATAATAAGTGAAAACTGAATATTTTATTGGACGCTAGAGCGGCAATAACGTCAAGATGGAGAGATTTCTGACTCTCCAGCCCAGCGGCAGTGCCAGGGACAGGCACACGAGCGACGCAAACCAGCAGTCCAGCCCGGCTCGAGCAGTACGGACTACCTGTTCGCCATGGAGGAGGGGCAGCAGGAGGAGAACCTCGAGGAGAAGATCAGGGAAGAGGTCAACAACTGGTCGAGGAAGCCGCTGAGGGGGAACCCGGGGCTCTCGCCCAATCTCTTCCCGCTCGAGTTCCGTGATGCTTGGGTAACTCTATTTCTCAGGCATAACACGCCGCTCCCGAGCTCTGCCTCGGTCGAGCGCGTGTTCAGCTACGGGTCGGACATCCTCAGGCCTAAGAGGTCGGCCCTGGCTGCACCGAACTTCGAGGCTCTCGTCTTCATGAAGGGCAACCTCCAAATCCTCAAGAAGGCCCACGAGGTGGAGGAGGAAGACGAGGACTAGTCAACAGACTGCTAGTCTGTTGCCTAGTAGACTCTCTTGTCAAAGAAAGGACGGGCAAATTGATTTTTCTTTAATGTAACTTGCATATATTAAAATTATATTTAAATTAACTGTAGAGTAGAGTAGAGTCGAGTGGAAAACTTTATTTCAATACATTTTGAATAAATTTTATTTAAATAAAAATGTATATTTTTGATCTTAAAAGCTTTGTTTGTCTTTGTAGTAGTTAGAAATGGCTATTTAGGCTTAAAAAGCATTAAATTCCCTTTAGAAACGTCAAAAATCGCTTTAAAAACGTCGAAGCGCTTTTAAAAAATCGAATCGAAGCGGATAAGCGGATAACCGGTAAGCGGACTAAGATTTTCGGCCGCTGAAGCGGATAAGCGAATCGGACTACACGGGCTGGCGGAGCGGATAAGCGGTAAGCGGACTTAAAATTTCCGAATCGCGCCCACCTTTACAAATTTGCTCAAAATCCCATCACTTGTTCACAAGTTGGCATGGAAACAGAAATTTAACTTCGTAATTTTTTTTAATTTTTAAAATTTTACAACCCCCCTGATATTTGACCTCTTCACTCCAAAATCTAATCAGTTCATCTTTGCATCATAAATACTTATACCAAATTTGCTCAAAATCCCATCACTTGTTCACAAGTTGTCATGGAAACAGAAATTTTACTTAGTAATTTTTTATTTCTTTTTTATTTTACAAACCCCCTGATATTTGACCTCTTCACTCCAAAATTTAATCAGTTCATCTTTGCATCATATATACTTATACCAAATTTGCTCAAAATCCCATCACTTGTTCACAAGTTGGCATGGAAACAGAAATTTTACTTAGTAATTTTTATATATATTTTTATATTTTACAAACCCCCTGATATTTGACCTCTTCACTCCAAAATGTAATCAGTTCATCTTTGCATCAAATATACTTATACCAAATTTGCTCAAAATCCCATCACTTGTTCACAAGTTGGCATGGAAACAGAAATTTTACTTAACAATAATTTTTTTTTTTTTTTTTAAACCCTGATATTTGACCTCTTCACTCCAAAATCCAATCAGTTCATCTTTGCATCATGTATACTTACACAAAATTTGCTCAAAATCCCATCACTTGTTCACAAGTTGGCATGGAAACAGAAATTTTACTTAGTAATTTTTATTTATTTATTTTACAAACCCCCTGATATTTGACCTCTTCTCTCCAAAATTTAATCAGTTCATCTTTGCATCATATATACTTATACCAAATTTGCTCAAAATCCCATCACTTGTTCACAAGTTCGCATGGAAACAAAAATTTTACTTAGTAATTTTTTTAATTTTTTTAATTTTACAAACCCCCTGATATTTGACCTCTTCACTCCAAAATCTAATCAGTTCATCTTTGCATCATATATATACTTATACTAAATTTGCTCAAAATCCCATCACTTGTTCACAAGTTGGCATGGAAACAGAAATTTTACTTAGTAATTTTTTTTAATTTAATTTTTTTTTTTTAAACCCTGATATTTGACCTCTTCACTCCAAAATCTAATCATTTCATCTTTGCATCATATATACTTACACCAAATTTGCTCAAAATTCCATCACTTGTTCACAAGTTGGCATGGAAACAAATTTTACTTAGTAATTTAAAAAAAAAAATTAAATTTTTTACAAAACCCCCTGATATTTGACCTCTTCATTCCAAAATCCAATCAGTTCATCTTTGCATCATAATAAATACTTGTACCAACTTTGGTCAGAATCCCATCACTGGTTCACAAGTTACAGGATTTTTACCTAACATGACCTCTGACTTTTGACCCCAAAACTGTAATCTCCGTTTATTTATTATCACGAACGTTACAAGTGGTTTTCGCAAACAACAACACGACGTTTTGAATGAACATCCGTTTTGATGTTGAATTTGGTTGTTCATTGGTTTTTCAACCACAAGTAGGCTACACGATCATTGACGAGTTTTGTGGGCAAATTTCTCGATGGTTCGAACAGTTAAAAGCTTGGCACATCGGTATTTAAACACGAGAACAACTTGTGACGAACCGCAGACGTACACGTCCGTTAATAAATTGTAGCCTCTGACGTCACGCGAATCGACGCGGAAATACCTCATTTGCATAACGGAGGTAAATATAGTCCGATTTTAAAACACGATTATCTGGCTTACATTCTCCCCCAAAAAATTACTTTTGTGTTAATGGGTCAGGGAGATCATTTTCTAAAACATGTCTTTTCAAAAAATGTCATGATTGTGTCGCTTTAACTATACAGTACAGTAATGTTGCTATAAATATTAATTGCATTCCTCGTGTTGTATTGGACTGTTTTATTCTGCTATTTTTTATTCTATTTTTTACCGTTACATTTGCTAAGTTTTAAACTTACGTGTGATATATTTTGTTTACTTTTCCGGGCGGTGTATAATTTCCTGGATAATTAATGATTTACAAAGCTTTTTGTTCTCTGTGATTACGTAGTATTATTACATTGCTAGCCGCCCAGTCTGCTATTGGAGCGAATTAAATGTTGATTTGACCTTCGACGAATAAATGTGTACTTCTCTTTCACGAGCCTCGACTATGTATTTTATACAGTACTAAAAAAAACCCGCTTCATTTCTCATCAGCGGTTATTGTTGTTGTTTTTTTGAGATATTTCCTGCTACATTGAAAGTCATTGAAATGTAATGTGTAAGTACCAAATAAACTTTACAATGGCTGGCGAATTTTTTTTTTGCTCTATTAAACGCGCAGTGAAGATTTTTTTTTTAATCCCGCCGCTCCTCAGACACCCGGCACCGCGAGGAAGAGGAACCCCTAACCGGGAAACCTCAGCGAGGAAGAGGAATCCCCGAGACGTTAAACCACGGACGTTAAACGTTCACATAGTATAAGCGCCACGGTCGGCCGGGGTATTGAAAAACGCTTGTTGGTATTGCTGTTCCTGTTGTTGTCGTTGCAAGTTTCTCGGTGTTATCCTCTCAGCATGGAGGATTCAGCGCCCCTGCTGGCAGAGCCGAATGCGTGTTGAGGTGAAGCACAAACAGCGAGGCGTTGAAGAGGGGGGGTTTCGCCTGGAATCGCGGCCTGCACTATATTCCGCCAGTCCGTGGCTTTATTAGCAGTTACTTCTGTCCGCGGACGGTCTTTGTGCTGTCCGAACGGACTGTCGGTCCCAGCTCCGCGGTGCGGCTCCCAAAGCCAAAGGGGGGGTTGGAAAGGGAGGAGGGAACGGCAAGCCCAGGGGGGGGGGGGGGGAGTGTGAGGCCCATTGTCTCTACCCCTTTGCCACCCATTGTTGCTCCCGTCAAGGCCGCAACCCGTTCGGGTAACTTCCGAGGACCCGAAAAGTCGGGGTTTTGCCCGTTTTTGTGAAAGGGACTTTGTTATTAATTGAAGGTATCGCCGCGCGTCGGGTGAAAGTTGAGCTTGGGTTTGCCCCGCCATGTCCATCGGTCGGTGAGCCTCGTCCCCGGCGCCGTGTGCGTGTGTCGTTATCGTGTCACGAGTGGCAGTTTGTTGGTGCTTCTCTGGATCGGCGAAGATTTTGTGCCTTTCGACTCTTGGAGGCCGGTACGTGATAATGGGGCCTAATGAGGTCACTCAGTGAGTGCTAGCCGTGTTAAAACGGAGCATTTTGTGAATACCGCGTTTTGGAGCATTTTGTGAACGCCGCGTTTTGTCACACGGATGGATTCTAAAATAAATAAATAACTATCTTTTGCCCGGTCAGGTGATGGAGGACGGTCGGAGACGTTACACCTACAGGGTGGGCCGGCACAGCGCCGAACTCCTCGAGAAGCTGAACGTGCAGCGTCACCACGGCCACCTATGCGACGTCATCGTCAAGGTCGGCGGCGAGAGGTTTCCGGCCCACAGGGCCGTGCTGGCCGCTTGCAGCCGTTACTTCGAGGCGACCTTCAGTCCGGGAGCGACCCCTCTGGTCGGTGCGGAGCTGGAGATGCACACCATCGGCGCCACGGTCTTCCGAGACATATTGGACTTCGCCTACACCTCGCAGCTCACCGTGCGCCTCGAAGTGTTCCCCGAGCTGATGACGGCGGCTAAGTTTCTCCTGATGAACTCCGTGACGGACATCTGCCAGGAAATGATCCGGCAGGCCAACATTCAAATCCGGGTACCCAAAGCGCGAGACAGCTTCTGCTTGGCTCTCGGACTCATTCCGGACAACGAGTTCCGTAAGGACGAGGCGAAGGTCACGCCGGACCCCAACGAGTCGAACTATAAACCCCCCGACCCTTCGCTGCCGGTGAATAGTCACAAATATATGTTGACGCTTCCGGTGCCTCTGTTGCCCGCGTCGGTCGCTCCGCCGGTGCCGTCTTCACAAACGACCGGTAGTGACAAAGTACCTTTAAATATAGTTGTGAAGACTGAAAAGGACATTCAAAATCTTTGCTCCCATGACTCCGACGCCGACCTTTCCAAAAAGCAAAAAAATAACTCCGATACCTTTGGAAAGGTGGACGCTCCAAAGGGCTTTTCTTACCAAGTACAGATGAATGCTTCATTTCCACTTAACTTGCACTTGCAACCAACCTTTGCTGCAGGTAATACTGTCAAAGCATCTATGGTGAAGGTTGAACCTGGAGCTGAGACCCTGGAGGTTAAGGATGGACCCTGCGTTATGTCCAAAAGTAAAACTCAAGTTCCCCAAGTTGCTGCATCCACTCCGAGCCTTCTTCCGGTGCAACCGGTTAAAAGAGGACGAGGTCGACCCCGCAAGAACCCTCTTCCTCAGCCGGTGTTGGCGAGTCCTCCGGCAGAACCTCAGAAGGTACAAGAACGGCCAATCCCGGCATCTCTTCTTGATCTCATCCCAAGTAAAAGCAATTTTGAGTGTGGATACTGCGGGAAGGAGTTCCGAGACGGATATCATTTGAGGCGGCATGAGATGAGGCACGCGAGGTTCATCAAACCCACCCAGCCTCCACGCTCAACGTTGATAGGTCTCCCCACAATGGTTAGCCCTAGTGGAGTGGCCTTTCCTCCGTTCGATTTTGTGACGTCCACCGGAACCGACTGGTCCAGTGGGAGTAAGCCGAAAACGATCATGGGTGGTGGTCTTTTGTCGCCGCAACCGTTGCCAGTTCAGTGGCGAATGGACACTCCTGAGGGGGCACTTCTTCAAGGTGGAGGAGCTAGTGCAGAGCGAACCGCTAAGGGGTGTGATTCGATACAAGTGAATGGAGAGCCATCTTTGGATCCGGTCTTACAGAGTGACAAAATAATTGCACTACCGAAGCCTAAACCGGATGAGAACTCAACGTTGCCTGACAATTTTCAAGGACTTGATCTGTCAGCATCTACCTGGCAGGTGTCTCGGCTTGTTCCATCCAGCAGGTCAGTTGTAGTTATTATTAATTTGCAATAATAATGTTACATTTATACTGTATATCTTTCTGAGCTTCAGAAAGGAGGAGCAGAGAAGAAGAAGAAGAGGGAGAGTTGGGGAGGTGGTGGAGAAGAGAGGGAGGGATAGGAGATGAGTGGTTGGATCGAAGAAAGGGGAGGATAATGGGAATGGAGGGAGTGTGGTGGAGGTGTAAAGGGTGGGAGTGTGGTGGAGGTGTAAAGGGTGGGAGTGTGGTGGGGATGTGCAGGAGTATGAGGTAAAGGGGAGAAGGGAATGTGAAGATAGGTGGAGAACAGGGGGAAGAGATGAGAGGGATGATGATGAGTGTGGTGGGTGTAGAGAGAGGGAGTGGTGTGAGGAAGTGGAGCAGGAGAGGGGAGGGTGGTTGAGGATGTGTAGGAGGTAAGGGGGCGAATGGAGTGTGAATATAGGTAGAAAAAAGGGGCAGAGATGGGAGGATGATGATGAGGGGAGGGTGGAAGATATGGGGATTGAGAGGAGAGGAGGGAGACTGAGAGGGGGTAGATGGAGGAGGGTGAGGAACCTTTCCAAATCCTTGTCACCCATATATTTGGACTGTTAATTAATTTATTCGATGGAGTATGCTAAAAATGTAACACTTATGATATTGGGTGAGTGCCAGGGTCTTAGCAAGGTTATAACATCATTGCATTTAGATGCTAGACTGAGAGTAATCGGTTTAAACAAACTTACACACATTGTCTCGACTTGCCTATAACTAGAATCTTACACACACACACACACACACACACACACACACACACACACACATACACATACACATACACACACATACACATACACACACACACACACATACACATACACATACACACACACACTTAATTAATTGTACAGTATCGGTTGTTCCTAAACTTAAATATAAATAATATAAAGGATTGTTGTAAATGATGTTAATTTTACAACATCCCATATTCAACTTTATTTAAATTGTAAACCTCAAAACATAGTTTCTCCACCTAAAGCAAGAACCTTAACCTGTAAGCAACTGACTCGTTTCCCGACTGCATGGATCATCAGCTGGGCACCGTAATAATAACAATAACACAATAAACACACACACACACACACACACACACACACACACACACACACACACACACACACACACACACACACACCACACACACATGTTTGGTCCTGTTGGCATGTCTTGTGTTAAATTGTTCGTCTCTTTATTTCTTCCTCTTCCATGAACACGCGTCTTCTGTCAATGATTCTGAGCATGGAGATGCATGTTCACACAGGAACATTTTACCTTCTGTGTGTTGTTGCTCGCGAAGAATGTTGAACTCGTGCAGGTACTTTGAACCTGTTGCTTTGTTCCTCTTCCCGTTTAAAACAACGAATGCTCCAAACATGCTGCCTTGGAGCACGTAATAACATGCAGTCTGGCTGCCTTGAGTTGAATCACGTAATAACATGCAGTCTGGCTGCCTTGGAGCACATAATAACATGCAGTCTTGCTGCCTTGTCGTAGGTAATAACATGCAGTCTTTCTGCCTTGGAGCACATAATAACATGCAGTCTTGCTGCCTTGTCGTAGGTAATAACATGCAGTCTTTCTGCCTTGGAGCACATAATAACATGCAGTCTTGCTGCCTTGTCGTAGGTAATAACATGCAGTCTTTCTGCCTTGGAGCACGTAATAACATGCAGTCTTGCTGCCTTGTCGTAGGTAATAACATGCGGTCTTTCTGCCTTGGAGCACATAATAACATGCAGTCTTGCTGCCTTGTCGTAGGTAATAACATGCAGTCTTTCTGCCTTGGAGCACATAATAACATGCAGTCTTGCTGACTTGTCAGAGGTAATAACATGCAGTTTAGCTACTTTGAAGTAGGCAATAACATGCAGTTCATCTACTTTGAAATAGGCAATAACATGCAGTTTTGCTGCCTTGTCGTAGGTAATAACATGCGGTCTTTCTGCCTTGGAGCACATAATAACATGCAGTCTTGCTGCCTTGTCGTAGGTAATAACATGCAGTCTTTCTGCCTTGGAGCACATAATAACATGCAGTCTTGCTGCCTTGTCGTAGGTAATAACATGCAGTCTTTCTGCCTTGGAGCACATAATAACATGCAGTCTTGCTGCCTTGTCGTAGGTAATAACATGCAGTCTTTCTGCCTTGGAGCACGTAATAACATGCAGTCTGGCTGCCTTGAATCACGTAATAACATGCAGTCTGGCTGCCTTGGAGCACATAATAACATGCAGTCTTGCTGCCTTGTCGTAGGTAATAACATGCGGTCTTTCTGCCTTGGAGCACATAATAACATGCAGTCTTTCTGCCTTGGAGCACATAATAACATGCAGTCTTGCTGCCTTGTCGTAGGTAATAACATGCGGTCTTTCTGCCTTGGAGCACATAATAACATGCAGTCTTGCTGCCTTGTCGTAGGTAATAACATGCGGTCTTTCTGCCTTGGAGCACATAATAACATGCAGTCTTGCTGCCTTGTCGTAGGTAATAACATGCAGTCTTTCTGCCTTGGAGCACATAATAACATGCAGTCTGGCTGCCTTGGAGCACATAATAACATGCAGTCGTGCTGCCTTGTCGTAGGTAATAACATGCAGTCTTTCTGCCTTGGAGCACATAATAACATGCAGTCTTGCTGCCTTGTCGTAGGTAATAACATGCAGTCTTTCTGCCTTGGAGCACATAATAACATGCAGTCTTGCTGCCTTGTCGTAGGTAATAACATGCAGACTTTCTGCCTTGGAGCACATAATAACATGCAGTCTTGCTGCCTTGTCGTCGGTAATAACATGCAGTCTTTCTGCCTTGGAGCACATAATAACATGCAGTCTTGCTGCCTTGTCGTAGGTAATAACATGCGGTCTTTCTGCCTTGGAGAACATAATAACATGCAGTCTTGCTGCCTTGTCGTAGGTAATAACATGCAGTCTGGCTGCCTTGGAGCACATAATAACATGCAGTCTTGCTGCCTTGTCGTAGGTAATAACATGCGGTCTTTCTGCCTTGGAGCACATAATAACATGCAGTCTTGCTGCCTTGTCGTAGGTAATAACATGCAGTCTTTCTGCCTTGGAGCACATAATAACATGCAGTCTTGCTGACTTGTCAGAGGTAATAACATGCAGTTTAGCTACTTTGAAGTAGGCAATAACATGCAGTTCATCTACTTTGAAATAGGCAATAACATGCAGTTTTGCTACCTTGAAGTCGGCAATAACATGCAGTTTAGCTACCTTGAAGTAGGCAATAACATGCAGTTTTGCTACCTTGAAGTAGGCAATAACATGCAGTTTAGCTACTTTTAAGTAGGCAATAACATGCAGTTTATCTACTTTGAAATAGGCAATAACATGCAGTTTTGCTACCTTGAAGTCGGCAATAACATGCAGTTTTGCTGCCTTGTTGCAGGTAGTAACATACAGTCTTGCTGCCTTGTAGTGGGCAATAACATACAGTTTTGCTGCTTTGTTGCAGGTAGTAACATGGTCTTGCTGCCTTGTAGTGGGCAATAACATGCAGTTTTTCTACCTTGAAGTAGGCAATAACATGCAGTTTTGCTACCTTGAAGTAGGCAATAACATGCAGTTTTGCTACCTTGAAGTAGGCAATAACATGCAGTTTAGCTACCTTGAAGTAGGCAATAACATGCAGTTTTGCTACCTTGAAGTAGGCAATAACATGCAGTTTAGCTACTTTGAAGTAGGCAATAACATGCAGTTTATCTACTTTGAAATAGGCAATAACATGCAGTTTTGCTACCTTGAAGTAGGCAATAACATGCAGTTTTGTTACCTTGAAGTAGGCAATAACATGCAGTTTTGCTATCTTGAAGTAGACAATAACATGCAGTTTTGCTACTTTGCAGTAGGCAATAACATGTAGTTTATCTACTTTGAAGTAGGCAATAACATGCAGTTTTGCTACCTTGAAGTAGGCAATAACATGCAGTTTTGTTACCTTGAAGTAGGCAATAACATGCAGTTTTGCTATCTTGAAGTAGGCAATAACATGCAGTTTTGTTACCTTGAAGTAGGCAATAACATGCAGTTTTGCTATCTTGAAGTAGACAATAACATGCAGTTTTGCTACTTTGCAGTAGGCAATAACATGTAGTTTAGCTACTTTGAAGTAGGCAATAACATGCAGTTTTGCTATCTTGAACTCGGCAATAACAATAACTCGGCAATAACATGCACCTTTGCTACCTTTAAGCAGATAGTGCCATGCAGCTTTGCTACCTTGAAGCCGGTTCTAACATGCAGCCTTGCTTCCTTGAAGCAGGTAGTATCATGGAGACTTACGAAGTGTGTGCATTTTACAACTTTGGAATTTTTGAAACACGTGCAGCAGTTTTATTGCTCATCATGTTCATGCGGCAGAAATTCTCAATGATTTACAAACTCCTTTGACTCGAGTCAGTCGAGCGTCATTTTCTGAAAAAATGTAGCAACTTGTGGATTTGTGAATGTTGATGTTTAACGACGGAGCCTTCCTTGGAGGTAGTCGTGAAGACGTCCTCACGTCTGCAGGTTTATTTATTTATTTATTTTTGTTTTTTTAATACATGGTCCAGGCTCATGGAAGAGCCAGGACACATAAGAGATCAGGACACAACATAACAAAGGGAACAGCAGGAGAGAGGGGAAATGCCAATGACAGGGCCGAGGGAGAAGATAGACCGAGATGGACAACCAAAGGATGCAGGTAACGATGAGGGGTAGAGGTGTGGGTGGTCTAACAGGTGGATAAAAGGTCATGGTTTTGGATGGGGTCTACCTGAGATGGTGGTGAACTGCTGTCTTGAAGACCGTGAGGGAAGAATTGGATATGTTATCTATCCAGAGGGAAGAATTTGGCACAGAATGTCGATATATCAAGATTTGTTATCACCTGGTGTTCGTTGTCCTTGTGTGTTGATGTCCTGATCGCCACGCTTTTATTACTGCCAAACATTCATTCCAAATGTCGAAGTAAACGAAGCGTGGAAACGTTACAAGGCTTGAAATATTTTCCAGGTGAGTTTGCACTTATTCTTTCTGCGAACGGCAGGTCTTTCACCTGGACAAGCAGGAATGTTTTGACCCGTCACCTTGTCACCCGTCACCGCAGTGTTTTACAAACATTGTGGACAACTCACGGACGACCCGTCCAAATGACATTCTTTCCATGTTCTCCTTTAGAGAAGGTGTGACCGTCAGGATCGACCTGCGGCACCTTTAAAATTTTTGCCTCGCATCAAATCCTCAACGAACGTGCGGATCGTTGTTGCTGTTCCTGTGCACTCTTTGGATTGTGATACAAAGCCTCAACTACACTGTACACGTGCACGATGCTGTACCTATGGTCGATTTAAAACGGTTTACCTACTTCTGTGGCCTGGCTAGCGGTCACACCTGGTATGATCTGTTCTCACCTTGCTATCCGCAACTGAACTATTGGCTTCAAAATGAAAAAGGTTGTTAACAGTTAAAGTGCCCTGCCTACACAAAATGGCCACGCAGACATTTCGTGGGGAGGGAAGCCTAGTTGGTGTTGGGGGAGTAGGGGGGTGGGGGGGGAGAGTAACACAAAGCCTCCTGCAGACTGTGTACAGAGGTTAAGTAGGGGTTGGGGTGGAAACCACAGCTTAGTTCCGGAAGTGACGTGGGAAATTATCAGCCTGTTTGTTCATCATGAATATTTGCTCCTTCAATACCTTATTTCAAAAACACATCCCATGTGATAACAAATAGTTGTTATCTTTTGTAGTTGCAAATAACGTACTTTTATTTTATTTATTTATTTAAATGGGATGCTTCTTCACCGATACTCTTGAGGGCGTCATCCTTTACGTTCTGTACTTTTAACCTCCAGGTAAGAAAGTGTGCACGACGAGCAGCGCGTGGACGTTGCGCATATTTTCCGGTGTTGGAGTTTGTTTTCAGGTTGCATATCGGAGTAAGAAATGCACACGCACCACTACCGGTTTAAAGCGGGGCCTTTCACCACAACCCCATGAATGTTCGGAGGACATAATAAGGTAAAGTGTTCATTCCTGAAAGCTTTCATTCAAATTGTGATTTTGGTTGACGGATTCTACCTCCAAATTGCTCTCTCTGTTGGCATGACCGTTTGCTTGAGTCTTCGGAGCTTCTCGAAAAATAAAAATGCTCTGATAAATCTTTATTTCCTCCACCACTGCAGGTGGATGTAGGTTGTTTTCACGCATGTCTGTTTGTCTGTGAACAGGGTATCCCAAAAGGTTGTGGACTGATTCGGATGAAATTTGGTGGAGAGGTTGGGTGTGTGACGAGGACGAAAACGTTCCATTTTGGTTTAGGTCCGAATCCAGATCCGACCCATCATGGGCCACAAAATGTAAACTAATCGGCCTGGTGGGGGTACCGAGTTCCCTTCTACTTACTGCTTTAATGTACCTGGTGGTGGCCTAAAGGTACGCTCACTCGCTTTAAGTTGTCTAGCTTATGTTTGAATCTTTACCCAGCGATAAACTTAACTGTCATCCTGGTGTTTCAGAAGCAGGGCGATTCATCAACGTGTGTGCCGTCCCTCGGATGGACGTTAAACTGGGCGTCACATCTGCCAGATTTTCAACCTAACCACCCCATCCCCACCACACTTCCATCCCCTCTCCTCACTCTCAACCCTCGCTTTCCCAACCCCTCCTCTCTCCTGCTACTCCCCCTTCCTCTTCCTCCTGCTCCTTCCGCCTCCTCTTCCTCCCGCTCCCTCTCTCTTTCCCTCGCTCCCACTCCCCTCCTTGCACCAATCCTCCATCCGAGTGTACAGTATAGCAACGTGGTGAGGCTTAGCTCTCTCTCTCCCCCCCCCCCCCCCCTCTGCCATCCTTTCTCCCACCCCTCTCTCTCTCTCTCTCTCTCTCTCTCTCTCTCTCTCTCTCTCCCTTCTCACCCCTTTACCCTCCTCCTCCCTTCTGCCTTCCCTCCCTTATGCCTTCCCTCTTCCCTCTCCCATCCTTCTCCCCTCCCTCTTCCTCCTCCCATCCTTCTCCCCTCCCTCCTCCCCCTCCTCACCTTCCCCCTTCCCTAATCGTATCACCACCCCTCCTCCCAGAGTGTACAGTATAGTGACATGTAGTGAGGCTACGATCTCCCTCCCCCCCCTCCTTTCTCGCTGTCCTCTCTCTCTCCTACCTTCCCATCTCTCCTCCCCCCCTCTCTCTCTCTCCCTCACCCCTCTCCACTCCTTTCCTCCTGACCCTTTCCTTCCTGCCTCCCCTTCCACCTCTCTTCTCTCTTCATATTCCTGTCAGGAAGTGACTTTGTGTGACCCGGCAACGCTGGACGGATACCTTTGCTAGTATTCTATATAAAAGCGAAAGAGACATTTGTTTTTGTGACGCTACTCCTCTGAGCTGCCAAGGTTAATTGCGACGAAACTTTATAGGATCACGTTTTTTTATTACGATACAACTTACTAGGGGCTTTAAACTGTCATTTTCTCACAATTCATAACTTATAAACACACGAGCCACAACCTGTCGTGGGGTAGGGCGGGAGTCTGGAGGGAGGGTGGAGTGGGAGGAGGGAGGGTGGAGTGGGAGGAGGGAGGAGGGAGTAGGGGTGGGGTATGAGGAGGTGGGAGGAGGGAGGGAGGGAAAGGGGTAGGAGTCTGGAGGGGGGTGGGATGGGACTCTGGATGGGGAGTGGTGTGTGAGCTGGGGTGTGAGGAGGAGGGGGGTGGAATGGGGTCTGAGTTGGGAGGGTGGTGGAGTGGGGTGTGAGGAGGGAGTGGGGTGTGAGGAGGGAGTGGGGTGTGAGGAGGGAGTGGGGGTGTGAAGAGGGAGTGGGGTGTGAGGAGGTGGGGGGGGTGGAGTGGGGTGTGAGGAGGTGGGGGGTAGAGTGGGGTGTGAGGTGGAGGGAGGTGGAGTGGGGTGTGAGGAGGAGGGGGGTGGGTTGGGATGTGAGGAGGAGGAGGGGGTGAAGTGGGCTGGGAGGAGGGAGGGGAAGGAGTGGGATTCTTGAGGGAGGGGAAGGAGTGGGATTCTTGAGGGAGGGGAAGGGATGGGAGTCTGGAGGGTGGGGGTGGGGTGAAAGGAGGGGTGAGGAGGGAGGGTGAGATGGGGTGTGAGGAGGAGAGGGTGGGGTTGGGTGGGAGGGGAAGGGTTGGGATGAGGGAGGAAAGGGGTGGGGGGAGAGACCTAGTGTTGCCCAGCAGTGCCGGGCACCTCTGCTAGTACAGTAATTAACAATTCTGCATGTAAGCAAATTAAGACATGTAAATCTCAGCAATTGTTTGGATTGTAACCCATGAAAATATGCCAGTTTGCATAGGTTCATGAATACAATACATTGTTACGTTTGTGGGGGTAGGTGATGAAATACCATAGTGGAGATAGAACTGTGTAGACGAGCATGGACTGCGTGCGAGTAGGAAGCCAATCTCGATGTATTTAAGTAGAAAACTGTGAGGTTAAGATTGTTTATGTGTCTTCACATGGGGGGTGAAGCTTGTGTTAACTAGGTAGGGTCAAAGGCTAGTTTCTCCCAGTATGTGATTGCCTTCTGTGTTTTTTCCCTATGTTTTTACAATTATAACAAGCTGGCCATAAAAACGCACGTCTTTAACCAACAACAATCGCCGACAGTACCCGGACATTACGATCGACAAGTAAACCCCGCCCCACCGACCGACGAAGGAACAAGGCCACACCCCCAGAGTGGGACGAGGGGTGTGGAAACTATCGTACCTGGCAGACCATGCCCCGAGCTTCGTCATTGGTCGGGAGGACATGGAGTGTTGTAATGGAGCTCGGGCATTGGACAGTGTGTGACATGAGAGAGCGAGAAGGTTCGCAAAGGAAGAAGAAGAGTTGTGAGCTCTCTCTCTCGTTCTGGCTTTTGTATCGGGCGGTCGCTCATGTCCTTTGTCTCTCGGGTGGCTCGGCTGGTTGTCTGTCGATGCGCTGGTGCTGAGAGGGAGCGGTGTGGAACCTTCGCAAGGAGGAGATGTCGTTGGCCGTGGTGCTCTTCGGGGACAGAGGAGGTAAGGCGAAGGAGGCTATCCTGTCTGCTTGTTTCATGCCTGGGCGTTTTCGATGCGGAGTTTCTACGCCATTGGCGGAGCACTTCCCGCGCGAGTGGCTACACCGCGGCAACGACCATCGAGCTCTTAAAAGCCTCGTAAACCAGAGCTCACTGCTGGCTGTTTACAAAAAAAAAGAACACTATTTTATTTTTTTAAATCTTTCTTTCCCCTTGTCTGTTTTGTGTGTCTGAGTGGAGACATCTCATGGTAGGAAATATTCAATTCACCCCGTATTTGTTTTATTATTTGCTTTATTTCATTAAATTCATTTTTGTTGCATTTTCAATTGTGTATTGTGTTTCTTCGTTCTGTGGGTTTTGGATTAAACCCCATGTGCTTTTGTCCAGGTAAGCACTTTGGTTCCTTCACCCACGCACGGCGGACCAACCACCATAATTTTGGCTACGCCCCTCGGAATTGAACTCGTTATGGCCATTCGTCACCCAGTGGTGTTAACCGTTCTGGCTGACAGGACAATATTGTCTAATACAGACTGTTCACTGAGTCTTTTTACAAGTCGTATTTTTTGTTTGGGTGAGGGTGGGGTAAATAACACCGCACCCTGACTTTTGTGATAAGAATAAGACACAAAACCAGCATAGGATTCCTTTACATACATGTGCACATGCAGTGCCTACACAGTAGATAATGTAAGGTTGTTTTTTTTGTCTTTAGAATGCCGCTCTCGGGCGCTGAGAGACAGCAGCGCTACAGAGAAGGAAAAAAAAATAAGGGACAGTATGAACTGTGCAAAGGAAAGCACGCCACCCTCGTTAAGATTTGGCGTGATGAAAAGAGAAGAAATGAAGAGCTGTTGTCAAGTTCTGCTCAAAAGAAGCTTCAGGAAAAGAGACGAGAAGCTACTAGGAAACGGGTAGCTAAACATCGTTTCCTTAAGAGAGAAGAAAAGGAGAGAAATCAACATCCTGCCACTTTTGACTGTGCATCTGATTATGCTAAAGTTAATGCTAGGGCCAAATGTATTATGGCAAATGCTCCACCAACTACCCATAGCCCCAGAAAGGTGATCTGCTGTAACCTATTTGCTGCTGAGTATGGTGAAGTCCCTTCAACGTCGTCAAGCAACTGCACCCTTGCAAGGCCACTGCTTTTGGATGAAGTAGCAAAAGTAGCCACCCATGCTAAGAGTTGTCATGATAAAAAGAGAAGAAATGAAGAGCTGTTAGGTGCTGCTCAAAAGAAGCTTCAGGAAAAGAGACGGGAAGCTACTAGAAAACGGGTAGCTAAACATCGTTTCCTTAAGAGAGAAGAAAAGAAGAAAAAACAACATCCTGCCACTCTTTACTGTGCCTCTGATTATGCTCAAGCTATTGGTTAGCATCAAATTTATGATGGCAAATGCTCTACCAACTACCCCTAAATGCAGAAAGGTGATGCTGAGTGGGGTGAGGTCCCTTCGACTTAAGCTATTTGCTGGTGCAGATGCCGATGCTATTTGTTGCTGAGTGGGGTGAGATCCCTTCAACATCATCAATCCTTTGCAAGGCCATTGCTTTTGGATGAAGCAGCAAAAGTAGTCACAGATTTCTATCAGCGTGATGACGTAAGCTGACAAGCTCCAGGAAGGAAAGATGCTACTACTATCAGATTGGATGATGGGACAAACACCAAAGTTCAAACACGTCATCCGACCTCAGTCATGGAAACGTATGCCCTCTTCTGCGAAGATCACCCCAAAATAAAGGTTGGCAAGAGTAAGCTTGCCTCTTTGCCCTAAACATATCCTCCTCAGCAGCAAACTTCCACAATCACTGAGCACGAGAACCTCATTGCAGCAGTCGACGCTCTCCACGAGGCAATTCCTGAATTTCAATCATACACCCAGTCTCTTCCAGGAACATTCCTGTGTGAGCCTGAATTCATGGGCTGTTGTGCGACAATGCAAAATGTGCAGAAATGGCCAAGGATTTACTTCCAAGGACCAGGATGTTCCACAGAAAACAAGGGATGCATCCTGGCACAGGTGGAAGAACAACGATGATCATTGTAAATTGTGTAAAGTGCTAGAGAAGGGTACCACAGGTGATCTCTGCTCTTCCTTGGTTCCTGCAACACTGTTACATCAAGAGAGAGCAAGTTGCATCATACACGACAGAAAGGGAAGCCATTGTCATTGAGGCCAATGCTTATGATACTACCGAAGCTCTGCTTCAAGTGGACCTTTCAGGGAACGAAACCTGTGTTGCACAACACTAAATTCAAAGTGCGTACTGGAAGCAAAACTAGGTAAGCCTGTTCACAGCAGCCCTCTGGTATTCCGATTCCATTCACTCCAAGGTCATTGCCTCTGACAATCTGGTGCACAACAAATAAACTGGTATTGCCGATGTGGATAGGCTGCTGGAGGATTCGACAAAATGTTAACTTTGTCCATTTGGTCTGATGGCTCAAGCTCTCAGTTTAAGGACCGGTTTGTTATTGCATCGCTTCTAGTACTGGAGAGGAAGCACAACAACATAACCATCCGGTGGAATTTATTCGCAACATCCCATGGTAAGGGCCCAGTTAATGGAATTGGTGGATCTCTGAAGCGATATGTTTGGGGGAGAGTCAGCAAATGGAAAAATCTTGTGGACAATGGTGAGATGTTTGTAGCAGCTGCTCAGGACGTGCCCACTGTCGAGGTATTTCAGAATACATCTACTGATATTGACGACAGGAGGCAATTCCAGACTGGCAGAGATTTTCTCTCACGCACCTCCTGTTCAAGGGATCAGCAGAATCCACAATGTGAACGTGATCATTGAAAAGCCAAAAACATTTCTCCTCACAAGGGACTCCAATGAGGATGCTAATGCTATGAGTGCTGAAATTGATTTCAATGATGATACAGTGGGAAATGATGACAGTGAAGTAAATGCCGATGATGTTATTGATAGAGATGCGTGCGTGAATGTGGAGGTGAAGGATTGTGTAATGGTAGAGTATGACTGGGTTGCCTACACAGGTGAAGTTGATGCAAAAGAAGGAAATCAATTCCAAGTGTCAGTAAATCACTAAGATTCCATATGTTACAAAAGATCACATTATTAAGAGATGTGACGAGCCTGTCCCAATAAACAGCTATGGTCACTTCAAGTTTGTAAAATCTCAGCCCAATATTTAAATGCACACAGGATACTGCAAGTACAATTTTAAAGTTTTGGCTTGTGTTTGAAAGTGCAAAGAGGAGGTAATGTGAGTGGCGTAACGTGAGTGACAGTACCTTGCTCTCTAATTAATATGCCACTCCTACTCAAAACAAGTACTTAAAACAAAAGTTTTTGATGCTTTGCTGTGACTTGTATGACAACAAAAATAATTGTACTTCTGTGATAAGAACTACAGTTTGAGGAGAATTTCACAGCAAAGTTGCACAAAAATTTTCCATGTCTTTTTTTTGTAACGTGAGTGACGACCAATAAAATGCGCGTTTCAAAAAAATTGAAAGAACAAGTTGAATTTTTCTTTATACTAGTGGGCCCATTTGTCCATTGGACCAAATTTTCATGGGTCTTCACGGCCTCGTAGCATACCTGCCTGGTGTACTGCTTGAGCATCACCTTGCCTTTCACCAAGCCCAGATGTGCTTGGGCTAAAGTGGGGTTAGGCCGTTAGGGTGAGGGGAATTATACGTTAGTTATTATTATTGCAAAAAAAATGATGCCATTATTATTGTTAATATTCTTGTTATTAATTAATATATGCTTTGTTACAATGTTATCATTGTTTTTGTTATTTATTTTGTAATTGGAATGCCATGACTTGGAAGGACGGACGTATTGAGCTGCTTTATATACAACATAACGTGGCGTGCGTCTAAAACATGGGAATTCTTCCGGATTTTTTGGAGTTGATTTGCCTAATCAACACAGGGACCATCATTTTGGTGCATCACTTCCACATCAGAAAGTTCCAGCAGAACTCCACAAAAAACATGGCGTACACACACACACACACACACACACACACACACACACACACACACACACACACACACACACACACACACACACACACACACACACACACACACACACCATTTATAGTAGATTCTTGAGTAGAGTAGTTATTCTATGACTGTTTTGATTCAGATTGATCAATTACTTAAGTTGTGCGAGGCCAAAGAAGCCTCTTGTCCCATAAATGTAACATGAGTGATGGTGGAATGACCCTTAAGGGTCTTAAAGGGTCTTCAAAAGTCTAAAGGGTCTCGGCAGTCTTAAGGGATGAAAGGTTTAAAATGTACATTCCAATCGTATGTAATTATTTGACCCTGTGTGTAGTCTGGGTGCAACTGCCGTTCAAACAGCACGTAATTAATAGACATATACTGCCCAACTTTGACAAAAGGAAGCAAGTGACATAACAGAAAAATGAGTTAAGTAGCCCAATCAAATCACGGAACCCAGTGGCATCCACTGGCACGCAGATTTTTCTAATATGGTTCTTATTTTAGCTTTAACTGTCATGTCAACAAGAGGAAGCAAATACCAGCACATGAATGATTTATAATAACAAAAGGAAGCAAGTGACTGTCCAATCAGGTGGTGGGATACAAGACCGAGCCAACATATCCAACCAATCAGATTCTAGGTCTCATTCTGTCAGAGGGAGTGCCGCTTCCTGTTGTCTTCACATCCAGCTCACATTTATTTGAAGTATTGGGCTCAAAATGTAAAAAATCTGCAGATATATTTTATCACTTTGCACGTATGGTGAGCATTATCTGGGTGATAGTTATTTTCTGTCCTTGAAAATGATTGCAGGAAATTATGAGCATGCTGAATGAAAATCGAAGTAGATAGGGTACTGTGGAGTGGTTTAGGCCTACACTGCATGTAATGTAATAATGCTGCATGTAATTTCTTTCAATCCTGACAAATCTCACACTCTCACTATGTCTCTCCAAAAAGACCATCTGGACAACCCTCCCATCTACTTTCTCAACAATCCTCTCCAAGAAGTTCTGTCACTCAAGCTTTTGGGTCTCACTATCTGCCATGATCTTTCCTGGGAAAACCACATTTCCAAGCTGGCCTCCAAAGCCAGTCGCCGACTGGGCATCCTCCGTCATGCGAATTCCTTCCTTGGCACACCTGAGCTCCTCACCACATACAAGGCTTTCATCCACAGCTCAATGGAATACTGTTCTCCCCTCTGGGCTGGTGCTCCTGCTTCACACCTAGCTCGTCTTCATGCTGTTGAAACCAAAAGCTTTCAGAATCATTGGAATCTCCCGTGATGAAGCTCTTTGAGGGCCTTTCACTTACTCACCACAGGCAGGTTGGTGGTCTTTCTGTCTTCTACCGACTCCTCTCCGGCCTTGCTCCCCCAGCTCGATCTGTGCTCTGTCCCCCAAATATTCCTACAGCTCGCACAAGATCTGCCAGCAACCCTCTTCTGGTGAAGTTGCCAAAAAAAAATAAAAATTACTCTTTACTCCTGCCTCTGAAACAAACTCCCTTACTCTCTGCAATCCCACTCCTCCCTCCAGGTCTTTGAAACAGTTGTTCACCACCATCTCTTATCTTCCCCCATCCAAAACCTTGATCTTTTCTACCCCTGTTAATTCACCCCAGATCCACTTTTTTTGAAATACCGACTTTTTTCCTGGAAGTCCTAGCAGTGTCCATGTGTTTTATGCCTCCTTCACCTGGTGTTGGCTTAGCGGTTAGGGTGCCGGCTTGGGATCCTAGGATCCTGGGTTCGAATCCCGGTCAATCGCTGAATTAACGCCAGGGGGGTTGATTCAGCCTGTCATCCTTCCGAGGTCGGCAAATTGAGTACCAGCTTGCTGGGATGAATGATCACGGTGTGTACCCAGATTCAGAATAGGCACACTGTATCCCTGCGCATCGTAAGAGCATGACCAAGGGTTGGCGTCAGGAAGGGCATCCGGCTATAAAAACATTGCCTCAAACAGGGAACCATGATTGTCATGGGGCCTGCAAGGCTAACCCCCGCTCTAGCGGGGAAAAATGGCCTTAAAACGATCATTCATTCAATCATTTTCAATTCAATTCAATTTCTCTTTCACGAGCCTCGATTCAGTATACAAAAAAAAGAAAGAAAAAAAAGCCTTCTCCCTCCCACAGATCTCCCGATGTCCCTGTTCTCTACTGTTGTACTTGTGTGCTTCCCCCTCTCTCTCCCCATCTTGTCTACTGGTCCCCTTATTATATGTTTTATGTGTCGGTTTTTTTTTTTGGGGATTAATGTTAGCTCTTACACGAGCCTTGATCTTGTACACCAAAAAGAAAAAGAAAAAAAGTGCATCATCAATGACTCGGCATTAAATATATCCACTCCAGTTGCTTCGTTTTGTAATTATAATTCATTCATGTGCTTGTACTTCCTTCTGTCATGGTTATTCTCCTAACCTAAAATAACAGTATTACCAAAATATGCATGGCAGTGGATACCACTTGCTTCCTTCCTCAGTTTTTTTTTTCAATCTTGTCACTCACTTCACTTTGTCAAAATATGGCAATACTGCACTAGTCCATTTTTTTTAAAATTTTTTTTTACGTTTCAGCGGTATCATTCGTGATGATATTGAAGATCCATCAGCAGACCAGATGCAAGGTCCTCTCGCAGAAGAACTTCCCAAACCTTCTGCAGACGATATTGAAGATCCTCCAGTAGACGAGCTTCCAAGTCCTCCCACAGAAGAATTGCTCAATCCTCCTGCAGAGGATATGGAAGATATGCAAAGGGAACAGCCTGATCCAAATGAGACTGGTAAGACAGGAAAACGTAAGAGGACCGATTCTAGAGAAAAACACCCGTTGCTTCCAGCATGCCATAATTGCAGACAAAAATGCAGTAAAAAGATCACGGAGGACCAACGTAAAGAAATTCACAAACAATTTTGGGCACTGTCGTACCTTTCCCGTAGGACTTTCGTTCACTCAAATGTGAAGCTAATGCAGACAAAACGTCCGCGAAAGGACACAAAAGGCACATACGAGCGTAGTTGTAGTCGATATTATACTCTACAGGATGAGCATGGCGATGAGAAGGTTGTTTGCAAACAGTTCTTTCTGAAGACCCTTGGTTATACCAGTGACAAGATGATCACTGTGACTCTCTCTTCTGTGAGTCGAGGTGACCTCTCCCCACCACCAGATAAACGGGGACGACATGCTCCACCACATAAATTGAGCGAGGATAAACGATCCCTCATCGAAGATCATATAAACTCGTTTCATCCTGCTATCAGTCACTATCGTAGGGAGCATGGTTATAGAAAGTATCTCCCTCATGAACTTTCCATCAAACAAATGTTTGATGATTTCAAAGTTATGCACCCAGGAATTGCCAGTATTGAGACTTATCGAAAGGCAGTAAAGAGCATAAACACTAGCTTTGCTAAACTCGGTGAGGAAGAAGGTGAACTTTGCATGACCAACAAACAACACAAGCATGACAACAATCCAGCCTCTTGTACAATCGGTGTGAGGAAATGAGAATTCATGAAGAAAAAAGCAAAGAAAAGCAGGGATGCATATCAGGAGGATGTGGAAAAGCAGCATGATGGATATCAGGATAACTACTTTTCCATGGACATGCAAGAAGGTAATCATGTTACTAAGATTACCTGGTGTAAAAACCTGTGTTCACACGGCAACCTGTTCTATTTCACAAAACATTTGCTCCTCTTAGAGGTAAGCGTGCCAAGAAAAACGACAGAAGAACTCGAGTGATAGGGCATGAAGGCCAAAGTGGTTGACTTGCACAGGATTTAGCAAGTTTGTACGCAAAAAATCATGGCCGACCCAGTTTATCGTGACTGCAAAAACTTGGTCTTCTGGACTGACAACTGTGGTGCACAGAATAAAAAGTCGACTTCACAGTGATTGTGAACCAAGTCATTGAGGCCCTGGGACAATAACATTCAAATATTTAGAAAAAGGACACACCTTGTCTACGGACTCGTTTCATGCCCAGATTGAGAAGGGAATGAGGAAGAAGAAAAGCGTCTGTGACGTCGATGACTTCAAGGACATCACCAGCAAACCTCTGCTCGGCTCAGTGTGTACCTGCATGTTTAAAAGTGGATCATCAATGATCTTCTGGAAGAATTCCTTCGATCAACCTGGATTTCAGTCTGGGGAGTTCTTAAGGAAAAAGGTCGCTGTACACCTGCTGAAAAGAACGCCATATGAGAAGAGGACCAGTCCACGAGACGTTACAGAGAACAAGAAGGCTGACATCATCAACAAGCTGCGTCGTTTAATGCTTCCAAACAGGACCCAATTCTGGAACACACCTGGCTGTTGACAATGGTTCAAATGATCAGATTGAAAATCTCCTGTCATGATGATATTTGAATCAATCAAACAATTGCAATGAATGAACAAACTAGCTGAATGAGACAAATATTCCCTATTTCCTGTTTTATTTTGTCCTATTATGCTTACGGCGGCATGCGTTTACATATAGGATTGACAAAATGTCTAGGAATCAGGTAAATCATTCTGTGTATGTGTGTGTTCAGTGCAAAAGGAACAAACCTTTAACCCTTTTCATACACTGGGCGATTTAAAATATTAAAAATTTTTAAATCTCCAAATGCAAGCACATTTGTATTTATTGGGAGAGCTTTGCAATGAATGCAAATGTGCTTGGGTTTGGAGGATTTTCAACATTTTTACATTTTTCAAAATTATGGTTAAAATGCCCACAGTGTGCTGAGGGTTAAACAGCTGCTGATAACCATTTGCTGATAATTGGCATGACAATAATTATAGTTTTAGAATGTCAGGGGCAGAGCTATGGTTTCAGAGAGGCATGGGTAAGTTCAGAAGAGGAAATTTTTGGAAACTTTTTTAACTGGTAAAGGAGGCCTTCTGATGCCCTGTACTGATTTGTAATTGTTTGGTAGATATATAATTGCATTATATGTTGTCACATGTGCATTATATCATGTGCATTATGTCACATGTGCATTGAATCAAGCATTATATGTTGTATGGGATTGTCACATGTGCATTTAAAGTCCTCACATGAGCTGGTAAAACTCCCAGCTGTAACTGTATGAACAGTTATTAGTGCCCGACCAGTTTCACCATAGGGGACTCGGGGTTTGCTCTCCATGTCCGTCTCCAATACCCTGTCACATATTCAACTGAAACTTGGTACATGGCTTTATTATGATAAGTTACAGATCAGGTTTGAGTTCTGGGGAGTTTTGCTAAAAAAATTTTACGGATTTATGCCCTTTTTGTACTTAGAAAATATTACTTCTTTGGGACCAGTAGGGGACGTGTATTGCAATGCAATGCTCCCTCTTGTTTGTATTGTCATTACTGATTTAAGTGTTTACAATTCGTTTTTGCATCCCATTTTACTAGCTTGTCCCCCGTGAAGCAGGAGACGGGGTTTTGCTTTGGCGCGTGCGTGCGTGCGTGCGTGCGTGCGTCTCCAGGCGTGTACCCAGGCTGTAACTTTTTTACCATTTGGGTTTTATCATCAGATTTTCAACAAAGCTTTATTATGATAATATGGAGAAGACAAATTAATAATTTTGTCAAAAGGTCAAAGGTCAACATCGCCTAAAATTATCAATTTTCATCCAATTGACCTGAAATTTCAATTTACCATTTGAGTTTTGTCATCAAATCTTGAACAAAGCTTTATTATGATAATTATGGAGAAAACAAATTAATATTAAAATCATGCAATTGAGAATTTGGGTCACTGAATTGGTTCACCAATCAAAAGCTAGAAGCTCTTTGTTTTTGTTTTTAGATCAAAAGGTCAAGATCGCCTAAAATCATAATTTTTTTTGGTCTTTTTAAAGTAGCCGTGCTTTGCATTTTTAGATGCTTTCGAGTATAGTTTGGGTTCTTCTTCAGGTTAATTCAGTTGTACATTATGTAGCTTCCTTTTGCCAACTTTTTCGGCCAATGTGTGATTCCTGATCCCCTATGACAGAAGGAAGCAAGTAGCATTAACTCGTCCCAGGATACAAAAACAGAAATTCCTTGTATTGGCTAAAGTAGTCAAAGGTAACATATTTTTCATCAGCCAAAAACATCTCATACCTTACCTGTTCTGAGATACAGAATGAGAAATGTTTTTTTGCGATTTACTTGAAAACATGTTTTTGTAATATACTTCCTGTTGTCAAAGTTGGGCACTATTATTGTTAATATTATGGGTATTAATGAATATAGGCTTTGTTACAATGTTATGATGGTTTTGTTATTTCTTCTGCAATTTGAATGCCATGCCATGGAAGGACCTATTAAACTGCTCTGTACACCTTAACATGGCGTACGTTTAAAACATGGCAATGCTTCTGGATTCTTTGTGGTTAATTAGCCTAATCAACTCAGGAGCTCATGACGTTCATTTCGGTGCATCACATTCCATATCAGAAAGCTCCAGTATAACTCCACAAAAAACACAGACACATCCATTTATATCAGATTATTGAGAAGACTTTACCCCCAAGTTATTGTATGTTTTGATTCAGATTGATCAATAACTTGTAAAATTGTGTGAGGCCAAAGAAGCCTCATGTCCCATAAATGTAATGTGAGAGTTTCATGGTCATCAAGTCAAGGTCACATTAGGTCAAGGTCATCAAAAAATTCCCTCCACTAAAAATGTGGCGCGTATCTCGCCATTTGTAACGTAACTTTGCGTAAAATACATTCAAACTAGAAAGTGTGCAAAATTTGCATATATGAATATGTAATGAGCTGACAATGAAAATAAATCTTAAGTTTATGATGATTCAACTTCACAGACATGTTCACCTTGGCATAATCTACAAGTGTGCCAAATATCCGCCCCGCTCTCCCCCTCTTCCCGCACCTCCTCCCACTGGCTTTGAGAATGTCCAAAATAGGCTGGCTTGATTTGGGTTAATGGGCCTTAAGTGTCTTGCGGGTCTTTCGTGGTGTTTACTGGTCTTAATGTTCTTGGTGGTCTTAATGGTGTTAAGGGGCTTCAAGAGCCTTAAGATTTTAGAAGGTTTTAGGGTTTTTCAGGGTCTTCGAAGGTCTAAGGGGTCTCATCAGTCTAAAAGGTCAAAATGTTTAAAAGGTACATTTCAGTAAGACAAAACTAATTGATATAGGTGTAGTCAGGGTGCAACTGACGCTCTAACAGTACGTAATTAGCTTTACCGTGTTTTTCGCTGTTCGCTCACTTGGACTTTAGAACGGTGAGCTTATGCGATTGAGCAGTGTCCGTAGGTAAGTCAGTCAGTCAGTGAGTGAGTGAGTCTGTAAACACTTCAGTCATTATCGCTTTAGCCAAACACACGATTTTGATGAAATTTGGCCACAAGTTTCGTATCTGATGCCAAACGAAGTGCATTGGCCACATCAAAATCTGCGCTCATTGACGGGTTGAAATCAGGCCTAAAATGCTAAAAATTCCTGCCCTAACGTACAGGGGGGGCGCTGCTTCAGCCACAAATTTTATGACAGCATTGACTGTCGCTCCTGATCCAGATGAGCTTCAGGATCCATAGTCCTATTTTTAACTCGACTGGACTACCGTCCAGTTGAGTTCATCACATACTGAACCCTCTGTCGTCTGTCGTCGTCGTTGTCTGTCGTCTGTCGTCCGTTAACTTTTTGACGTTAACACTCCAGCGTCCACAAATATCAACCGATTCTGACCAAACTTGACATGCAGCATCCTTACCCCAAGGACCAGGTTGGTATTACATCTCAGCCCGATCCGTTGAAAAATGGCGGACCTAGGCGACCATTTTGTTTTTGGTCATGAAAACGACGTTAACACTCTAGCGTCCACAAATATTAACAGATTTTGATCAAACTTGTAGCATTTGTAAAACAAGGACAAGTATAAGGATATAAAATAAAAATAACCACCTTTAGAGGCCATTTTTCCCCGCAAAGCGGGGGTTGGCCTTTTTCGGGAACCGTGGTTGTTGTTTTTCGGTCCCCTTTTTGAAGCAATGTTTTACGGCCGGATGCCCTTCCTGACGCCAACCCTTTTTGCCGCCTTTAACGACAAACAGGGAATTACCAGTGAACTGGTACTCAATTAGCCGACCTCGGAAGGATGACAGGCTGAGTCAACCCCCCTGGCGTTAATTCAGCGATCGACCGGGATTCGAACCCAGGATCCTAGGATCCTAAGCCGGCACCCTAGCCGCTAACCCAACACCAGGGTTTACAAGTATAAGGATACAAGGACCTTAAACTTATTACACAAGGTTGTTGGCTTTTCATTTAAGTCAAATCTAGTCGAGACAACTGACCTATTTTAAAGTTGTCCAGTCAGTTCAGTTGAGTTCTGCTTCCTTGGAAGCTCTAGTTATATTAAAGATGAAGATTGAAGAATACTCAACTGTGTCCTGGCTCATGCCAGTCTACATTGGCAGACAGCGTACATGTTTGGTTTTGTCAATTTTAGGTTTGTAAAGGTATGCTAACCACTGTAGGAAACGACTCAAAGCTGACGTTTTGGCCTTTGGCATCTTGCTTCACCAAAAGGCCAATGTCTGAAACTTTATTTAGCTTCACTTTGCTTTCCCAAGCGATCTTTCACTTGATAAAACCTGCTTTTTTCTCACACAACTTCCACTAATTGTGAGCACCTGTATTCTCTCACACGTCATTTCATTACCTATTCTCACACTCACGTCTTTGCTGTCTAGCCTGGGTTTGATTGTCATCCCAGTGTTTCCCAGACAGGGTGCTTCATCAATGTGTGTGCCGTCCCTCGGATAGATGTGAAAGTGGGCGTCCCGTGTGCCAGTAATCGTTGGTGGACGTTAAAGATCCCAATGGCCAAATTCCAAATTCCTGCATTAACCAGCAGAGGGCATTGCATCAGTGGCACATCTGTGCGCTCAGCCAATGATGCCAGCCCGCAGGCTTGTGCTGCATAATGAACAAGTAAGAATTACCTATTCTGTCAGCCGTAGTTTTGCCATACACCAGTCTCAACATTGTATCCCATAATATGCACATCCTATACTTCCTTTTCAAACATTGCCCAACTCTCTAACCCATACATAAATGCTGGTCTTACCTATTGTCTGATGAACTGGACTCTCAATCTTTTTTGACATTCTCTCAGCACACAGGATTTTCGCCTGATCGTGATACCCGGTCGCCATTTACAGCATCCACGTTCACCATGTTCATCGCATCTTCCACAATATCTCCGGTCTCACTTGGCACCTCGAGGGTCCTCGAGGCCTCCTTGCCGCTTGCTGTTCTATGTGCATTGGATTATGTTGTCAACAAACTAAACCTACCATCTCTGATTTTATGTCCCTAGTCGGTGTCTGTTGCAAATACAAACGCAAAGGTGCTCAACTCAAATCCGTCGGGCAATATAACTTTCACGGTGTCCAACAATGTATTCCATCTACACTATTGTCATGCTATCCTCATGCATATATTTTGTGATCTACATCGAGGTTACTGGTATTTGACGAGATGTTATACACCACCAGATAACCTCTAGCTACCCTATCATATTCATTTTCCAGTTCCACCGTTTCATTTTCACATTTTCACATTCATTCATTTTCCAGTTCCACACCACTCCCCACATCTAAAACTGTTTTTCTTATGACACACTACCCATACAAACAGCATCAACTGTTCCTGGCATGAACAAAATTACTTGCCATATAATATAAAAATAGTTGTTTTTTTACAAGGATTAAAGTTACTCTGGCATTGCAGAAAATAAGGACGGTAAATTTCCTCAACCAAGTGTTAATAGAGGTATGGTCACCATCATGAGAAAAAAGGTGAAGAAACTTCTTAATTCGGTACTATAATAACATCCTACTATATATTATTTATCTATCTATAATTCCAGTAATCTCTGTGTGTGTGTGTGTGTCTGTGTGTGTGTTTGTCTGTGTGTTTGTCTGTGACCGCTGTTTCTCGACAACCACGGGTCCGATATACTTGAAATTTGCCAGGTATATTGCTGGGGACCTGAGGATGTGCCTTTTCAAGGTTTCATAATAATCGGAGAAGTAGTTACCGAGCTATGGCGATTTAGCCGTTCGCTTTGGCTTTGCGAATGGACCAAACCATTTCATGTAAATAGAGGGGGGGGGGGGGGGGGGGTTCTACCGTACTCGCAAGCCGTTCGCTTTGGCTTTGCGAATGGACCAAACCATTTCATGTAAATAGAGGGGGGGGGGGGTTCTGTGGTCGTTACTGCCACGTGGTTTCAAAGTTTTTTTTTGTTGTTGTTGTTTGCACGCATGTTTTTTTGCACCCACGTACGGGCACGCCCTAGTATATTAAATAAGGCAATTCTCTGTATGTGTGTACGCAGTCGTGGCCAAAAATATTGGCACCGTTTCACTTTTTTCAAATAATGCACCATTTCTTCCAGAAAATTGTTGAAATTAAAAAATATTTTGGTATCCACATATGTATTTACTTGGTTTGCAGTGGTACAAAACAAAAAAGCGGAAAAAATTACTAAATCTTAGCTTATTTCACACAAGAATCCGAAAATGGCCCGGACAATATTATTGACACGTTGTAGAAGTTGTTAGAAATAATTAGATTTCAAGCAGGTGATTCTCCTTTACTTTGGAATTGAACTCAACTGTGGTGAGTTGCAGATGCCTGCAATATAAATTAAAAAATCACTCATTCAAACAGTTTGAATAGAGAAAATGAGTCATTCTGCTGTTTTGTGTCACTGTGTGAACCACAATGAGCATGGAGAAAAGAAAGAAAATCAGAGAATTGTCTAAGGAGGTCAGACACAAGATTGTCGCCAAGCGTGGACAATCTCAAGGCTACAAGTCCATCTCCAGAGACCTTAATGTTCCTGTGTCCCACCGTACGCAATGTTATCAGGAAGTTTAAGGCCCATTGCACTGTAGCCAACCTCCCTGGCCGTGGCCGCAAGAGAAATCTTGATCGAAGATTGCAGCGAAGGATTGTTCAAATGGTGGAGAAAGCACCTCCATCAACTGCCAAACAGATTCAAGCTGACCTTCAGACACAAGGTTAGACAGTTTTAACTCGCACCATCCGTCGCCAACTCAATGAAAGGGGGTTCTATGGTAGGAGACCCAGGAGGACCCCACTGCTAAGAAAGCCCGACTGGAGTTTGCCAAAACACACCTGAACAAGCCAACATCCTTCTGGGAGAATGTCACGTGGACAGATGAGACCAAATTATAGCTTTTTGGTAAAGCACATCATCTCTATGTTTACAGAAAACAAAATGAAGCCTTCAAAGAAAAGAACACCTTCCCTAGTCAAATATGGAGGAGGTTAAGTGATGTTTTGGGGTTGCTGTGCTGCCTCTGGCACTGGTTGCCTTGAATGTGTGCATGGCATCATTAAATCAGGAGATTACCAAGGCATTTTGGAGCGCAATGTTCAACCCAGTGTCAGGAAGCTTGATCTCTGTCGAAGGTCATGGGTCTTGCAGCAGGACAATGACCTCAAACACACTTCAAAAAGCACCCAGCAATGGTTCAAGACAAAACGCTGGACTGTTCTGAAGTGGACAATGAGTCCATAACAGGACAAACGCTGGACAATGAGTCCATATCTAAATCCCATTCAACACCTGTGGGGAGATCTGAAAACAGCAGTTTTCAGATGTGGGCTATGGGAGAACTGGAGCAGTTTGCACAAGAAGAACTGGAGAAATATGGGAGAACTGGAGCAGTTTGCACAAGAAGAATGGGCCAAACTGCCAGTAGAGAGGTGTAGGAAGCTCATTCATGGCTATAGGAAGCACTTGACTGCAGTTATTTTGTCCAAAGACTTTGCTACCAAATATTAAGTCTCGGGTGTCAATAATTTTGTCAATGCCATTTATTTTTATTTTCTGATTTAAAAGGTTATATTAAGTTCTGAAACAAAAACAAAGGTTCTGTGATATTAACAGAGAAATAAAGAATTGTGGAGACCAAATACTTTTGTCAATTTCAACTTATTTTTTAGAGAACATTGTGAGTTATTTGAAAAACGTGCAAGGGTCCCAATATTTTTGGCCACGACTACGTCTGAAAATCATAGAAATAAGCATGGCGGAGACGATCTCCACCAAATTTAGCATACATGTTTGGCAGTACCCAGGGTCAGGTCATAGGCGCAAAAAAATAACCACTCCGCCCTGTGATTGGGGGAGGGAGTGGGATGATTTACGATTTTCTCCTGTACACGTGCCACAGTACAAGTGCTTTACTGACCCCTGCTGCAGACAGGGGAGATTATTAGCCATGGCACAAATTATATTTGCCCCACCTCCCCCACTATATCAACCCCACCCTCCCAGGTTGCTTCCTAAGGAAGTGGGTGTTTGTAGTTGTAATAATGAACGAGTGCCCAAGAAGAGAAGGTAATACAAGTTAAATGCTCATGCTGCGTTGCGAAAAAGCCTGGCCAGTGCCAAAATAACATCTTGCATGATGTAACCATCACGTCCTGGGAAATACCCTCCCTTCTCCTTGATTTGTTGAAGTTAATTTAAGAATCTTTTCAAATGACCATGGTGTGCGGTATGTGCTGGACAGGACATTGCGACGTCGTGAAAAGCAGAGGACCCACAGCTGTGAAGATTGCGGGAAGTTCTTCCGGGACATCTACCATTTGAAACGTCACCGCCTTTCTCACTCCGATGAGAAACCCTTTGAATGTCCCGTGTGCCGCCAACGTTTCAAACGCAAGGATCGCATGAGCTACCACATCCGCACTCACATTGGCAGTGCCGGCAAGGCTTACACCTGTGACTGGTGTAACAAAGGTTTCTCTAGGTAACTTTATTTATGGTATTTTTTCAAGAATGACTTGAATATTTGTCTTTGTTTTGTTTAAATCCAAACAAATAACATCGTTTTGTAAATAAATTAACATCGTTTTCTGAAATAGCCAGTCGTTTATGCACACCGACTGAAAAGGAAGTGTCCGGCCGTTTGTTCGACGGCGTGTTTATGATGGCCAGATATACCTCGTCCAAAACGTTACCAAATCTATCAAAAACTAATCCTTGAATAACACGTGCCTCCAACATGCCCTCATAACGAACACGTCACTGAATGGACCCTCCAAACCAATCACAATGCACGGCACAACCTTCCTGTGTGCGGCCAAGACCCTTTTTTTTTTTTAATTCAATGGACATCTACTTTCACAAGTGTGGAAAACGCACCAGTGTGTGAATACATAAAAGAGAAGAAGAGTCGATATTGACTTTAAACCGGCTATTAGCTACATACGAAGTGCATACACAACTTGGATAGATGCTACAATCAGCAGTACTCTTTCGTTTGTAAACCAAGGATTTTGTAATCACTGTAGTATTAGTTGACCCAGAGATGAATATTTGATGGAGTGAAACTACTTTTACATACCACTCGTAAGGAAATTTTTACAAAACAAATGCAGAATTTTTTTTTGACTTTGAACCTGGACTGCTTATCACGTCACTCCCTGCTCGGCCAAATCATCGCTTGACGTTACATCTCAGAAATCATCTCTTGACCTTGACCTATATATATATATATATGTATATATATATATATATACATACATACATACATACATACAGACATACATACATACATACATACATACATACGTATATATATATATATATATATATATATATATATATACATACATACATACATACATATATATATATATATATATATATATATATATATATATATATATATATATATATATATATATATATATATATATATATACATACATACATATATATACATATATATATATATCCCGTCACCTTTTCTTTGAACACCACACTCGATCTAGCGAATTGAAATTTATTCCGACCCATTTGTGTGCACGAATGCCTTTGTTCCAAACATCTTACATTTTATGGTGTACACTTGCCATAAATTGACCCACCGAAGTGTCGTGAACTTGCCTTGAATGGGCCCACCTCACTTACAGCAGAGGGTGAGGCTGGCCGTTGGGTTATTTCATTCTGTGTTTCATTGCCTGAGGAAGGAAAACACCAAACCATCTGGTCTTGTTTGTGCTCCAATATACACAAATGCTGCTACTTTACAGTGATTATACATGCAGTCCTGTGCCATTTACCTTCTCAGCACAACTCATCAGAGTGTCATCAATGACCCCTGACAAGCGGCTAGGGCCCCTTGGGGAAAGCCAATTGGGTGGCTGTAACCAAGAATTGCTCAATAACAGGAAATGGTGTCAAAAAGATAATGAAGTGACACAGAACCCTCCAAGGCCGAGACCCAAGTCGGTGTGGCCACAGAGAGCAGCCGGAATGTGCGCAAAAAAAGAATAGACTGCACCTTCTTCTCCAGTGAGGAAGAAGGTCTCAACCTAACTTTGAAACACAGCTCATTGGTCGGATACAGTGGGCCCTGCGAGGGTTCAGTTCCACCTTGTGACACTCAGAAAAGGACATTACAGCCTCGGTGAGATGAGTCACTGAAAAGCATGTCACATCAAGAGAAAAATGTAGAGGAAATCTTAAGAAGAAGAAGCAGATTGTATATTTTAATGTAATGGAGATAATGTGTAAATAGTTATACGTATTGTAACAGTTGTGGCCTGTTCTAGTTATCCGGTTCAAGTTCTGCGGGTCGTGTCAAAATGACCGCAACCTCCAGCTAAGTCCACAGCCCCGGGCAAGTTCCCGGACCTGTTTGTTACGTTACAATACTTGTTAGGACTGTGCAATTGCCTAAGAAGATGTGCAACTGCAATATACTTGTTAGGAGTGAGTGATGCTCGCGATCTTCCTAATCTGGCTGAGCATCCGTAGATCACGAGCGCTTTAAGCCGGATTGAGTCAGCTCGCTAACGATACCGGAATCACTAAACGAGATCAAATGGGACCACCACAACAAGCAAAATCCAACGGCGAGACCGGGATCAGGTATGGGAGAAGGATTACATGAAGCAATAACAAGCAGTATGCAATAAACAATGATAATTGATTCAGTAAATAAACCCGTTTTAACCCTTACCACCCTCAAACAAACCAACAGTCACAAATTTATTAACGGTTAATATCTTAGGGCCCCCGCTCGTGCACTCTTGAGTACAGCAAAGGGAATACAGTACAAACTAGAACGGCACTCAGTAGAGCGCACACCTCCGCTAGGCTGAACAGTTTGTTTTGTATCCCACTGATAGGCTGGATCTGGTTCTGACCTGAACCAAAATCTAATTGTGAGCGCTTTAAGCTTTAAGCTTTGATTATTAGGTTTACTCTCCATGAAATGGAGAGAAACCTATTATTACTGCTAGAGCTTTTCTTATTATTATTCTTCCACCCTATTTTGCACCTCCGAAAACTTCATAATTAAGTTTCTCAGCAACCGCTGGTTGGATTGACAGGAAATTTTCATCAAATGATCGGCTAGGCTCGTAGAATTTTTCAATGCTAATGATGACGTCATAGGTCACGTGGTATGGGCGCCATCTTGTAAAACACCTTCAACTTTGCCCCTCTGTATCTCCGAAACGGCTCAATGGAAAAATTTGAGGAATGGCTCATTCTAAAGAACTCTGCAATGGGAACAAAAAACATGTGTATTGAGTATATCAAAAATGCTAACGTTAAGAGGTTAGAATTCGTCAAACACAATTTTTCTCCCCCGAAAATGAGATTTTTTCCCCAGATACTTAGTTTAAAAAACTCAGATTGCAAAAAATTTCGAAGTCATACGTCACATGGTTCGGCCGCCATCTTGTTTTCCGTGAAAAAACACAAAAAACCATTTTCCTCCGCAACGGCTGAACGGATCGAGCCCAAACCTGGCATGCATATTCGGATACCCATGACGAACAAAAAGGTCAGCGAGCACGACGTCATCCGACACGTGGTTTCAGAGTTATGACGTTTTAAAATTTCAAACTAGAAATGGAATCACCTCCATAATTTGTGGAGATATCGAGTGGAAACTTTACACAAATGTTCCACATGGGGGGATGTTTCATCGTTACTTGAGACGTTTTGATAAGTCACATGGTTTGGCCGCAATAAATAATGGAAGTTAAATTTTAAAAAGCTTGTAACTCTTGAACCACTGCATGGATCGACTTGAATTTTTAATGCAATGTAGCTCTCATCGGGTGGAACAAGTGTGCAAAATTTCAAGATGATTGGAAGTACGGTCGCGAAGCTAAAGTCTTTATTGTTTAAAGAAGAAGAAACACACCATTTTGTCCTCCCAGGCCACATCTCCCAGTGCTATTGCCATTTTCAGTTTTAATTTCCTTAAAAAAACATTTTCTCTGCAATAATAGGGCCGATTGAGATAAAATTTTCACCATAGGAGGGACTCGGTCTGTAGAATATTTTAATGGTAATTATGACGTCGCAGGTCACGTGGTTCGGCCGCCATCTTGTTTTTCGTGAAAACACGAAAATCCCTTTTTCTGTGCAACGGCTGAACAGATCGAGGCCAAACTTTGCAAGCAGAATCGCATGCCCATGACGAACAAAAAGGTCAGCGAGGGCGACGTCATCCGACACATGGTTTCAGAGTTATGACGGTTTAAAGCATGAACCTTTAAAACGTAGCTCCTCCCTCATTTTTGATCCAATCGAGGAGAAACTTCACAGATCTGTTCAGCATGTCAGTGTACTAAAATATCATTTTAGAATTTGCGATAGGTCACGTGGTTTGGCAGATATCGTTAACTAAAGTTTTTTTTTTTTTAAATGGATATCTCTTGAATCGCTTTATTGATCGACGTGAAACTTCATACTCTAGTAGAAGTCATGAAGAGTAACAAGTGTGCAAAATCTCAAGATGATTGGATGTACGGTCTGGAAACTAGAAGTTGTTATTGCCTGAAGAAGAAGAACCACAACACTTTTTTTTCACCAGGCCATGTGACATAACCACCTCACGAGCTAAGGGTAGCTCGAAATTAAATTGTCTTCGGATTTGACAGTCGCTAGAGGGTGTTAACATTCGAATGCAACAAATCTGGGCAAATTGTGATGAATTTTCGTAAAACTACACGATATTGTCATTTACATTGGAAAATAACATTGTAAAACTCTCCGCCGCCTCGGCTTATTTCTCGCTCTGAAGTTCATCCTGTCTTCAATTTTAAGGAGAAAGAGAGGTATCTGCAAGCAATGGTGACCTTTATTTTGTGGAAATCCGATTTAAAATGACGAAGTTATCCAAAATCTAACATTTTAAATGGGTCGCATTTCCAAAGTGAATCTTCCACAGGTAAAATATCCACACGTGCAGGCACACCTTACGGCATCAATTTGGCTCCGATTTCAAATCGGATTTCGATTGTCGTATTGCCTCGGATGAGTTAACAAAATACCACAACAAATTTGGTGACAATCATGAAAAATTTGACCAAGTACAATCGACGGGATACTTCGTTCTACGCTGACATACAGCACGGGCCACGGATGACGTCATGCAACGGCAGGACGTTCTTCCACGGGTGGCAGATATCGTTAATTAAACGAAAATATTTTAAAAAATGGATGGGGTGGGGGGGATGTGTGTGTGTTTGTGTGTGTGTGTATGGATGTGCGTGTGTGTGGATGTCTGTGTGTGTGTGTGTGTGTGTGGGTTGGGGGGGGGATATGTGTGTATGTGGGGGGGGGGGGGGGGAAGGGGTTGGGGTGTGCGTGTGGAGGAGGGGGGTTGGATATGTGTGTGTGTGTGTGTTTGTGTGTGTATGTGTGGAGGGGTGTGTGTGTGTGGAGGGGTGTGTGTGTGTGTGTGTGTGTGTGGCTGTGTGTGGGCGGGGGGGGGGGGGGGGATGTGTGTGTGTGTGTGTAGGGATGTGTGTGTAGGGATATGTGTGGGGGGATGTGTGTGTGTGTGGGTGTGGGGGGGTGGGGTGTGCATGTGGAGGAGGGGGGTGTGCATGTGGAGGAGGGGGGGGGATGGATATGTGTGTGTGTGTGTATGTGTGGAGGGTGTGTGTGTGTGTGTGTGTGTGTGTGTGTGTGTGTGTGTGTGTGTGTGTGTGTTGGGAGTGGGGTGGGGAGATGTGTGCATGTGTTTGTGTGTGTGGATGTGCGTGTGTGTGTATGTGTGTGTGGGTGTGGGTGTGAGGGGGCGGGTGGATATGTGTGTGTGTGGAGGGGTGTATGTGTGGAGGGGTGTTCGTGTGGGGGGAAGGGTGTGGGGGTGTTTGTGTGTGTGCATGTGTGTTAGGGTTGGGGGGGGTGGGGGGATGTGTGCATGTGTTTGTGTGTGTGTTAGGGGTGGGGGATATGTGTGTGTGTGTGTGTGTGTGTGTGTGTGTGTTGGGGGTGGGGGGATGTATGCGTGTGTTTCTGTGTGTGTTAGGGTGGGGTGTGTGTGTGTGTGTTGGGGGTTGGGGTGGGGGGATGTGTGCATGTGTTTGTATGTGGGTGGGGGGTAGGGGGAATGTGTGTGTGTGTGGGGATGTGTGTGTGTGGGGGGGGTGGGGGGGGCGGGGGGTTGTGTGTCGGGGGATGTGTGTGGGGGATGTGTCTTGGGGGGTGGGGGTAGGGGGATGTGCATTTGTCTGGATATGTGTGTGCATGTGGGGGGAGCGGTGTGCGTGTGTTTGTGTGTGCGTGTGTGTGTGTGTGGATATGTGTGTGTGTGTGTGTGTGTGTGTGTGTGTGTGTGTGTGTGTGTGTGTGTTGGGGGTGGGGTGTGTGTGTGTGTGTGTGTGTGTGTGTGTGTGTGTAGGGGGGATGTGTGGGGGGGTGGAGGGATGTGTGTGTGTGTGTGTAGGTGGGGGGGGGGGGTTGGTTGTGTGTGTGTGTGTGTGTGTAGGTGGGGGGGGGGGGGTTGGTTGTGTGTGTGTGTGTGTTTGGGGGGAGGGGTGTGGGTGGGGGTAGGTGGGATGTGTGTGTGTGTGCATGTGTGTGTGTGTGTGTGTGTAGGGGGGATGTGTGTGTGTGTGGGGGGGGGGAGGGATGTGTGTGTGTGGGGGGGGAGGGATGTGTGTGTGTGTGGGTGTGTGTGTGGGGGGGGGAGGGATGTGTGTGTGTGTGTTTGGAGGGGTGTGCGTGTGGGGGGAGGGGTGTGTGTGTGGGAGGGGGTAGGGGGGATGTGTGTGTGTGTGTGTGTGTGTGTGTGTGTGTGTGTGTGTGTGTGTGTGTGTGTGTGTGTGTGTGTGTGTGTGTGTCGGGGTTGTATCCAAGGGGGTTGTGTCAAAGCATGTCCAATGAAAGTGGGGTTGTATCATAAGTGGGGTTGTATCAAAAGTGGGGTTGAATCAAAAGTGGGTGCGAGTAAACCGGTCATCACTGCCAGCAGGTTTAAAGTGGCAGTTCTAGTTTACCTATTGATTTTTGTCTTTTTGCACTTGTTTTTTGTACTCTGTCAAAGCGTCTTTGGGCTTCTTGAAAAGCGCTATATAAAATAAATGTATTATTATCTATATAATAATAGCGTAAGGACTCGACTTTGTTATCCCTTTTACGCCGCACCCAGTGACCCGATGCCCACGGCACTAATGGATTTACGATCTACGAACCGCGCTCTTTGTTTATCACGTACAGACATACTCGGAAAATCTGAATTAGCCGACGTTGGGGCTCAAAAGCATCCGATTAACTTCCGATACGACGCCATCTTACGACGCCATCGTATTGGCGTCTGCTGGGCGAAGGCGAAGCGAGCCGTCCGCTGATTGGACAGTCGAGTGGTGTGAACATGGGTGGTGTGAACCAAATGGTCTTTTTATTCCCTTGAACATTTTAAATTAGGATATATAAGGAAACGTCTTTATCGTCATTTTAATAAAGTTAAATGGAGTGACGTTGCGATACTCGGGGTGCGTTGCATAAATCCTCGTAACTCAGAGAGGTGTAGCAGGTGGCGAGACGTAAGGAAGCTTAAAGATAACGAGCTGAAACAGACGAACGATATGTCAATCCCTTTCTACACCGAACGGCAATAAAAGTATGAGTGCGGGAAGGCATGGCCTGAGCACTTCGAGCAGAGAGGACTGATTGGACTTAACTTAAAGAGAAAAAATTGGAGCTTAACAGAAGAAGAAGATCCCATGAGCGCTCCCCTATGCCATCCATAATGGTACACTCTATCCATACACCACATCCTCCCTTCCGTGGATGTTCCACGGGTTTCGGCTAGTTATTATTAATTGGCTTGTTCTTGTCACCTAACCAACTCGTCCACCAAGTTTTGGCATAATCCGTCCACAAGCTTTTTAAATATCTTGATACATATTGATTTGGCCCATTCTCTCAATAGTGAAAAACCACTTCAAGAATTAAAAAAAAAAATGTCGTATACGGATCCGGATCTTCACCAAAATCGAATCAGTTTGTCCTCGTCACACAACCAACTCATCCACCAAATTTAATCTGAATCTGTCCACATGCTTTTGAGATATGCTGTTCACAGACAAACAAACAAACAGGGGTAGGTATAAAAACATACCCTCCATCCGCCTCAGGTGGCGGAGGTAATAAAGGATGACGGACATGGAAGGAGCACACAAAATTACACAATATATAGTTATACCTTTTTCTTGAAGCAATAGAAAAATATATAAAAGTACACAAATAACAACCGCCACAGCAACAGCAGCAACAACTATGTGTTATAGAAGATCCTTTTTTTTTTTCCGTGAGTTTCACTACATTTTACATCCTCATTGAGATAGCAGATTGACCTGCAATATGTTTGTGAAGTGGAAGGTACTGTCTTTTAATTAAACCCGTAAGTGAAGTGACAGGTAGCCCCGGCTTGGTATTCTCAATCGTACAGCATTCCAGTACACACTCTCCATTCATTTGTGATGGTAGACGTTACAACCAAATAACCAATTGGACCATTAAGAAATCATTAAGACCATTAAGAAAGCTGGACCATTAGGTGATGGTGGTTGGCTCAAGCCGAGTTGATGTGATGGAAGAGTATCACAACAGCCAATCAACTCCGCACAGTTTCCTATTGCTTGGTACTTACTCTGGACATCACCAACACCCTCTGTTTCTCCAGCACATGCCAAGTCTGTATCCCATGAACTCAGCCGCCCATTGAAACATTTGTAGCCGTCCAGGCTCTAAGTTTTCATAGCGTTCTTCGTGTAGTCGGAGGAAAAGACTATACCAGATATTTGTGGATTTTGGGGTACTGTAGGTCAAGCAGCTGCTCCACATCAGCGTGCTTCTCCATGGGGGTCGGCTAGCTGTCGGAATCTGTGACCCGAGCGACTTCTAATTGCTGGATATACCGGCGCCTGTTCTGCTTATCTAAATGATATTCATAAATGATATTCACGATATTCATGACATCAATGCAAACATCAAACACCATGTCTTCAAATCTCCTGGTAAACAACACCCATTAGTCCTTTTCAAAACTCTTGCAAGCTGCACCCTCACTTCCTCTATTATTACCACATCATTCAACCTCACCGATACCATTTCTCAACCTCTTCACGGGGCCTTCGACAAAGATAGTACCACTTTGCCATGCAGCTGAAACGTGTAGTGTTCGTGATCCACTCCACCACATCTTACCATCAAAAACCCCTCCATTTCCTTGCTTCAAATCCCATCCTTGCCAATCGCATCAACCTTTATAATACACACTCTGTTGCATCAGCTGAACGTAAGACAACTGTCAGGTCATCCTGGCAAGCTCTGACCAAGGGCCAGCTTCACTTATATGCCATATCTACTCAAAGCAGGTATCAGCAAATCCATAACCAAAATGGGGCAGGGCATACAAACACATCAGAAAAACTAGAGCTGCACTCCGTAGAGAGCATACCTCCACCAGGCTGAATAGTCTATGTTTTGTATCCCTCTGATAGGCGGGATCTGGATTCGGTGCTGAACCAAACTCTTATCAGCTTGTTCTTGTCACCTAACCAAGCCAGGTGTTGGCCTAGCGGTTAGGGTGCTGGCTTGGGATCCTAGGGTCCTGAATTTGAATCCCGGTCGATTGTTGAATTAACACCAGGGGGATTGATTCAGCCCGTCATCCTTCCGAGGTCGGCAAATTGAGTACCAGCTTGCTTGGATGAATGTGCCGGTGTGTAGCCCGATTTAGAATAGGTACACCGGATCCCTGCGTGTCGTAAGAGGTGACGAAAGGGTTGGCGTCAGGAAGGGCATCCGGCCATAAAAACATTGGCTCAAAAAGGGAACCATGATGATTGTCATGGGGCCCGCAAGGCTAACCCCCACTCTTAGCAGGGGAAATGGCTTTAAAAAGGGATTTTTTTTTTCTTGTCACCTAACTAACTCGTCCACCAAGTTTAGTCATAACTCGTACATAACTTTTAAATATTATATTATCTCTTACATACATAACTACATTACTTTTAAATATCACCTGATCTCTCAATGGTGAAGAATCACTTGAAAATTAAATAATGATCGTATCCGAATCCATATTCAGATCTTCATCGAATCAAATCGTCCTTGTCAGACACCCAATCTCTGCACCAAGTTTTGTCCAAATCCGTCAACAACTTTTTGAGATATCCTGCTATGTATCGTTTTTGGCCCAATCTCCCAATTGTGAAGATTCACTTAAAAAATTCTAGTAGCCGGATCCGGATCTTGACCAAAATCTAATCATTTCGTCCGTGTCACATACCCAACCTCTCCGCCTAATTTCATCTGAATCCGTCCACAACTTTTGGGGATATCTTGTTCACAGACAAGCAAACAGACTGACAGGGGTGAAAACATAACCTCCATCCACCTTCGGTAGCAGAGGTAACAATTATTTTGAAGAAGAACAGACGTTTTCCCTGGTGGAGAAGAAGAACACACGTAGCATTTGTGAAAGATATACAAGAGATGAAATGCTTTCTTAAAATGTATTTTTTAAATAAGAAGCGTTTATATTTATAAATGTAGATTCAATTTGGAGAAAAGAGGGAGGTGGGGTTGGGTGGGATGTAGAACCAGAAGCAGAAGGAAATTCAATAGAATGAGAATCGTTGTGGAGTGAAATATAAAGTTTTTTTGTTTTTTTTGTTCCGATTTTTTTGATGCGATGAGAGGAAAGAGAAACAGGAAGTAGGAAAGGATAGTGTCGAGGAAATAGAAGCAAAATACCCAATAACTGGAGGTTCCAGGGAACCTGAACTCAACTGGTCTATATCAATATGGTTAGAATATGCATAATAGAACCACAAACTATATAGTTTATATGTGCTAAAAATGACAAAAATTGATTTTTCAATATGGCCGCCCTGCCACGCCCATTTTTGGGCGTACAACGCCCAAATGCAATCCCAAACTAGTTTGTCTTAAAGATGCTGCATAACACGTTTCATCAAATTTAATCAATATTTGTGACTTTTAGAGCATAGACGTCGAATTGTTTACAGACGGACGACGGACACACAGACAGACAGACGACAGACGGACGGACGACGGACACTGGGTGTCGACAAAAACTCAGCTGGACATAGTCCAGTTGAGTTAATAAACTCAGAGGTAAAGCAGCTGGGGACACTTTCTATCTGAGGAAGGCCATGACAATACAAAACAAGAGTGAATTAAAAGGAAAGATTTCACGGGACGAAACAACAACACATTGACACACACAAAAGACAACAAATCGGAAAACTCAGGTTTGGTGAGGTGCAAATGATGAGCTCGGATTTCACCATGCACAGGTGAAGAACCCAAACTTTAGGTGGAACATCAAACGTTGCTCCTGAAATGGAAAATCAAAACTGCTGAAGACGACACAGTGAAGTTATAAATCCCAAAACACGGCCACGTGTAACCACAAATTCATGATACCAGACTGAAGAGCAAGAGCAAAGGTTTGGCTCAGATTTTCAAAATGCAACAACCTTCTCAACAACAAGAGAATTGTTAATGAACAGTTTTGCTTTAGAAATCTTAACAAAACTGAATTTGCATGTTTCCTACATCAGGACTGGCTTTTCCTTTTTAAAGTAGCAACACCCATCTCTACGGGAGCGGCCGAGGTGTCATGTTATTATCCGTGTCATTGTTTATATTATTATTTTTTTGTGATAATATTAATATTATTATGCCATTATCATTATTGTTGTTACTTTTGTTATTGGAAGCGGACTTGGAAAAACGCCCCAATAAGCAGCTACCTATACACCTTAACATGGCGACAGCCTGGTGTTGCCTGAACGGTTAAGGTGGCTGCCTTAATATCTTAGGGTCCTGAGTTCGAGCACCTGTCTTGACGTTGAATTAACACCAGGTGGGGTTGACTCAACCTGTCATCCTTCGGAGTTCGGCAAAATGAGTTTTAGCCTTCTGGTAATGGGGTTCTTGCATCAGCGGCACAGCCGCACACCCAGAGAAATGATGCAGCGAGCAGCCGCAGGCCGCGTACAAAACCACCAACATGGCGACAGACAGACACTAAATTGAATATTTTAGTTGTGCAATTTGCAACAGGTTCCATACCTGCTGCTTGCTGTTCATTGTCCAAATTTCTAGCATCATTTTACCAAATGGTTCTGGTTATTGGATTATTTTCCTTGCAGGAAGTATTTTTAGAAAGTTTAAGTTTGGTTTTACACTTTACTACAAACTAGTACACAAGCTGAGTTTGGACGTTTTTCTTTGTGATCTCACGAAAGCTCTCTGTACTCCGTGTGCTTGTCCACAGACCAGACCATCTGACTAGTCATGTACGGCAGGTTCACCTGCAGGATCGCCCTTTCACCTGCCAGGTTGGTTTCCCTCAAGCCGCACTTGGTATGAGAGGTAACCCATGATGTGTATGGGGAAGATGAGTGCATTGTAAATTTGAGGTTTTAAAAATACCAGTATATACATTGCTTCATGGTGCCGTGAATGCATTGACGTGGTATATTTGACTGTCACACCCACATTTTAGCCAGGTAGACATCATGGGTTTAACATAAGTGAATGGCAAGGTCTGCACTTTAAATTTAGGAGTTTTGATGAAGTACAAATGAAGTACACAATGAGTTTTATTGAGAAAGAAAAGCTTCCTTGAAGGGACACTTTCTGTTTAGCCATTCTGACCAAGAATACTGTAGCATGTACAGGCCCATACCAACCACTCAACCACAGCCGACACTGGGACTGTACACATTGAAGCAGATCACTTCCTGAATGACCATGCTCAAATCAATCTGGAAAAAAGCCGTAGCCGAGCAGAAAATGTGCTTTGGACTCCAAGCGCCGTCTAAACCGCCATGCTGGTCATCATCATAGCTAACTCTAATCTTATCCTCAAGGAGATTCCAAACCAACCCAAACATGCCAGGAACCAATCACATGCAACACTCTTTGCAAATATAACCATTCAATAAAGCACATGGAACGAGACGATGATTTTCTGATGATATGCTTGAGAGAATCAAAATCTCTATGCCTAGTCTGAGAGAGCTGGCTCAAGGCCGGCAAGTCTCGCATGTCACTCAAGCAGATTGGCAGGTAGTGCTAGCAGCCATTTCTCTTCAGGACTGATCTCCCATATCTACTGCCGCAGATGTTACCCCATTCGTGATCTTCATCAATGATCTCTCTGACTATCTGAAAAGTCCTCTCTATCTATTTGCTGATGACTGCACCCTCTGCCGTGACATCCCTCATCCTTCAGCCAGGCCGGCTGGAGCCTCTTCAGACCTTGACAAAATCACAAGCTGGTCAAACACTTGGAACATGTCTTTCAATCCTGATAAATCTCTCATTCTCACTATCTCTCTCCAAAAGGACCATATGGCAAACCGTCCTATTCACAGTGGCCTGCAAAAGTATTCACCCCCTCCAAAGTTTTCACATTTTGATGTCACCTGAGCTTATTTCATGACGCTTTCAAATCAAACGTAATATATATAGTAGGCCGTTCAGAAATTATATGGTGTGAAAATTGTTTTTTATTTCAAAAACGCATACCCTCTAATTTTGTGAGGTTGGACATTATGAACAAATGTGACAACTTTCAGGTGGATCAGTATACATTAAGTGACAGCTCAAGTCATATGTATAAATGAAAAAAGAACCAATTTTTCGGAAAACTAGTGATTTAATATAGCTTTCAATGCTTTACTTTTTAAATCATTTAATTACTCAAAAACATATTTTTCAATTAAGAAAATTATAAGTCATATGTCAAATGTTTTCACATGATAGAAACCACTGTCTTTATCATATTAAGTAGATATCATTAGGTTGTGTTGTCCTCAAATAAATGTTTCTTCAGTGGCTTTCTGATCAATTTCCTGTGTTGTTCTACCACTTGGAAGATGAGCTGACGCTGTTCTTCATCATGAGTGAGGGCAAGGTTGAAATCTGTAGCCAACTTTACGGCACGTTCAGCACAATCATTGACCACACGTAGTGCAGAAACTTTTTCTTGGGCAAGAATATCGTCTTGATTCGAGCTCCATGTTTCAGGATCGCTTTTAAGGAACTCCTTTGACAACTTCAGAGCACAGAAGAGATTGAGAGACCTTCTTGTCACAAACTCAGCTAGCTGCCTCCCTTTGAATGCGTGACTGGCAGGAACATGAACGCTTCTCACATCTTCTTTCATCTCAGGCTTTTCTAAGGAGATTACCACATCCTTTTTCACCTCCACTGCAATTTTGTCAGAGAAGAGAACTAAGCCAACCAAATCTTCACTCAAATACCATAGATGACTCCTCAATTTTGACAGAGCCGTCTTGGCAACTTTTTGATCGACTTCAGAGTAGTCTTCCATAGCCTGAAGAAGGTGTAAGTCATTGGAAGGTGCATTGCAAGTATCATTTGCAGTGAACCATGCTTTTACATACAAGGTGACTGTGAAGAGACAAATACGTCTTAGTGACTGGAATTCATGTGCAGATAGCTGAAACTGGTCGCAAAAACAGGATATCCTGAGGCAGTATATGCCTTTAGCCATCCAGCGTGCACGATGGTATGCTCCAGGTGGGCTGAACTTTACATGTCCTTCCACATTATCTCCAAGTGTGATGAGAGCCAGTCTAATGAATTCCAAATAGTCATCTCTTGGCTGTTTGTCCATTAGTTGACTGCGAAGAAAAGTTATTGCAGAGTCGCGATTGTTTTCAAACCAAACCTTCTCACTGCCATCAAGGCTTGTGGCAAGTGATGCAAACTTGCTTGTGTCAATGGAAGTCCAATGCTTCTTAAAGCGACCGGAAATGCCAATTTATGGTCCAGATGCAACAAAGAATGTGTCAAATACAGCTGAAGCAATGATTTCAAATATGTGATGCCGACAAGCCAAAAACAGTAGGCGTTTGTTTAAGGCATTTTGAATGATTGTGATTGCACCCATATGGAGTCCTGTATTTGTGCTTGTTGTGTCAAAACATAATCCAGCAAGCCATTCAGACACACCATCCCATTCATTGATGAACCTAATGACTGCTTCTCCCATCAGGATTCCAGTACCAGATTGAAGTTTTGGAATGCCAAGAAGCTTTTCTACGTCTTTTCCAGATACAACAACAGGCAAACGATCAGCCATTGTACCATCATTGTCTGGCATCAGCTTGCCATCAAAATGTACAACAAGAGGCGTATCAGGCGAAAAGTTTTCCTGAATAGTTTCTCCAATTGACTTGCGGACTGTCCTTCGAGCTTCATAAAGTGAAGTTGTTGACAGTGTCAGTCTGCTTACAGGGACCTCAGCAGCTTTTAGTGCAGGACCAATGATGTGCATTGCTTCACGTGGTGTAGTTCCAGTTCTATCCAAACTTGCTGCAACTAAAGGGTCTTCTACGATGCAACGTTTGTCCAACTTCATAGTCATTGGAGTTGTTGCTCCTGATGTTTCAGGCGTATCGATTTGTTTTGAGAAATATTTGTTAATCTCCACAGGCTCATCATCATTTGCAGATTCTTCACGGTCTGTTGATTGTGATGAATCATCCAGCACTTCATTAGGGTTCATCACCATCTGTTTTTTTGCTTCCTGTTCTTTTTCAATGCGCATCATCTCTTCACCTTGTCGTTTCTGTCGTTTCTCTTCTCGCTTTTTGAACTGCAAGTCTTCTCCGGTCATTATCATCTTCCTGGGTCCTTGTTGATCTTGAAGGAACTGAAAATCCTGTGGAATTTTGATAAGCTGTTCAGAATTAGCATGTGATAGATCAAATAGCTGATTCAGTTTATGGCTAAAATCAGTCTCCAATTGACCCTGCCTCTCCATTCGCCGTGCCTTGTTTTTCCTAAGAAGGACATACTCCTGATAGAAAGCTTTAAGTTTTGCAATTGCATTTGGTTTGTGCTTTGTGGGAATGTTAGCCATATGCCAAAACTGAAGTACATCATCAATGACATTTGAACAGCTTCTTGGAACATCCAGTTTGTTGATCTTCAAATCGAAGTACAGACGACATAATACTTGACGATTGGTGGGTAATTGATTGCCCTCAAGTGCCGGAATCATTTCTCCCAGCAACCAAATGCTGAGAGAATCCCTTGTTTGATAACCTGCTGCAACTGCTGCACTCATCATTGGTTGATTACTGCAAAAAAGGGAAAAAGAGAAACTTTATTTTTATACAAATATCAAATTCTTGCATAATAACATATATAATATGCAATACATTGTATAATGTATAGTGTATACTAATACATAAGCGTTACAACGTATATATATTATATAATAGATACGTTAGCTCATTCAAAACTTTGGGTCTGTTGAGCTGTCACTTAAATTATAATGGATTGACTTGAAATTTTTGCCAGTTGTTTATTACCTGTTTCCTCATGTTTTGAGCACCTATGCATATCAAATTTCAGATTTTTTTTTCTTTTCTGAACACCCTAATATATAGTCTTCATAAACTACTCTAAAGTGATGAAGCTAAACAATGCAGATAAAATGTGAATAAGTTAGAATGTTAGATTAACAGAGAAAAATCAGATGATTCTCAGTTGCATAAGAATTAAAACCTTTGCCTAATTAACCCAAAATCACTTCAGCAGCAAATTATTTGTTTGAAACGTTACAGAACAAGTGTAATGAGTTTCACCTGTGATTTAATCAGTGATTTAACTGAAAAATTAAGCTCCCCCACTTATCTAAGGAGTTTGAAGGTGCCACTCACTTGATCAACCAACACGGCAAACATGAAGACCAAGGAGCTTTCCAAAGAAGTCAGACATAAAGTAGTGGAGAAGCACCAATTGGGAGAGGGTTATAAGAAGATTTCAGTCACTCATTATCCATTTGAGAACAGTGAAATCCATCATTAGGAAGTGAAAGACGTATCATACCACCAGACTCCACCCATATCAGGTCGCTCATCCATACTTAGCAGCCGAGCAAGCAGAAAGCTGGTTTGTGATGTAACTGTAAATCCAATAATGACTTTGAAAGATCTGCAAGGCTCTATGTCCAAGATGGGGGTCTGTTCATTCATCAACAATATCCTGTTCCCTTCACAAAGCTGGGCTCTATGGACAGGTGGCAAGAAAGAAGCCATTACTGAAAAGGACGCATCTAAAAGCTTGTATGATGTTTGCGAAAAAGCATTCTAATTGTACTGCAGGCAAGTGGAGAAAAGTTTTGTGGTTAGACAAGACAAAAATTGAACTTTTTCGTTGAAATTCAAATCGCTATGTCTGGCGCAAGCCGAACACTGCACATCACAGAGCCAACATCATCCCTACTGTCAGGCATGGTGGTAGTATCATGTTATGGGGCTGCTTTTCATCAGCAGGGACTGGCAAGCTTGTTGGGCTAGAAGGGACAATGGATGCTTAAAAGTACAGGAGAATCCTTGATGAAAACCTGCTTGAATCAGCCATTAATCTGAAACTGGGTAGGAGATTCACATATTTCAGCAGGATGTTGATCTGAAGCACAAAGTTAAAGCTACATGGAGTGGCTGAAGAAGAAAATAAATGTTCTTTGAGTGGCCCAGCCAAAATCCTGACTTGAACCCAAGTGAACATTTATGGCGAGACTTGAAGATCTCAGTCCATCGATGATTCACATCAAACTGGGCAGAACTAGAGTAATTTTCACGTGAAGAATGGGAAAAGATTTCACCATCTCACTGTGTGAAGCTGGTGGAGACCGACCCAAAAAGACTCATAGCAGACATTGCTGTAAAAAGTGCTTCCCCAAGTACTGACCTAAGGAGCCGATTACTTTTGTAACCAGATAATTTTGATTTGTACATGTTTTTGCAGGTATTCCTGACATGTAACCTCCTTCAACTATAACAGTGCTCAGTTTCCTCCCTTCAATTATCAATAAAAAAGTTCATTTGGAAAAATTGCTTCTAGATAATTCATAATTCATCTAAATGTGGCATTATTGGTTGGGGTTTGCAGGCCACTGTACTTTATTAACATTCGTTTTGAGGAAGTTCAGGAAATCAAACTCCTGGGTCACACTATCGGCCACAATCTTTCTTCTTCGACAAACCACTTTTCAAAGTTGTCCTCCAAAACCAGTCGCCGACTGGGCACCCTCCATATTTCAAAGTTCTTCCTTGTCAGACCTAAACTCCTATCCACATACAAGGCCTTAATTCACAGCTTGATGGAGTACTGCTCTCACCTCTGGGCTGGTAACCCTGCCACACACCTTGCTCAGCTTGACGCCGTGGAAACCAAGACCTTCAAGTTTATTGGAATCTCCCGCAATGAAGCCGATTCAATTACTTCATCATCACAGACAGGTTGGTGGAGTCTGTCTTCTACCACCTCCTTTCTGGTGTTGCAACCTCTGCTCTTTCTGTGCTTTGTCCCTCCCCCACTCCCCAGGTTTTCCACAGGACACACGCAGTCCACCATCAACCCCTTCTGGTGAAACTCCCAAAATCCTCAGAACCACTGCTCACTTCCACTCATTTGTTCCTCTTTTATCTCCACCTGTGGAATCAACTTCCATATTCTCTTCAATCTCATCGTACCCTTCAAATCTTCAAGACAGCTGTTTACCACCATCTCAGATCATCCCCATCAAACATCATTATTTTTTTCCACCCCCACTAACCTCCCCCCCCCCCCCCCCCCCTCCTCCTCAAATTTCCAGCTTTACCTTCCTGAGAGTTTGCTTCTATAATCCATCTTGTCTTCCCCTACCCCACATTCCTCCCCACACCCATTATGTGTTCAAGTATCACTCTATTTTGTCCTTCAACTCTGCTGTTGGTGTCGTGTCCCCCGTCCCCGTCCCCGTCCCCCTCTCCTATCCTTTTCTTCTGTTGCGTCCTGATCCGTTTAGTGTTATAGCTCTTCCACGAGGATTGATTATATCCCAAAAGAGAATAAACAAAATCCCAGAATGAGATAACATAGACAGAACATGCCATTATTTAATATACAACAAATTATCTCAATAAAACTACTCCCTTTGGCACCACAACCACCATTCACTCTGTACTCACAAGGGAACCAAGCAAGTGGGAGAGGATGGATAACCGGGAACTTATGTCCAGCAGCTGGTGAACCAACATGCAGAGCAGGGCAGATGACAGGACAAGTGGCGCCGAGCAGACTGCAGGGACCAAGCGGCTCCAACAACCAGCCGAGGAAGGCGAAGGCCCAGAGAGACAACGATCAAGATATCTCTGTGCGTTCAGCTCAACGTATTTATCAATTTGCCCCCGCCGATCCCCACTGTTTCCCCTGAGGTGGACTACAGATCAGCCCACGTTCCACCAGATGAGCTCCCGCGGCACGTGTGATGGCAGCACCAGGCCACCAATCAAGGCTCTACGTGCGCATTGGTTTCACAGCCAATCACGGCCCTACGTGGCAAACTGTCCCTGCACTTTTTCACCAGCCTTAAAGAAACCGAATGGCCTGCACCAGCCAAAATGGCCTGTCACATGGTTCGTTGTTATCCATTGTCATCTGCACTGACCTGGCCTCACCTGGTTCTAGACATGGGGGAACATGAAAACAATGCCTTACCCTCTCAATGCACTGTTTTGGACAGTGTTGTGGACCTGGAAATGCAGCAATGCACAACCTATCCTTATACACATGGACCAAATACATCCAACAAGTTCGAAAAAATACACCATTCCTACAACCTTATGGCCTTGTCCACTAACTACCACCCTACCCCATGGATAATAATACTTCATAAAATGACAAGTCTCATGGCAAATATTCACAATTGCTTTATAAATCTATCCATCATCATAAAAAAACCACCTTTAGAGGCCATTTTCCCCGCAAAGCGGGGGTTGGCCTTTTTCGGGAACCGTGGTTGTTGTTGTTTTTTGGTCCCCTTTTTGAAGCAATGTTTTACGGCCGGATGCCCTTCCTGACGCCAACCCTTTTTGCCGCCTTTAACGACAAACAGGGAATTACCAGTGAACTGGTACTCAATTAGCCGACCTCGGAAGGTATGACAGGCTGAGTCAACCCCCCTGGCGTTAATTCAGCGATCGACCGGGATTCGAACCCAGGATCCTAGGATCCTAAGCCGGCACCCTAGCCGCTAGCCCAACACCAGGGTTCATACATCATCATACTGTTTGCTATTATTTTTATATACAAAATCAAGGCTTCTTGAAGAACCAATTGCAGAGATAAAAGTGCAATGTACTGATAGTGAGTGGGGTAACTTGTGGGCGCTACAGCGAGGTGAATGAACACAGATGGCAGAGAGAACTGAAGAAACAGTAACCTGCAAGTAAAAGAGTTGGGTGAGATAAGCTTAATGGGGTAAGATTGTTGGTAGTGAGGTTGGGAATGACATGAGATGGTAGTGCATTTGCAACCAGATGATCTGACGGAAGAGTTCGATTGAAATGCCTCAGATAAGTGGTTGTTCCACAAACGGAGAGAAGAACAAAAGGTGGGCAGCAAGTGTTGTTTTTGAGAGTTAGCCAGATGGAGGTTACTGGAAGAATGTGTACGAGAGAGAGAGAGAGAGAGAGAGAGAGAGAGAGAGAGAGAGAGAGAGAGAGAGAGAGAGAGAGAGAGAGAATGAATGAGAGAGAGAATGAGAGAATAAGATAATAAGATTGTAGGAGAGATGTTTAAAAAAGGGGGGGGGGGGGTGGTGGTGGTGAGGAGCCATAAACCTGTCTGAAATGTGCGGGCAACATGCCTTGTGCATTGACCTCATCACCGGAGATGCCAATAATGCTGAGCTTCAGACTCAACAGAATCCAGGAGAGACATGTGATGCAGGATAGGAGAGAGAGCGATACTTAAATCAGCTATGGACGAGGACCTCACAGGCTGTGAGCAACTCTGATTTAAGGAATGACTGGATTTGGCTGGCTTTGGGATATGGTCAGCCCAGGAAAGTTGATGGCTGATGGTGAGGCTGAGAAGTTAAAGACTGAACCTCTTCCAGTGACTGATAGTAGCCTTCATGGTTGCAGTTATGTATTTTCTTTGGCTGGAAGAGCATGGGAGGAGTTAAGTTGTTTATGTAATCCTAGCCACCTGGGGTAATTGATTAGGTGAGAGCTGATTGGTTATCCCCTCTATTCACATGAGAGATGTGGGTGGGTCTTTGTGTGATTATTATATATATATATATATATATATATATATATATATATATATATATATATATATATATATATATATATATCAAATGAATCCATTTTTAGTTCTCCAACCTTTAATGAGCAAATAAACAACTGCTCGACGTTTCGATCAGCAACACGGATAAACGTGCATCCACTGACCTATCTCAAGACAACAACATGCATTTTAAGGCCATTTTCCCTGCGGGAAAAAGGGGGGGTGGGGGGTGGGGATACTGAACCACCAATCAATGCCCTTCTGGAACAACTCGTGCCATTTAAATTTAAACCGTAAATCAAAACCAAAACCGTTGCACCACTGAAACCACACCTTGGGATGTTACATCAAAACAACCATTAAATCACACATTGAATCAAACAAAACGTAAAATAATTCAAATAAATCGATGAAAAATAAACAATATGATTGGTAATAATTTATATTCTTGGTGACGCAGTTTCTCTGTTACGTTTCTGCATGATAGGGCCAAAAGCCAGTGGTAAATCCAACACTTCCTCTGAACCCATGGGTGATTAACCTTTCGAGTAAACAATTAACGGAATCACAAATTGGTTTATTACAGAAAGGGTTAAACTTTGCGATCACACCACGGTTTATTCCTAATGACGTCATTGTGTCTCGGGTTGAGTCATCCATCACGGAGCTCTCTGACAACATAAAAAACGAGGTGAGGTCACGTGTGGCTTCTCTTTCACTTCGTCCTCTGTGCCCAACCCGTAACGATTCCAATCTGAACTGGGGGCATCGACGGGCTTTACAAGAATTACATGGGATGGATGACTTAGCGATTTTGCCGGCGGACAAAGGACGTGCTGCAGTTTTGATGGATCGGCATGCGTACAATGAGAAGATGCATGACTTGTTGGTGGACACATCGACCTATGAGCAGCTTCCCTCGGATCCAACCAAAAAGGAGGAACGTAGGTTGAACTCGCTGCTCGCTGAAATGAAAAGAGCAGGTCGACTATCGGCGACACATTACAAACAATTATACAGTAGCAGTGGAGTTGCCCCCAGGGCATATGGGCTGCCGAAAGTACACAAGGAAGGGGTTCCTCTACGTCTCATTGTCTCATGCATCAATAGACCATCATATGCTTTGTCTAAGTTTCTTTCTAACATTCTCAGGCACTTGTTGGGAGAAACAGAGCGAACTTTACACAACAGCTCGGATTTTGATAAGAAAGTGAAGCACGTGACCATCAAACCGCACGGATCCATGGTGTCCTTCGATGTGGTGTCTTTGTTTACCAACGTTCCCATAGCTTTGGCGGTCGAGGTGGCCGGGAGGCGGTTATTACAAGACAATTCCTGGAAACAGACGGGTGGCATGTCAAATCACAAAGATGTGTGTCGTCTTCTCAATGCTTGCCTGTCCTCCACGTATTTCATTTTCAACGGGATATATTATAAACAGGTGTTTGGTACCAGGACGAAGGACGGGAACAGTGGTGAGTTTGAGGTGAAGGTGGGAGTGCATCAGGGGTCGGTACTAAGTCCACTACTATTTGTAGCTGTGATGGAGGTGCTGGCTCAGAACGTAAAGGAGGGTTTACCGTGGGAGTTGTTGTATGCAGATGATCTGGTGTTGATTGCAGAAAGTATGGATGGACTGAAGGAGAAGATGAACAAGTGGAAGGAATGTATGGAGTCAAAAGGTCTGAAGGTGAATATTGGAAAAACGAAGGTGATGGCAAGTGGTAAAGCATGTGGTGAGGTGGAAAGAACTGGGAAGTGGCCCTGTGCTGTGTGCAGGAAGGGTGTCGGAGTGAATTCCATTCAATGTACAATGTGCGCTGAGTGGGTTCATCAAAAATGTAGTGGTTTGAGAGGGTCATTAACCAGTGTGGCAGCTACCTTCAAGTGTAAGGTGTGCACAGAGGGAGCTGCAGATGGAGGAAATGTTGAGTTGGATCTTGGAGACGGCGTGAAGCTGGAAGGTGTGAAAACGTTTTGTTAGCTCGGAGACATGCTGAATGGAGAAGGTGGATCAGACTCGGCAACGGTTGCTCGAGTGAGATGTGCATGGAAGAAGTTTCGGGAACTAAGTGGCATGCTGACGAGGAGGGGAGTGTCGTTGAAGCTGAAGGGAAAGGTGTATGCTGCATGTGTGAGACGTGTTATGATTTATGGGAGCGAGACATGGGTAATGAACGTAGAGCAGCAACGAAGGCTGGAAAGGGTTGAAATGCGAATGGTTCGGTGGATGTGTGGAGTATCGTTGAGAGAGAGGAAGACAAATGATGAATTGTGAAAGATGATGGGAATAGAGCCTGTGATTGATGCTGTGAAGAGAAACAGTTTGAGATGGTTTGGTCATGTGTTGAGGAAGGATGAAAGTGACTGGTTGAGAAGAGTGATGGAAATGAATGGAGAAGGAAGTAGAGAACGGGGAAGACCGAGAAAGACTTGGCTAAAGATGGTGGAAGAAGAAATGCGGGCAAGGGGGTTAACAAGGGGGGATGCAGAAAATAGGGCAAAATGGAGAAGATTGTCATGCTAACCCCCGCTCTTGCAGGGAAAATGGCCTTAAAATGCCTGTTGTTGTTTGTTGTTTGGTACCACCATGGGCTTTCCTGTATCTGCTGTGGTGGCAAACATGGTGATGGAGGATTTGGAGGAACGCACCATCCCATCCCTCATTACACAGCCAAGTGTATGGTTTCGTTATGTGGATGACACGTTTGTCATCTGTCCCAGCGAGTCAATTAGTAACATGCATGAGGCTTTTGGGAAGACCTTTCCTACCATGAGTTTCACCCTTGAAAAGGAACGGAATGGATCCATCACCTTCCTGGACACCATGGTGACAAGGGGTCCAAGAGTAAATTTGAACATCACTGTTTACAGGAAACCCACTCACACTGACCGGTACTTAGATTTTGACTCTTGCCATCCCATGGACCACAAACGAGCTGTTGTGCACGCCCTCCTTAAAAGAGCTTGTGATTTACCATCGACAATCAAAGATAAAAGGAAAGAGGTAAAACATCTACAAGATGTACTGAAGACCAATATGTACCCGGACAGATTGTTACCAAAAAGGATGCGATCTTGGCGAAGCCTCGCAACACGTTTCACACAGCTACAACCAAAAGGTTATTGTGCTTTGCCTTTTGTGCCGGGGGTGTCCCAAAGGATTGGCAGAGTGTTCAAATTGGCAGGTGTGAGGGTAAGTTACAAACCTATGTTCACCATGAAACAGGCACTTATGCATGTTAAGGATAAGCTTCCAAGGAATGACTGGGCAGGGGTGGTATACAGGGTTCCCTGTGTTTGTGGGGCTGAATATATTGGTGAGACAGGGAGAACATTAAGACAACGGGTCAATGAGCACCGCAAGGCCTTCGAGTGCAACTATCCAAAGAGATCTGCCATTGCCAAACATGGTCTTAAGGCTGGCCATGTTCCCCTATGGGATAATGCCAGCATTTTGGGGGCAACCCCCAGTAAACAAAGGAGGATTTTGGAGGTATGGCATTTGGAGGAGTCTGTGGTGTCGCTCACAGAGGAGGTGTTGGATTTACCATTAGCTTTTGGCCCTCTCATGCAGAAACGTACCAGAGGAACTGCGTCACTAAGCATATAAATTATTACCAATGATATTGTTTATTTTTCATCGATGTATTTGAATTATGCTACGTTTTGTTTGATTAAGGGTGTAGTACTGGTGAACAGGTGATTTTTTTTTTTTTTTTTTAGCTGAACAGTTTCCTTATAGTCTTATAAACAAGAATCATGCTATTAGAGGTCATAGAAGTACCCCTAATTATTGAAAAATTCAAATTTCAATTCAATTCAATATAATATTTTGCATGAAATTTGTTATAACTTGGGAAATGCATCATTCTTTTGGGCTGAAATTTGGACAGGATATTCAGAATATCATTTCCTTTAAAATGATAAAGGCTTTTGTTTATAGGAGTAGCCATTGTGGATTTATTGAAGGACAACCAAGTTTTATCTGGTAATTGGCATAATTAGCTAATTAGTGAACATTTGACATAATTTCACAAAATCCTCTCATCAGGTAGTAGAGTAACACATGTATAATACATGTACCAAGTTTTGTGTGAAAAGAATGATAGGTGACATAGAAGATAGAAGCAGAAATGTGTTCTTTGTTTCTCCTTGTTTTTTATTGACGGTCTAATTTATGCAAATTATATGCATGTAATATGACAAAGAAGCGTTGAAACTGGTCTGAGTTAAAGCCAAGATTATATCTTTCAAGAAAAACTGAAAATTAGATATTAACTTGACTTTGTTTTTGTGTAAAGGCCTCTCAAAGGTACCGATGTAGTTTTCTCAATTTTTCACCAGTACTACACCCTTAAACGTGTGATTTAATGGTTGTTTTGATGTAACATCCCAAGGTGTGGTTTCAGTGGTGCAACGGTTTTGATGTACGGTTTAAATTTGAATGGCACGAGTTGTTCCAGAAGGGCATTGATTGGTGGTTCAGTGTCCCCACCCCTTTTTCCCTTATATAAGGGAGGGTACAGAGTTGTTTTGCTTTACTCTTGAGAAAGGTCAGTGGATGCACGTTTATCCGTGTTGCTGATCGAAACGTCGAGCAGTTGTTTATTTGCTCATTAAAGGTTGGAGAACTATAAATGGATTCATTTGATTTTAATCCCAACCGCACGTCATTACTTAATATATATACACTACCGGTCAAAAGTTTGAGAACACCTCAATTTTTCCAGTTTTTGTTGAAATTTACGCAGTTTAATGTCTCAATGTACTCTGAAATGAAGCATAGAACAAATAAACAATTGGAGATTAAAAAAAGAAATCATAGAATCATTTTGTTTAACAAAATTTAATCTAAATTTTTGACTCGGCAAAGTAGTCACCTTTTGCAGATATAACCGCCGAACACACTCGTGGCATTCTTTCTACAATGGAAATCAAATATTGTTCAGGAAGTTCTTCCCAACGCTATGGCAGAAGTTCCCACAAATGTGTTGCACTTGTAGGTTGCTTTGCTTTCACCCTTCTGTCCAGTTCATCCCAAACCAGCTCGATGGGGTTTAAGTCTGGAGACTGTGCTGGCCATTCCATGATTTGAAGCCTACCGTCTTGTTCTTTTCCTCAAAGGTAGTTTTGACATAGCCTGGAGGTGTGTTTAGGGTCATTATCTTGCTGTAGGATGAACCCCTGACCAACTAGGCAAAAACCAGAGGGTATTGCATGGCACTGCAAAATGCTGTGGTAGCCCTTTTGGTTCAGGGTGCCAGTCACTGTGCAAGTCGCCGACTCTGGATCCAGCAAAAGAGCCCCAGACCATCACGCTTCCTCCTCCATGTTTGACAGTTGGTGTCACACACTGTTGAACCATCCTTTCGCCTACTCGACGGCGTACAAAAACCCTGCGTGATGAACCAAAGATTTCAAATTTTGATTCATGGTCCATAAGACCTTCTTCCAGTCTTCAGTAGTCCACTGGCGGGGCTTCATGGCCCAGGCAAGCCTCTTTTTCCTATTTTGCCATCTTAGCAATGGCTTTCTTACTGCCACTCGACCTGTCAAACCTGCAGCTCGAAGTCTTCTCTTCGCAGTTGAAACTGAGACTTGCTTACTTCGACCAGTGTTAAGCTGTGCGTGAAGCTGTTGTCCTGTGAGCCGCCTGACACGCAAGCTGTTGACTCTCAGAAACTTGTCTTCTGATTGTGTTGTGGCTTTGGGTCTGCCAGACCTCTTCCTGTCAGAGTTTCCTCCAGTTTCCAATATACTACTTCCTGCAGTGCAATATTGTCCAAATAATGCTTCAGAGGGTGTGATAACAGTCTGTTCCAATACTGCTTTTATACAGACAGGAGGGTTGTAATCAAGTAATCAGCAGGTTGTTGGAACAGGACACCTGTAGGAATTGTTTGCATCAACTTTCAAGGCTTAATTTACTTACATTGCTGCAGAATAGCTGTAAGTTGTTAACCCATTACTTGTTCCCTGAAGAAGGCCTTTTTTTTTTACAATATAACTGTGTAATTTACATTATTTTCCCGTTTTTGCTAACCGAAACTTTTTTTATTTTTTACCTCGAGCAGTTTACTGCTTACCTTTGTACCATTTCAGGTTATTCACTGGACATTAAACTGCGTAAATTTCATTAAAAACTGGAAAAATTGAGGTGTTCTAAAACTTTTGACCGGTAGTGTACATATATATATATATATATATTTTTTTTTGTTACGGCTATGGGTTTCAGGTGTCCCACGAGGGGGAATCCCTGGTTCTCCTCAAACTTACCGGGTCTGAGGCTACCAATCACAAACAACTTCGTACCACGGCAGGTTGCCAGCCAACCTTAAATGCAAATTTGTCCACCACATGGTCCCAGGGTTCTCCGTCTGACCACCGTTTACCTATGCCACGTGGCTTTCCAATCGGGGGACGCGCCCTTAGCTATGCACCAATCATATCTCAAGTGGATCTTAGAGCGGCTGAGCAACCGCTGGTGCATACCGGACTGTAATGAGCCAATCAATTGGAGATTAATTATAACCTTTAACCGAAGTGTGAACAATGCTGGATCAATGGAGGAAATGACAGACATGGACAGACTGAAAAGGAACGCTAACAAGAGACGTATTGTTTATAAAAAACAGGGACAATCTTAAATGTGGGATCATACAAGAAAAAAGGGGGGGAAGGAACTCGAGCACTAAAATGTGCAGGATGTGGGAATGGGGGGGGGGGGGGGGGGGGAGAGATGGAGGAGGGAGGAAGGAAGGGGTACATGCAAAGTGAACAACGGAGGAATGCAGATTCAAAATGTACAAGCAATCACAAGCAATGGAAAATGCAGCGATATTTACAAAGCAAAGGAAATGGACTCGTAGACTTAATCCTATGCCTTACCTACCGGATATACACAAATACATTGTACCCATCCGCGGAGGGAGACAAGACAGAAAGAGGTGAGCCTCATGTTCACAAGGCGGAGGCCTCAACACAGTTCTTACAATTCTTGCATCCACACAATTCCTTGCAAGATAATCCAGACATGCAGCAGGAACATCATTGCCCTTCACAGCACGATTTTGCATAGATGCAGTGTACACCTTCCAGTGTAGTATTGGGTGTGTGGTTCTGTGTCATCCATTGGATAAGTAGCTCCTTATTGATTGCAGCCGTCCGTGCTCTTCGGGCGAGGGGGCGCCAATATTTGCTTGTGATGCTCGATGGCAAATCACTGTCTGATATGGCAAACGTCTGGCATGCAGTACCAGCGCATCCTTCATAGAAGGTAAATTCTGCTCACATGGTGAGGACAAGGCACGGTAAACCCTGTAGTGGGTCTCGATGTCCTCCCACGTCAGGAATCCATAAATGTGGGCACATTAATCGTTTAAGTTGATGAATGAGGAGGTCACTCAGAATGAACTCCTCTCTAAGTGCAGAAAATATTTTCTGGAACTCCTCTGAATCCCTCAGCAATGCCAACACGTTATTTTTGCCTTTTCCGTGAAAGCACTGGTGGTGTCACATCCAGTGTACACATGAAGGCCAACCAAAACACTTTCAAAACGCCCTCTCCTAATGAATGAGTGAGCATGTCCAGATCAAAGACATGCATTCGGTTCTTCACACCAGTGGAGAACAAGAGATGGCAGGTTAGAGCATGACTGAGGAATACAGAGATTACCGCAACATCTGAGTTGGGGCTGTGGGTAATCACGGTGCAGAAAACGCTGCTGGAATGCCTCGCGTTCAGAAACAAGCGAGTGGCTGCCCCCTTCGTGATCAGATTTCAGTTCTTCAATCATTTTCACAGTTGCCGTCTAACCGTGAATATCCATTCGGTGGCAGTGAGCCATGTGTGATGAACACACAAGCATCACCTTGAATGACGCGGTCCATGGATGCCCACTGACGGAACAAAAACTCGACGAAGTCCTCTTTATTCATCCCGTTTGTGAGATACCTTTTCCATTGAATGGGGAGCTTCCAATTCTCATTTGTTTCGCCCATTCCATCAGCACAACAAGCTCTCTCGTTCTGGATACTTGTGCTGTGAATATTTGGCGGTGACAAAGTCCACGCGGGTGCTGTGAAACTTTTTAAGCGAGGTCCAGAACTCGCCTGAGTACACCTTCAGCCAAAGAGCGAAAGGTATCGTGAACGTAACGCATTTGGTGGATTAGACCCATACCATCGATGATGAGTGCACACTTTTCAGGTAGAACCGATAATAAGCAGTTCGGTGACATGCTCTCGACCACATCAAGGAGAGCAGCTTTGATCGTCTTCGCAAGGCGTCCGTCAACTGTGGCAAGCGGCATGGACGCAGGAGATAGGAAAAAACACAAAACCGAGCGTAGGTCGAGTCAAACCCTCTAGTCTGAGCAATGATTAGCATCCGTGTGAGAAACCGAGTAATTTCCTAGCACTACATCCTTAGCAGACGTAGTCATAGACTTCGATGCATGCGTGAATGTCTTCAATTTGTTGGCTTTGATAGTGGCAAAGAAATTGTCTGCTAAACTCGAACACAGCACGACTCTTGGACACAACCCAACTCTCCTCCACACAGCAGGACTCGGTTAGACACAGCAGGACTCTCTTGTGCACAGATTCTCTGGACCGTGAAATAATGTACACTGTTAGTCCAGTGAATGGTGGATTGGGATGAAACGACTGATGCTTCAGCTGGTGGCCTAATATTGTTTTGTTTTCCCCACCCTTTGTCAAAAAAGATGGGGGGGATATTGTAATCGGCTATGTCTGTCTGTCCATCAAGCTATCTCCTCCCAAATGGCTGGGCAGAAATTCACCAAACTTGGTAGTTATGATGGGCACGTGGCACGAAGGTGCAAGACTATCATTTTTGGCACTGCCCACTGGGAACCTTTTGCCATCTTTTAGCTTCACTTTTTTTTTCTTTTTTTTTTTTCCATCTACAAGATCGAGGCTCGTGAAAGAGCTAACATTAATCACAAAAAAAATCAAACCGACACATAAAACACAAAATAAGGGGAGTGGTAGACAAGATGGGGAGAGAAGGGGAAGGACACAAACACAACATTTGAGAGCAGGGACATCGAGAGAACTGTGGGAGGGAGAGGGCTTGGGGGGGAGGTGGGAGAGGTATAAAACATATGGACACTGCAAGGACTTCCAGGAAAGAAGTTGGTATTTCAAAAAAGTGGGTCTGTGGTGAATTAGCGGGGGTAGAAAAGATCAAGGTTTTGGAAGGGGGAAGATAAGAGATGGTGGTGAACAGCTGTTTTAAAGACCTGGAGGGAGGAGAGGGATTGAAGGGAGTGGGGGAGTTTGTTCCAGAGGCGGGAGAAAAGGGGAATGAAAGAGTGAAGGTGAGCAGAGAGTCTTGATTTTGGCAGTTTAACCATAAGAGGGTTGCAGGCAGATCTTGTGCGACCTGTAGGAATATTTGGGGGACAGAGCAGAGAGAGAGCTGGGAGAGCAAGGCCGGAGAGGAGTCGGTAGAAGACAGAAAGAGCACCATAGTCCATGGGCTGGGGTGGTTTCTGTGTGACTTATATGTGCCCTAAGTTTCTCTTCATATTATTGAAGTAGACCATGTGGGACATCAAAAAAGTGAGGGTGGACATCTGGGAGCGTGGTCGGATTTGAGAAAATGACGTCACAATATCAAGCTTTTGCGTTTATGAGGCGACCAAAAATTTGGGGTAGGGGAAACTAAAATGCTTATAACGCCACAACCATACATGATATAACTGCAAACTACCATTCAAAATATTTGTTTTTATTCACTCTACATGTGACAATATGTAATTATCTGATTATTATGCAAATTTGCTGTCCAGAGGTCAAAAGGTCATGGAAATCGGGGGTTGCTTAAAATCTGACCCACCGGAAGAAAAATGTGAGTTACAGGCTGCCTGTACTACTTGAGAATGTTTGCTGGCTGTCAGAGGTTGCCAAGACATATCTCTATCACATGATATGCATTGTATAAGAATTAACTCTTTTGTAACGTAAGCATCAACTTTGATAAATGGTGCTATTTCAGAAAAGCTGATTTTCCTTTGCAGCGGAAGACACATGCCACAAAATAAAGTAATCGAACATTTTCATCAGTATGAATATGATCTATCACCAACTACTTATTTCTTTAAGCCTAAATATCACTTAATTTACTACTTTCTTACCTATATTCCCATGTCGTTAACCCACTAAGTCCTGAAACAACCACCTGTAGAGGGGGGGGGGGGGGAGGGGGGGGGTTCGGAACATCCTTAGTCCATTCAGCAAAAATAAACTGCTGAATTTGCTCAGTTTTAGTAATAGTCTAGGTTTTTATATCCAAATGAAGGTATACTGCTGACTGTAGTCACTATTCCAAATCATGCCAATTTGATAATGGGAGAAGGAATACATGTAGATGCCAGGAGTACATTTCCACGCAGCTGTAAGTGTCACATATGAGTTCTGTTCGGTTTTAGATACAACCAGCTGTATTTTTACAGCAAACATTCTCGTCTCCCATACCTTGGCACTTGCAGAACTTGCAACAATGCAGGTCACTCTTTCGACATGTATATCTCTCTGTCGCACATTTCAAGCAAGAACAGTGCACAGCATATTCCTCGGGAATGGGTCTGATGGCCTTATCTGGATGGAGAAGTTCATCTTCCTCTTCAAATCCGTATAGGAGAGGATTCAACTCAGTCGTATTTGCAGAGAGAATTGATGTCATCACATATGTAGCATAATATGCCCTTAGAATATGGGCCTTTATGGCATGGCTTGTAGGTGGCAACTTCTCGAGTGGGGTTTTGCTGTGGTGATAATTATGATCCCTGAGTTCATCCATTGTTGTGCAGGTAGTTCCATTCTTTAGGACTTTCACTAGATATGATTCTGCTCTCAACTTCATCGTCAGAAGGTCCATTTTGGCTACAACCAAATCCTTGAAGGTAGTCTACTGGGTTTGCTTTAAGGGCCGCTTGCTTTGTGCCAACCTTGCTGGTGTAATCACACCCAGTGAGCACAGTGGGAAGGACTTTGCATAGGTCAGGCCCTTTATCTGACGCAAGAGAATGTATTGGAATATATTTGGTAGAGTTTCCACTGCCAGCTTTCAACCACAGTTCATAAAGGCCCTTTTCATGCAGTACATCCCAGTAAAAGAGCAACAGCACAAATACATCAGTGTCTGGGGACAACACCACTAGTCGTTGTATTCCGTGCTCCACAGCATGTAAGGCGTGGGGTATAATTCGTGTATCTGCTTCCTCTATATCAATGCAGAGTTCTGGAATGTCCCTGCAATAGCCATCACAACAGGAAAGACATGGGACTTCGACAGATTCACTTGAAAAGCCACTCACAAATACCTTCAGGTTTGAAGGGATCTCTCGCGCGTGCTTTATGGCTGTCTGGTGCAGTAAAATCTCAAGATTATGCTTGTTCCTGTTAGCTGGCCAGAACCGCTCCATCTGAACCGGTAAAGGTGTATCTTCACTGACTGCATTCAGTTCAATCGGAGAGATGGTTTCTCGTCGCTTTCTTTCCGAGTTTTTGATTGAAATGTCAAAGTATGAATGAAAGATACAATCTATTCGATCAGCTCCCTTTGCAGATCTCTGTATGTAGTCTACAATGCCTCCACTAAATTCACCGAAGTTAGTAAATTCTTTGGCAGTCATCTTCCTTACATTAGCCATGACATCCGCTATATACCCAACCTGCATGTCTTTTGAATCATCCAGAACATCAATTGAATGTTTCTTTGCAATCTCAATCTTTGCAATCTTTGCAATTGCAACATGGTCATTTCGTTCTGCAGTAGCCTCACGTATTCGTTTCCGCCCATGTTCAGTGCTTGTGGGGTTTTTTTCTTTCGAAGATTGGCAAATGATGCATTTATCAAGATCAAGGTATTCACTGTCTCCAGCTCCACCAACCAAGCTGACACCAGTGTTCTGCATCTCATCTGAAACAAACCAGAAGGGCATTCCATGAACATGGGTGATGGCAGCATTATTGTAAGTCGTAACACACCTGAAAGGCATACATAATCTGACATCTTGGCAGGATAAATCAACTTTCAGCCCTCTGAAAGCTGTCTGGTGATAAACACGCTATTGGGATAATGAAGATCGGACAGACGTTTAGTTAGTCTTGCGTTGGGCAGGCGGCGTTACTGCTCGACCATTTGCGAGCCTGTTTACATTCCTGTACTTGATGGGGTATGCATGTGTGCACTGGTGTGTAGTGAAGGCTGATTATACTACTGATTTTGTTTAAGCCTTTCTGTAGATAAAAACACCTACCACATGTAGTCTGTGCGTTAAAACATGAGAACTGTCTGTCAAATTGAAGATTGTAATGTTGATTCAATTTTTACTTTCACTTTCACCCATGAGGAAATGCACTTATACAGTGCTGCCACCAAGCTGTCAATACTAGAATCGGTGGTAGTGCCCTCGAACAGAACCACGTGGAACTACTCTATTGTGGGAATCCAAAGAAGCCTCAAATGACTGGAGATAATGAGAACTGACTAGAAATAGAGGACTCAACCTCTGCCCATTTTAAAACAACTGAAATAAAAGGGTTAAATGGTTCATCGTTGTCAGAAATAGCAAGAAGTCATTTCCTCTGGGTCTTCTGCTGATATGTATAGAAATAATCTAAAAGAGGTTTACAAAACAATCACCAACCTGTATGGGATGAATAATGTACACTTAGACGATGGAAAAACTGGAATTTCTGACATGTCTGAAATAGCACCATTTACCAAAGTTGATCCCTGGTGTTGGGCTAGCGGTTAGGGTGCCGGCTTAGGATACCAAGGATCCTGGGTTCGAATCCCGGTCGATCGCTGAATTAACGCCAGGGGCGTTGACTCAGCCTGTCATCCTTCCGAGGTCGGCAAATTGAGTACCAGTACACTGGTAATTCCCTGTTTGTCGTAAAAAGGCGACAAACAGGGTTGGCGGCAGGAAGGGCATCCGGCCGTAAAACATTGCTTCAAAAAGGGGACCAAAAAACAACAACAACCACGGTCCCCGAAAAGGCCAACCCCCGCTTTGCGGGGAAAAAATGGCCTCTAAACGGTGGTTTTTATCAAAGTTGATGTTTACGTTACAAAAGGGTTAATTCTTATACAATGCATTTCATGTGATAGAGATATGTCTTGGCAACCTCTGACAGCCAGCAAACATTCTCAAGTAGTACAGGCAGCCTGTAACTCACATTTTTCTTCCGGTGGGTCAGATTTTAAGCAACCCCCGATTTCCATGACCTTTTGACCTCTGGACAGCAAATTTGCATAATAATCAGATAATTACATATTGTCACATGTAGAGTGAATAAAAACAAATATTTTGAATGGTAGTTTGCAGTTATATCATGTATGGTTGTGGCGTTATAAGCATTTTAGTTTCCCCTACCCCAAATTTTTGGTCGCCTCATGAACGCAAAAGCTTGATATTGTGACGTCATTTTCTCAAATCCGACCAGGCTCCCAGACGTCCACCCTCACTTTTTTGATGTCCCACGTGGTCTACTTCAATAATATGAAGAGAAACCTAGGGCACATAAAAGTCACACAGAAACCACCCCAGCCTATGGACTACCAACCTGGCACACTACTTTAGGTGGGAAGCGTGGGGATCTGCGATGGCATGCCATCGACTTTGCTCTGGTTTTGTTTATTGCCAATTTCTTAACCTCATGTACATTTTCATGATCACCACCACCCAGCCATTGACTCGATGAAAGTAGATGGCACCACAGAATAACGGAAATTGTTAAATTTGAAGTAGTCTCTGGGCTGACCCAGATAATTTGGTACATTGGGTGAATAGGTAGATGGAGGAGTAAATAAATACAGGTGGAAGTTGGTAAAGGACGAAGTGGGTGAATAGGTACGGGGGAGCAGAGAGGAAAAGTCAGTGAAGGGATAGAGTAGGTTTGCAGGCGTTAGCTGCAGTAGGCCAGGTATTAATTAAATATTTTCGTGTTTGCATGTTTCTTGGCAGCAGCTTTCTTGATCGAGTCTTGGACATGTTTCGATAGAGGAGGATCTTTACCAATTGCCATTGTTGTATAAACAGTATTCTTCGATGAATTTCTGTCTTTGCAGTCAATCGTCATTTGGACGAATACACAAGAGCAAAGCCAAACCGATGTTCGTCTACTTGATGCATGGACAATACCTAGAATTTCACAGTGTAGGGTAGTAATATTCCATGTAAAGTATCAACTGTTGAGGAAAAAAACATGGAAAGTTGACATAAATCTGGAACATATCTGAAGTGGAGTTGAGCATGATTTTCATCGTGGTGTGGCTAGGTTTAAAAGAATTAAAAAGAAGGCCATTTGTGCACACAGATCAGACTGATTTGATGATGGCGTGACATGAAGCAGCTCTGTCTGTGTGTATTTTGCATCACGTTTTTGTTCACCCGTTTCAGACGTGCAATCTCGGGTTTGCTACGCAAGAGCGCCTGAAAGCACATGCCACTCGCCACCAAGCTAAGGTACCATGCGGGGTATGTGGCAAACTCCTTACCGCGGCCTACGTGCCGAGCCACATGAAACTCCACAGCAACCGGCTGGCAAAAGCTCTCAAAGGTAAGGCCACAAGCACTATCTGAGGATTTGCTTTTTGAGATTCTTCAAATGATACGCGAGGGCCGTACGGAAAGTCATGAGCACGTTTATTGTGCAGTAAAACTAAGGTACATGTCAATAGTAACTGGACATCATATTACTTTTGGACATAAATCTCCAGAACCATCCACGCATTTCTGCCAGCGCTGTATGAGCTTAAAGTGTGTAATCCACTGATGTTGGTTCAGCCCTCGTATACACGAGATGGCCCGTTACAGTTGATGCCTGAAAGCCTACTCCCTTCAATTGATTCACTTGGCAACCGATCCCCCCCATTCTACTCTACACATTTCCCTCAAAGCCTTCATCCACTCAGACTTATCCCACTGCCTTCTTTACGCCTTCACATACATACACAACCCAATCACCCACTACCCTCAATCCCTTCATCCACTCCCATCCGTATCCCTTCTCTCACTACCTTTTCTACCCCTTCATCCCTAAGCACAAGCTACAGCTTAGCTAATTAGCTTCAGCTGTGCAAATAAGTTAAATAAACAAACTCCTTGAATGATCATGATAATTTATGGTCTCTAAGGTTTTCCTGCAGATAAGTGCTATTTTATTTTATTATGACTTGTAATACCCACTCCAACCAGAAGCGGCGCTACATGATACACATTTACATAGAGAACTTCGTCACCACTCACGCCAAAACAAATGAGGCTATGAATATCTTTTAACCACCAGAAATGTTCACGGGTACACACAGAGTACAACCACCAAGTTTGAACTCAACGTGCCCAGCAGTTTAGGAGTGCATACAAGACAGAGATGGTTATCTTTGCATGTGATATGAGGTGCACCGGAAAGTAATGCCATTTTTCAAAGAGGAATACACAGATTTAAAAAAACAACATTACTTTCTGGTACATCATATATATTCTAGCGCTGTATACAACCACCTTTAGAGGCCATTTTTCCCTGCAGAGCAGGGGTCGGCCTTTTTCGGGCACCGTGGTCCCCTTTTTGAAGCAATGTTTTACGGCCAGATGCCTTTCCTGCCACCAACCCTGTCAGTCGCCTCTTGTGACACAGGGAATTACCAGTGAACTGGTAATCAAATTTGCCGACCTCGGAAGGATGACAGGCTGAGTCTAACCCCCCTGGCATTAATTCAGCGATTGACCGGGATTCGAACCCAGGATCCTAGGATCCCAAACCGGCACCCTAACCGCTAAGCCAACACCAGGCTGTATATACACTGTATATATCTGTCATCCTTCCGAGGTCGGCAAATTGAGTACCAGCTTGCTGGGACGAACGTGCCGGTGTGTGCCCTGGTTTAGAATAGGTACACCGTATCCCTGCGTGTCATAAGAGGCGACGAAAGGTTTGGTGTCAGGAAGGGCATCCGGCCATAAAAACATTGCCTCAAAAAGGGAACCATGATGATCGTCATGGGGCCCGCAAGGCTAACCCCCGCTTTATCAGGGAAAAATGGCCTTAAAAAGGGAATTGTATATTGTTGTTTGATATATATACATACACACACACACGTGTATATATATATATATATATATATATATACATACATACATACACACAAAGATTTGCGGTTGGGAGTAAATCCAAATGACTCCATGGTAAATCTCCAACCTTTAATTGAACAAACAATGACTCAACGTTTCGATTAACAACATGTGACAAAGCCACACGCTTCCGTTAATCTTCCTCAAGAGTGATAAAATCATCTCAACATCCCCTTATATGCAAAGTGGGCGGGGTATATGCAAAGTGGGGTGGGCAAAGCTGGACAGCCAATGAAACCGTATCACACCGCTCTCGTGAACTAAGAACGTTACTGACCAAATTCAAAAATCAACCGCATATTAACGGCTCAAAATAATCCTGTAAGCAATGCTGGATTATAACTCATGTTTAGAAAATCAGGAACAATCATTACATTTAATTAAAAGTTAAACTTGTAAACAATTAAATTGTAAATTAAATTAAAACTGTAAATATATTAAAGCAAAAAATTTTAAGATAAAATAAAATTGCCATAATATCAAGATCATCACATGTGGCCCTATGCGGTAAAGGGGAATGCGGGAAGGAGGGGGGTTATGGGGGGGATAAAATGGGGGGGGGGAACCAGAGGGGGGGTGGAAGCGGAGGGGGGGGGGTTGGGAGAGGGGTGGTTTGGAGGGAGGAGGGGGAGGGGGCAAATTGTCCGAATAGAAACCTTGTGTGATATATTATGTGGACTCGTTGTTCAAAGTACGGAATGCCTGCTTCGTTTACACAAGAGTGGGTCAAACGCTACCGGTAAGTCAACTACCTCTTGTGTGATCGAGGTAACAGTTTCTTCTGTGTGCCAAGCCTCCAAAACACGTCTTCTGTTTCTGTTGGGTGTGGAACCCAAAATATTAACCCTATCCCATAAAGGTGTGTGGCCTTCCTTAAGGCCGTGTTTGGCAATAGCAGATCTGCTGGGATAATTACATTCAAATGCTTTTTGGTGTTCAGCAATACGTTGACCTAAGGTCCTCCCGGTTTCACCCACATACTCGGCTCCACAACCACAGGGCACTACGTATACCACCCCTGACCTATCCTTCCTCGGAAGCTTGTCCTTGACCCTCATAAGGGTGAAAACCGGTGTGAAACTCACCCTCACTCCTGCCGACTTGAAAATTCTGCCGACCCTTTGTGAAACCCCCGGTACAAAAGGGAGAACACACAAACCCTTTGGTTGTTCTCTCGGTCTCAGCCTGTTGTGCGGGGAAGCCCTTATCGTTTTCCTGTTGGGTAGCAAGCTGTCAGGATAACCATTTGCCCTCAACACATTTTGAAGATGGTCCACCTCACTCATCTTGTCTTCAAAGGTAGATGGTAAATCACGTGCTCTTTTTGAGAGGGTGTGCACCACCGATCTTTTGTGTTCCATTTGATGGCAAGAATTGAAATCAAGGTAGCGATCAGTGTGTGTTGGTTTTCTGTACACGTTACCTTTAAGGCTCCTTTGGGATCCCTTGCTACGAGTGTATCCAGGAAGGGAAGGGCTCCATTTTTCTCCTCTTCAATGGTGAAATTGATGGAGGAAAAAGTTTTATTTATGGTCTCATGTATGATGCCCACCTCATCAGAGTGACAGATGACAAATGTGTCATCCACGTACCGGAACCAAACACGTGGTTGCACGAACAGGGCTGGAATGGTGCGTTCCTCCAAATCCTCCATCACCATGTTGGCAATCACAGCCGATACCGGGGAACCCATAATGGCCTGCTTGTAATATACCTCATTAAATACATAGTAGGTGGAAGAGAGGCAGGTAGAAAGCATGTCACAGACGTCCATCGGGCTTAAAGCTCCCGCAGTCTCTTTCCATCGATCATCTTCCATCAAACGCCGGTTTTCCACCTCAATCGCCAGGGCTATGGGCACGTTGGTAAATAAAGACACAACATCAAATGAAACCATGGTCTTGTGTGCTTCGATGGTGAGCTGCTTCACTCTTTCAGCAAATGCTGTGCTGAAAATTGAATTCAGTTTTAATTTAATTGTTTACAAGTTTAACTTTTAATTAAATGTAATGATTGTTCCTGATTTTCTAAACACTTGAGTTATAATCCAGCATTGCTTACAGGATTATTTTGAGCCGTTAGTATGCGGTTGATTTTTGAATTTGGTCAGTAACGTCTCCGTTCACGAGAGCGGTGTGATACGGTTTCATTGGCTGTCCAGCTTTGCCCACCCCACTTTGCATATACCCCGCCCACTTTGCATATAAGGGGATGTTGAGATGATTTTATCACTCTTGAGGAAGATTAACGGAGGCGTGTGGCTTTGTCGCATGTTGTTAATCGAAACGTTGAGTCATTGTTTGTTCAATTAAAGGTTGGAGATCTTACCATGGAGTCATATATATATACAGTGTGTGTATATATATATATATATATATATATATATATATATATATATATATACGTATATATATATATATATATATATATATATATATATATATATATATATATATAACTGTAAGAAATAGTAGAAACTCCAAAGTACGAGCAGGGCGTCTCATTTGTATTGAATAAATAATCGTTAGATTAAATAAGACGCGGACGTAGCTTCAGGACGTCGATCTTTAATTGTCGACAAGCTTTCGACCAACAAAGGTCTTCTTCTGAGTCTACAAAAACAGCAGCCATGTATATCAGTCAAGTATGTATGGTGATATGTGTGTGAGATGTGTGATGTGTGTAGAAAATGCATACAGAAGGAAGAGCCACGCCAAAGTTCACTCACCGGCCCTAAGTTCAACGGAAGTGACCGTTTGCGTTACAGTTAGGGTGCACGTGCATATACAAATATAGAGATATACATACATAAACACACAAGCATATATTCATATCCCATTTATATTCATATAATATATTTATATATTTATATAAATGACATATAAAGGTAGAATGAATGAATGAATGAATGATGAATGAATGAATGAATGAATGGGTTACGGTTAACAATTTGATTGGGTTGATGTGGGAACATGCTTTAGTCATCAAAATTTATGCCATGAGGGACTTTTGTCCGAAGTTTGTGTATCCAAAAGGACTCACGTTTCAGAATCGTGGTGTGTGAACGATTTGTGATTGATTCAATGGCAGAGATCTGAATGTCATTTATAGAGTGATCCGGTTGATTAAAGTGTATCGTGTAAGGTAGAGATTTGCCCTGACTGGTGTGGAAGTTATTGATTTCTGACCGGGTGTTATTAAATCGTGTGTAGAGTGTATTTTCAGTTTTTCTGTTACATATTGTTACAGACGTGGCTTGGATGTTATTTACCGAGCGGTTTTATGGTATGACCACGTCTGCACAAGTTACCCGATTGTGCCCGAACGTTGACTAGTCGCGCGATGCTGGCTCAATAAGAAAAAGAAGACACCCGGCTGGATTACAATAACACAATACGACACCAATGTTTCAATTCTCAAGACCTCCGGAGGAGATTATATTCGTACGGAAAGGTCAGATTACAGGGGCTAGAGGTATAATCACAGAAAGACAGGCACTTAGACACACTCTTATATTAACCCCGGACAGACGACAGACAAATGGGACAACGGCTGACTCACACGGGGGTTGATGACAGGAAAGCGGGTATCGATGGCTCCAGGTCCTCCTGGGCTCGGGGCAGGGTACAGTACGGTCCGGTCCGGTCCAAAGATGCGGGGAGGTATCGTCGCGCTGGGGGTGGCGGTGGCTTCTCTCTCCAAGCTGAGGCGCATCTGTCATCACATCCGGCGCGGGGCCGCGTATATCCGGCGGGGAGTGACACGCCCTCGGCTCGTTAGCTCCGCCCCAGATGGAATCGGCACGTTGCTTCTCATTGGGTGCGTGGGGGGGTTACTGGCTCCGCCCCTGACGAGGAGCTGACAGCCAGCCCCTTCGGGGTAACGCCGTGGAGCGCATGGTCATGGCGGGTAACCGAGCCGGTGTGAGGACGCACACTCCCCGCCCCTCTGTTGTTGTAGTCGTAGTGGTAGTTGTAATTGTTGTTGTAGTTGTTGTTATTGTTGTTGTTTGGGGAAGAAGATGGGAGGAGGTATGGGAAAGGTCCTAAACTCACTACTGATGCCATATAATCACATTCTGGTGCAACGAAGAGTCATAATTAATGGAAACGAGGCCTTAACTGACATAGATTAAGAATAACTAGGAAGATGTCCGAAAGTTGTCTACGTGTGGTGCGGTGGACCTGGGCACGACATTTAATGGGGGAATAAGGGGAAGGTCGGCTCTACTGATTGTTGTTTACATGCAATGGGACTAGGGAATGGGGGATTGGGGAAAGTTGGGGAGTATTGGAGAAAATAGGGGAATATTTACAAGCGGATATGGAGGCCAAATTCCATATTCGCAACATTGCACCCTTCTCTACCCTCGAGGCGTCCCGACCCGATAAATTTTTACCTACTTTAGTGTGGCACGCAATGTAGTTCCCTCTACTATTAACTCTACCCTGAGTGCGACAGTTTTACAGATATTCACAAATGAGTAAATATGTCCCCCTGCGACGTTGCACCCTTCTCCTCACAGAAACACACCCACAGGATAACCGAATCCGGAAAGAATCCTCAAACTAAACATACAGCCGGTAGGGAGCATTATTTACAAGATTACGCTGATATCTACACTACGATCCAGGACCTGTTTTTGGAGGAACACATGCAGATGTTATGCATAGAGAGAGCGCGCTTGCCAGCATCGATACACCAACCCACGAGTGCTCTGTGGCCAACGGCCTTTAATAACGTGCAGAGCACCCCGTCCCAGCATCAAAAGCACCACCCCACCGCCAATCGGTGCAGTCACCATTGTTCATTGGAATAAAAATAAATTCGACAACCCCTAACCCTGCAGGTGTCTCTTGCTCTTCGTGTGGCCTTCAGTGGTGTTAATTAACAGTGGTTCACCTTTATGGCATAGGTGCCACGTTGACCCATAGGTCCATCCCCGGGTGGTGCTTGGCCGCAAACGAACTGCGGTCCATTGTGGGTGGCCACAAACATTGCGGTCCATATGGTGTATCGATCCCGGCAGCAAACAGCGAAAGTGCAGGCCCACAACTGCGCAGCCAGCACCTCTCTCTCCTCTCTCTCTACCCCAAAGCCAGATCCTCGGAGGTGGGAGACAAAAGAAGAACCAAGTGAGTAAGGTGGTAAGGGCGCAAAAGTGCACGCAATATAAGGTAATGCACACTGGGGGCACATGGGAACCAGGTGAGACAGGTACGTTCCTATCGTACGCCCCCCCCCCCAACCAGGTAACCTACATGGCCCCTCCCTTACCCCTTACTGTATCCACACAACACAACACTACCCATAAACATCTACTTTACAAATCAACAAACATCCCTACTGTCTTCCCCGTTCCTCCCATAAACCAAATTCGTCTTCTCTCCCTCCTAACCAATCAAATTTGCCATTTTCAACTCTCATCAAAATTTGCCATTTTCAACTCAACATCAAAATTTGCCATTACCAATTCATCATCAGTCCCTCCTAGGGAGGGAGAGATGGAATCACCCCAATGTCTCATCCACGTCGTGATGCGTCTCACAAATCCTCACAGCAATCTCATTTCCTGCACAAAACAAAGAAAACACAGGTGTGGAGTCATCATCATCACCACAGGTAAGTGGCTGCGTATGGTGCGACAGGTTCATCAATCCTAACTATCTCCGAAATGACTTTAACAACTTTACACTACCCGGGGTCTTTCTCCGGCCAAACCATTGGCCCTCTTACACTATGGGTTCTAAAAACCAATTCCCATTGGCCAAACTGTGGTGCTCTTCAATTTGGGGTCTCACTCCCCCGATTCATCTCCCGGTGCCCTCGTACAATTTCTGGGCTGCGACGTGTACCTCTCCCAGTGGGTCTACCCACCTGCACACCTCCACCACTGCAGTTGCCTCCGAGCTTACCTGCTCCTTACCCTAACCTAACTACCAGGGGAAGGCCCTCTGGCTCTCTCCCCACTCCGTGCCCTCTCTGGCACTGGGCTGCCCGATCCACACCCGGGATCCTCAGGCACCCACTCACAACTACCGGCTCCCAGAGCCCACCTGCGGCCTCACCTGGCCGACATCCTCACAGTGGTGGAGTGCCCAACCAACTACACACACTAACAGGCTACACGCCCAGCCATTTCCACAACACTAATGCACCCATTCACAACACCATTCTGCAACCGCACCACAAATGCCAATATCCAACCACAATTTACCTGCACCCTCTACCTAACACTTACACTACCCGCCCCGGGTGCTCGTGAAAGGGGTCCACTCTTCCCCCATCCACACCTTCGCACCATGCACACCACTCCGTACCACTCACTCCAACTCTCTCCACACACCTGTACTTGCACACCTGTGCTCTCACACCTGGTGCCACCTGCACCCTTCTCTCCCCAAGCGCATTCGCGCTGATCCACACACTCACTACTCACACACTGCTCCACACACCTGTCCAGTTGCACACCTGTGCAATCACACCTGTTCCATCCTCACACACACGGCATCATCTCAGCTAACTACTCCCTTCTGAAACTTGCGCTTCCCAGTCGTCCCTTTAAACTATTGCGCTCCCACGTCATTATCATCCACCCTAATCTACCTGCGTCCCCACTACAGGTATCAGTCACTAACTAAACTTAACGTCACCTAATGTCATCTTCTCTAGATCCCTATCAATATAACCTAACCCACCCGGGCTAGTTTTCACTGCCCTACACCCCATAATCTATTGCTCCTTTGCCCCCACATGGGAAGGATGGTGGATTTGCCATCCCACCACATCGGGGGTCTCTCACTACCAATTTTGCACATCAAATTTCAACAAATCAAAAATTTGCCAATCATCTGCCAATCACTACTGCCAATCCCTTGCCAATCATCAAATTTTGTTTTTCTCTAATTTTGGGTCCAAAACACTAACCTCATCACCCAGTCTACTCACTACTGCCTCTCGGTGCGCCAATTCCTGTCCAAAGCCCGGCTTCGTAAAGCCAAGCAATGGATGCGGATTGTTTGGTGACAGTGGCTGGACACGTCCCGCATTCGGTGCAGGGACGGGGGCTTACCCGGGCCGAGATCCCACGCATCACCTCGGCGTGGAGCCATCCAATGTCCCGATCTCGACCTGCCGGCACGCCTCAACAAAACGTGGTCGCCATAACGACCCTTCCTATCGGGCTGCCCGCTCCGCCTAGTGGAGCACGGACGCGGCCGTTCAAAGCGAGGCCCAGCACGCACCGAGGGCCCGATTCGGCTATAAGTCGTTCTAAACTCTACCCCGTCTAACGTCGATGCTTCACCTGGACGCTTACACCCCGCAGCCCGTTCCTTGCTCACACATCCAGTCGTGCCCATGCTCCTCGTACCGTTCCTTACACACCCAGGTACACCCATTCCACTCACAGCCTTGGTCACACACCTGACCACCGAACACTTTGGCACACATTCGTTGGTCGCACACCTCACCAACACACCGCTTCGCACCCCCTCCTCGGTCACCTCCTCTGTGACAATCACAGGTGTGCCCTCATTCGCACACCCAACCACGTGCCTCACCACCAATTCCAGCGTGCATTCCCACTCACGCTCTACCATTCCAGGTGTGCATCCTTCCATCCCAGGTGTACATCCTCGCTCACCTGTCACAACTAACTCATGCTCCATGTCACTCTCACTACTCTCGCCACCACTCTTGACAACGCACTCACCCTTACTCTTGACAGCGCACTCTTTCCTCATGCCCCTGTCCGTTACACACCTTTCTCGCGCACACTCTCCCGTTACACCCTCTGTAACACTCACCACAGGTGGACACTCTTCCTTACTTCTGACAGCGCACTCTTTCCTCATGCACCTGTCCGTCACACACCTTTCTCGCGCATACTCTTGCGCACACTCTCCCGTCACACCCTCTGTAACACTCACCACACCGTGCTTCCACGTGCTTCCTCGCACACGCGCTACGACCGACTCACTCTCGCCAGCACCCTCACTCCTTGGCACGCACTTTTTCCTCACACACCCCAGAGTCGGACTTTCTTGCACACCTCCTTTTTCGCACACCAGACCTGTCGCACACTTCACCAACGGCCTCTCACGAACACCCGGGTCTATCTCGACCCCCAAGCTTCTTAAATCCCCTGGCGCATCATACGCACGACCATATTGGTCACCACTTACACCGGGTCCTCTTCCTCTTCGCTTCTCCTCCATCACCTGCGAATCCCTCATCCGGTTAATGAGCACATCATCACGATCCAAACACAGACTTTGGACCAATTCTTTTATCTCCTCTTTTATTTCTTTCTTATCCCCTCTCCGTCGCTTCTTAATTTCGCTCATCCCTTCTTCCACTTCTTCTAGTTTCTGCTTCACCTCTTTCATTCCCCGGTACGTCTCCTCAAGCTCGTCCTCCAAGGCTACCTTGACCGTTTCCATGTGCGTCCTCACCTGCCGGTCCTTCGTCTCCATTACCTCTATCACCTCGTCCAACCTCGTTGTCAGTCCCTCACGTACCGTCTGACACTGCCTCTTTGTCGCTATCAAGTCGTTTTTTATGTCGTTTTGTGTCGCTTTTAACCCTCCTAATACCGCAGTGTTCCTTTGAACCTGCTCCACTAACTCCGTTTGTCCCACCGTCAGCTGCTCCACCTCCTGCGTCAGGTCCTCTATGCCCCCTTGTAACTTTACAGTCGCCTTTCTCACCTCCTTTTCCATGTGCTCCTCACAGTGCCTCACCTCCTCGCGCACTCCTCCGACCTCCTCACTCACTCCTCTTCTGATCTCCTCTCCCATCACTTGCATCTCCTGCCCAGATGCCACCCTCATCTGCTCCATTTCCTCCCTGTGAGCATCCAGTTTGGTTTCTACCCCCATTCTGACCCCCTCTATCTGCTGCCCCATTTGGTTAACTTCCCTTTCCGCTTGGTCCCTCATGTCCCTCAATTTGCCTTCCATGGTGTTTTCTAACCCCTCTAACCCTTTTTGCATCCCTTCCATTTGATTCTCTTGAGCGGCCATTCTGTTTTCTACCCCCGTTAACCCCTCCTGTATTTCCCCTAATCTATCGTCTAATTTCCCAAATTTCATGTCTAATCCCTTAAAATTATTGTCTAATCCCTTAAAATTATTGTCTAATCCCTCACTGGTACCCCTCGCTTCGTCCCTCATTACCCCCATTTCGTTTCCCATTTGTCCCATACTGCTTTTCAAACCTCTAATTTGGTCTCCCAATTGCTCACCCTGAGCATCCATCCGGTTCCCCATTCTGTTTGCCATTTCTTCATTATTCTGGGCCATAAGGGCCTTCATTTGCAAAAAAAACAAGTCCAAATCCACCAGGGGCGCTGTCACGGTCGCCGGCGCGGTGACCAGCGAGGCGCCATTTCGCGCGTCTGCTACCCCCGCTGTTTCGCTCTCCTCACGTGTCTCACTTTGGTCCTGGACCGACCCTGCTTCACTCTCCCCTACCGGACCCCAGCCGTCTTGATCCGCCATAGCGCGACTTGCAAAATTCGAGTTTCGTAAAACAAATCCAAATTTCGGCCGCTCCAAATTTTGACCAAATTTTTTTTTTTTTTCTCTATTCGTTTTTAAAAAAAAATTTGGTCGGGCCTCGAATCTCACTCCCAGACACCAATTGTTACAGACGTGGCTTGGATGTTATTTACCGAGCGGTTTTATGGTATGACCACGTCTGCACAAGTTACCCGATTGTGCCCGAACGTTGACTAGTCGCGCGATGCTGGCTCAATAAGAAAAAGAAGACACCCGGCTGGATTACAATAACACAATACGACACCAATGTTTCAATTCTCAAGACCTCCGGAGGAGATTATATTCGTACGGAAAGGTCAGATTACAGGGGCTAGAGGTATAATCACAGAAAGACAGGCACTTAGACACACTCTTATATTAACCCCGGACAGACGACAGACAAACGGGACAACGGCTGACTCACACGGGGGTTGATGACAGGAAAGCGGGTATCGATGGCTCCAGGTCCTCCTGGGCTCGGGGCAGGGTACAGTACGGTCCGGTCCGGTCCAAAGATGCGGGGAGGTATCGTCGCGCTGGGGGTGGCGGTGGCTTCTCTCTCCAAGCTGAGGCGCATCTGTCATCACATCCGGCGCGGGGCCGCGTATATCCGGCGGGGAGTGACACGCCCTCGGCTCGTTAGCTCCGCCCCAGATGGAATCGGCACGTTGCTTCTCATTGGGTGCGTGGGGGGGTTACTGGCTCCGCCCCTGACGAGGAGCTGACAGCCAGCCCCTTCGGGGTAACGCCGTGGAGCGCATGGTCATGGCGGGTAACCGAGCCGGTGTGAGGACGCACACTCCCCGCCCCTCTGTTGTTGTAGTCGTAGTGGTAGTTGTAATTGTTGTTGTAGTTGTTGTTATTGTTGTTGTTTGGGGAAGAAGATGGGAGGAGGTATGGGAAAGGTCCTAAACTCACTACTGATGCCATATAATCACATTCTGGTGCAACGAAGAGTCATAATTAATGGAAACGAGGCCTTAACTGACATAGATTAAGAATAACTAGGAAGATGTCCGAAAGTTGTCTACGTGTGGTGCGGTGGACCTGGGCACGACATTTAATGGGGGAATAAGGGGAAGGTCGGCTCTACTGATTGTTGTTTACATGCAATGGGACTAGGGAATGGGGGATTGGGGAAAGTTGGGGAGTATTGGAGAAAATAGGGGAATATTTACAAGCGGATATGGAGGCCAAATTCCATATTCGCAACAATATTTATGTGAATGTATGTGAATTACCATTCAGGTCTTTGCTTATCCGTGTGTAGTATATTAAGTTGTTGTGTCGTTGTTGTGGTTGGAGGGTCAGGAGCCCTTCTGAACCAGTGGCCGGAAACGGAAGTGACCGGAAACGGAAGAGGAAAAGACGAGGAAAAAAGGACGAGTATTATTCTTCCTCGCCCCGCTCCGACCAAAAGGTGGGATCGACCTTGCGCTGCGTGGAACAGCGGCGTTCCGAAGCCTGTCTGGCGAGAGGAATTACCAGAACGTGTACCTGCCCGGTGGAGACGTCAAGTTGACGTGGGGCCGTGCACCGAACCCGCGTCTGGCCTCGTTCGCGGCACCGTCCAAACAGACGCGTGCGGGTCGCACGTTGGGGCCTAACGCGCCTTGCAAGCGGCGTGGGGTTTGGCTTTCTCTACCGTATCCGCTTCGCGTGGCCACGAGGGGCTGCAGCCTCGGTGCCTGGTACGATACCTGCCCGGTGGAAAAACGTCCACCCGGGGTTCGTTCAACCGCCCGAGAGCGGCGACGGCGACCATCATCTTGGTCAGGAGGGGCCCAGAGACATTGTGCGGGACCGAGACCAAAAGGGTGTCGTGAGTACTCACCGGGACACACATGTATAAGATGGCCATCTTAATCCTAGGGAATTGATTGTGAATTGGGAATTGTTGATGATTGTGTATTGTGGATTGCTCGGGGAGAATCTCCGTGGTTGTGTCATTGAAATATTGTTGATGGTGGTGTATTGTTGATTGCTCGGGAAAAATCTCCGTGGTTGTGTCCTTGAAATTGTATGGTATCATTACCATTGGAAATATATCCTTGAACATCAGTTGTCTCCTGGGTTAAATTCATATGGATTGCGTGGCGAAAGCGCATATATAATACAGCTTGCTGGCGGAGTTCCTCTCACGGTCCGGGGGTCACCGAGACCAGGTATTCACCGAGGGGACCACGTAACAGAATTGGGGGCTCGTCCGGGATTACGATTTGCGGTTTCGCAATTGGGTCTACGTCCGGGATTTAAAATTGTATAAAATAATAAAATAATAATTTTTTATTAATTAAAAATTATTAATTAATTATTAATTGGTAATTTTTTTTTTGAGAAATTGGGGTAAAATCTTGGGTGAAGGTTAACAGGTGTTAACGATAGGCACCATGGCGTTTGTGGCACAGAACTTTGGGGTAACCCCGAGTGAGGCACAGTTCCGAGCGTTGCTAAAGTCGGACCTCTTGAAATTGGCCAAACATTTTAACTTGGAGGTCCGAACTAATTTGAGGAAGGCAGAGTTGCAGGCCACGGTGATACAATCTATGGTGGGATTAGGAACATGGGACGAGTTAGCCTGGGAGTGGCTACCCGAAGAACCAGAAGACGTTGAGCTCCGGAAACTGGAGTTGCAATTACGGAGCCAGGAACGGATTAAAGAAGAAGAAAGGAAAGCAGAAAAGGAAAGAGCAGAAGAAGAAAGGAAAGCAGAAAAGGAAAGAGCAGAAGAAGAAAGGAAAGCAGAAGAGAGGAGGGAAGAGAAACAAGCAGAGGAAAGGAGAGTGGAACGAGAACTCCAGGAAAGGTTAGAAGACAAAAAAGCAGAGGAAAGGAGAGCTGCAAGGGACCTCGAAGCAGAGGAGAGAAAAGCGGAAAGGGAATTAAAGGAACGTGACATGGAGCTTCAGCAAGAAATCAAATTCAAGGAGCTGGAGTTAATGAGAGAACGGGGAGAGGCACCACCCTTGCTGACGGGGTCGACACCTAACCAGAAAACCTGGGATGTGGGCAGACATGTGAGGCTGGTTCCACCGTTCAGTGAAAAAGAAGTCGCGAAATTTTTTCCACACTTTGAGAAAGTGGCTCGACAATTAAACTGGCCGGAGGATGCCTGGACCATACTCGTGCAAAGTGTGCTGGTGGGGAAAGCTCAGGAAATTTATTCGGCGCTACCAATGGACCAATGTGCAGATTATGAGGTACTGAAGAAGCACATCCTCAAAGCCTATGAGTTGGTTCCGGAAGCTTACAGGCAAAAATTCAGGAATGCCAGGAAGAGGGAGAGTGAGACCCATGTGGAGTTTGCCAGAGTGAAAGAAAACATGTTTGATCGGTGGTGTGAGTCAAAAGGAGTCGGGAAAGACTTCGAAACATTGCGGGACTTGATCCTGGTGGAGGAATTCCAGCAGTGTGTCCACGAGGACATCAAAGTGTACCTGCAGGAAAAGAAGGTACCAAAGTTGTGGGACGCAGCCACCATGGCAGATGATTATGCCTTAACCCACCGAATAGGGGTCCACGAACCTAACTCCTCGCCTAGATCTCCGCAGGGGAGGTGGGGAACAGCAGGTGCGGAGAACGACAATACATGGCGGCGGCCTCGAGAGGATTATGGGGACAACGCGGATACCCCACCTGTTCGAAGTCAGAGGGCTGCGGGCCCAAGACAAACTTATTTTTCAGGGGGCCCGAGGCAGACCACGAGTTTTTCCTCCGGGCCTACTTGCGCGTTTTGCAAGAAACCTGGACACGATGTCCAGTTGTTACCTCATGAAAAGGGACAACCCAGAGCGGAGTCCGACTATTACAACTCCGAATGCGATGGCTAGCGTAAGAAATCGCCATCAAAAGGGTTACCAACCATTTATTTCAGAGGGGTTTGTGTCACTGGATGGAGCCTCGACTAACCGGAGACCGGTTAGGATATTGAGGGACACAGGGGCCCATCAATCTTTAATGCTTGAAGGCATTTTGCCATGGTCCAAGGAGACGGCAACGGGGGATAGTGTTCGTTTACAGGGGATCGGGGGCGGTGTTAGTGCTCCCCTTCATGTCATCCATTTGGAGTCCGATTTGGTGTCAGGACCGGTCACCGTCGGCTTACAAGCCACGCTTCCTGTAGAGGGTGTATCTGTGGTTATCGGGAATGATTTGGCCGGGGGTCAAGTTTATGGTAACCTGAGGGTTGGTAAAGAGCCCAGCAGGGAAAATAACACCACACCAGCTCGGGATGGCGACAAAAGTGCCAAGTTATTTGTAGGGGGACTGAACTTCAAAACAGAGGAAGAAGTTCTGACCTCTGTCTTCAACAGATATGGGCCGCTGGTGGAAGTGCGGTTGGTAAGAGACTGGGAAACGCAACAGTCAAGAGGGTTCGGCTTTGTCACGTTTGCCAGCACAAAAGATGCCAGAGAGGCAGAGAAGAATGGGAATGGCAAGGATTTGGAGGGTCGGACCATAACCGTAGGGAAGGCATTTCGTAGGCGTCGAGAGGTCTACAGGAGAGGACAACTGGGCGGTAGTTTTGGTGGTGGCCGCAATCAATATTATTATGGAGGCTCCCTGAGTTACAGCAGCTCCCGAAGGAAGGATTGTCAAAGTAGTGGCCGAGAAGGAGACCGCTATTCAGGGGACTACAGGGACAAGTGGTCCCACCATAATTATTAGGGAAGTTCTGAGAAGTTGAAGCACTGAATGCGGCGGAGCCGCCGAGCCAAGATTCCTACACGAATTAACCGTGAACGCCGTTCCTAAAGGCGTCCATGTAGTGAACTTTCATGCACGGACTAACCGTGAACTCCACGTTCCTCAAGGCGCCCATGTAGAGAACTTTCCTGCACGGACTAACCGTGAACTCCGCGTTCCTAAAGGCATCCATGTAGTGAATACTCGGCTTGGCCTCCCGGAAAAAGTGCTATCGAGTGGCTTAACTTTGGATCTTTGATTAACCCCTTAACCTTCCTTCACAAGAAACTGACGGTCAAAGTCAGAGGGTCATGAGATGGAGTTTGATTTGGCAGGGACAATGTCGTTGCTGGTGCTTAGTCCAGAGCGAGTAATCTGGAGGGGTTGTGGTGAAATTTTGGTTGCTTTATTTTTAAGTGATAACTGTGCCCGGGGGGAACTGATAATGTGGGGGGGGGGTTGAGTTATCTGGTTTGTTTCTCCAAATTGGCCGGCAAAGAAAGTTTTCGCTGGGTTCAAACTTTCTTTCTTGAAGGGGGGGAGTGTTACATATTTATGTGAATGTATGTGAATTACCATTCAGGTCTTTGCTTATCCGTGTGTAGTATATTAAGTTGTTGTGTAGTTGTTGTGGTTGGAGGGTCAGGAGCCCTTCTGAACCAGTGGCCGGAAACGGAAGTGACCGGAAACGGAAGAGGAAAAGACGAGGAAAAAAGGACGAGTATTATTCTTCCTCGCCCCGCTCCGACCAAAAGGTGGGATCGACCTTGCGCTGCGTGGAACAGCGGCGTTCCGAAGCCTGTCTGGCGAGAGGAATTACCGGAACGTGTACCTGCCCGGTGGAGACGTCAAGTTGACGTGGGGCCGTGCATCGAACCCGCGTCTGGCCTCGTTCGCGGCACCGTCCAAACAGACGCGTGCGGGTCGCACGTTGGGGCCTAACGCGCCTTGCAAGCGGCGTGGGGTTTGGCTTGCTCTACCGTATCCGCTTCGCGTGGCCACGAGGGGCTGCAGCCTCGGTGCCTGGTACGATACCTGCCCGGTGGAAAAACGTCCACCCGGGGTTCGTTCAACCGCCCGAGAGCGGCGACGGCGACCATCATCTTGGTCAGGAGGGGCCCAGAGACATTGTGCGGGACCGAGACCAAAAGGGTGTCGTGAGTACTCACCGGGACACACATGTATAAGATGGCCATCTTAATCCTAGGGAATTGATTGTGAATTGGGAATTGTTGATGATTGTGTATTGTGGATTGCTCGGGGAGAATCTCCGTGGTTGTGTCATTGAAATATTGTTGATGGTGGTGTATTGTTGATTGCTCGGGAAAAATCTCCGTGGTTGTGTCCTTGAAATTGTATGGTATCATTACCATTGGAAATATATCCTTGAACATCAGTTGTCTCCTGGGTTAAATTCATATGGATTGCGTGGCGAAAGCGCATATATAATACAGCTTGCTGGCGGAGTTCCTCTCACGGTCCGGGGGTCACCGAGACCAGGTATTCACCGAGGGGACCACGTAACATTTTCCAACATATTGTTTGGTGCACTTTTGGCAAGTGATTAGGTATATGACCCATGTAGATTTGCAGTTCATATAGGAGGTGATGGGGAATTTTTGTCCAGTGCTAGAACTACAGAATTTGTTTCCTTCTAGTAAATGTTTGTGAATAATGCATTTGTTTGCTGTGCATTTATAGAAGCCAGGGATCCTAGTTTCCTTGTTGTGGGGCTGTGGGTGCTTTGCTTTTACCAAGAGGTCCCTGAGTGTCCGACCACGTCGAAATGATGTTAGTGGAGGTTGAGGAAATGTGGTGTCGAGTGTTTCTGATTGATGGAGGAGAGGAAGGGCCTTATTCAGAATACTTGGCAATTGGGATGAGGTAGCAGAGTAGGTGGTTACCAGTGGGACACGGTTAGTTGCAGGTTTGGGCTTGTAAGTCAGAAGGTCTGCTCTCGGTATGCGTTTTGCTCGGTTTATTGCTTCTTTCACAGAGTGAGGGTCATAGTTTCTTGCAATGAAGTGTGTTTCTAATTGGCAGAGAGAAGTTTCTTCTGCCATTTTTGTTGAGCAAATGCGTCTTACTCTGAGTGCTTGACTGTATGGTATGCTTGCAATTGTATGTTTAGGATGAGATGAAGAAGGGAGAAGGTAAGAGTGAGTGTCTGTTGGTTTGGTGTATAGTTCTGTTTCGAGTCTGTTATTTTGAAGCGTGAGTGATGTGTCTAGAAAGTGAACTTCGGACTGTGAGCTGTCGAATGTAAACTTGATGGTCGGATGAATCAAATTTAATTCATTTTGGAATTGTGCGAGACTACGGGGGGATTTTGACCAGATGAACTGGATGTCATCAATATAACGTACCCAGGATTTTTCCAAGATTCCGTGATGAGGTTGTGCATTGATCTTGGCCTCTATCATTCCCATGAAGATGTTAGCGTACGATGGTGCAACAGGGGTACCCATAGCGGTACCTTGAGTTTGAATGTAATGTCGTCCGTTGAATTGGAAATTATTCAGTTTGAGTGTCAGTTCTAATAGGCGCATAAGGTCTTGAGTAGGTGGCATTGGGACTTGTCGTGTATCGAGGGCTTTGCGGCATGCAGACAGGCCTTCTGAATGTGGAATATTAGTGTAGAGGGATGTAACATCTGCTGTGACTAAAATGGTTTGGGAGTTGAAAGGTGAGTATATTCTGTTCAATCCTTGGATGTGGGTCAGAAAACTGGTTGTGTCCTTGAGGTATGAGGAGAGCTTCAACACGAGAGGACGTAAATGACAGTCAACAAATTTTGATATTAGAACAGTTGGACATGTGCAGCCAGATACGATTGGTCTACCTGGATTGTTTACCTTGTGTATTTTAGGAAGAAAATAAAGGTTAGGGCAATGAGGATCTTTCGGAACCAAGCGAGATTTGATGGTTTTATCCACCCGAATAGAATCTACTACCTTTTTAACCTCTTCAAGATGTAAAAGGGTAGGGTCGGATGGGAGCTCTTTGTAAGTATCACTATGTAGTTGACGATTACCTTCTGCAACGTAATCGGTAGTCGACATAATGACAATGCCAGCACCTTTATCTGCTGGCTTTATGACTATCTTTTCATTGTTTTTGGAGATTGTGAAGTGCTCGTCGCTCTGCCTTTGTAAGATTGTCCTTATGTCTGGAACAATTATATTTTTGTGCCACCTTTTCAATTTCATTGCTCACTTGTTCCATATAGACATGTAGATATGGATTGTCAACACATGGTGTCCAGGTGCTTTTTGGTTTAGGTAAAGTGAGTTGTGGTGTATTAGTATCGGTGTATGTGATTGTATGCGTGGTTGTTGGTGTTGTTTGTTGTGGCGTTGATGGTGCTGGGTGTACTTTAGCAAAGTGTGCCTTTAATGTCATTCGCCTACAGAAATCTTTTAAATCTTCTTTCAATTGTAATTGGTCTATTTGTGGAGCGATTGGGCAAAATTTTAAACCCTTAGAGAGCAGGTTTATTTCCGCCTCACTGAGGGAATGATTGGAAAGATTGATGATCCTGAGTTTAGGTAGATCTACAAGTTTGGTTGCAGTAGAAGTTCTATTGTTGTTAGTTTGACTATTTTCAACCTCAGCTGTGTTCATTTCCATGGAGGAACGGTTCTGCATGTAATGATGTCTGCGGTTTGTGTATTGTTTTTTACGATAATGTCGATTTTTGTGTTTATGCTTAAGTTGGTCAGAAGTGGTTTGAGAAGTGGTTGGAAGTGGTTGGAGTGGTTGGGGTGGTTGAAGATGGGGTGGTTGAATTGGTGGAGAAGTGGTTGGAAGTGGTTGTAGTGGTTGGTCAGAAGTGGTTGGAGAAAAGTGGTTGGGAGTGGTGGTTGGAGTTACCTGGTTATTGTTTGCAATGGGTGTATTCTCTTGAGATGGTTTTATATGCTTGCATAATATTTCATCACATTTAAGTTTCCTTTCCTTAACTTTAACAATGTCGTGTTTAGCAGCCACTAGGGCATGCCCGTACTATATATATATCTAAAATTATATCCCCCCCCTCTATTTACATGAAATGGTTTGGTCCATTCGCAAAGCCAAAGCGAACGGCTTGCGAGTACGGTGACAATCCCCCCCCCCCCCCTCTATTTACATGAAATGGTTTGGTCCAAAGCGAACGGCTTGCGAGTACGGTGACAATCCCCCCCCTCTATTTACATGAAATGGTTTGGTCCAAAGCGAACGGCTTGCGAGTACGGTGACAATCCCCCCCCTCTATTTACATGAAATGGTTTGGTCCAAAGCGAACGGCTTGCGGAGTTTGGTAAAGAAATCGCTATAGCGTGCACAAACGCGCAGGAAAGCGAAAGAATCGCAAATTAGTTTTAATTAGTTTTAAAACATAGTTTAACGCCAACATAGCGGCAACATAGTTTGCCAACGTGAAATAAATGAATACGCTCTCAAATGTGCCGTCCGAGGCAGAGTCTGTTCGGCACGTTCGGCACACGTGATAGCTCGCTGCTCTCTGATTGGTTGAATCGTTTTTTGGACATAGCTCGGTAACTACTTGTCCGATTAATATGAAACCTTGAAAAGGCACATCCTCAGGTCCCCAGCAATATACCTGGCAAGTTTAAAGTATATCGGACCCGTGGTTGTCGAGAAACAGCGGTCACAGACATACACACAGACATACACACAGAGATTACTGGAATTATAGATAGATTAGCTTATCATTGAATGAGCACATTATGTGGTGGTATTGTCCAGGATTCACATTCTTCCACATCTTCTCCTTCTTTTGGCTGATGTTCTCATTCAATTTGATTAGTTTTATTTTTACTTGTGTTATTACAATCTCCAGTAGTTGTTGAGCAGTGTTCCATAGCAGTAGATTCCAACGTGCAGTGATGACGTCATCATTGGTTTGCGTTGCGAAGCAAGATCGTTTTTTAATGAGGAGACCTTTAGGTACGATCCCTCGTTGTTTATATTCGTTTAGGTAAGTGAAGTGTAGTTCATGTCTTTGTCTTTTTTGCATCAATCGTTGAAGTTCATTGATCGTGGTGGTCAGGTATACATCGTTGTTGTTGTTGTTGTTGTTGTTGTTGTGAGCGCGATCGCCATTTCGTGACATGTCTGCTGTGATAGTAATGTAGAAATTTGGTTGGAAATTTGGAAAAACAAAGAAATTTGGACCTCTTGGTAAAAGCAAAGCACCCACAGCCCCACAACAAGGAAACTAGGATCCCTGGCTTCTATAAATGCACAGCAAACAAATGCATTATTCACAAGCATTTACTAGAAGGAAACAAATTCTGTAGTTCTAGCACTGGACAAAAATTCCCCATCACCTCCTATATGAACTGCAAATCTACATGGGTCATATACCTAATCACTTGCCAAAAGTGCACCAAACAATATGTTGGAAAAACTGAAAATACACTACACACGATTTAATAACACCCGGTCAGAAATCAATAACTTCCACACCAGTCAGGGCAAATCTCTACCTTACACGATACACTTTAATCAACCGGATCACTCTATAAATGACATTCAGATCTCTGCCATTGAATCAATCACAAATCGATCACACACCACGATTCTGAAACGTGAGTCCTTTTGGATACACAAACTTCGGACAAAAGTCCCTCATGGCATAAATTTTGATGACTAAAGCATGTTCCCACATCAACCCAATCAAATTGTTAACCGTAACCCATTCATTCATTCATTCATTCATTCTACCTTTATATGTCATTTATATAAATATATAAATATATTATATGAATATAAATGGGATATTAATATATGCTTGTGTGTTTATGTATGTATATCTCTATATTTGTATATGCACGTGCACCCTAACTGTAACGCAAACGGTCACTTCCGTTGAACTTGGGGCTGGTGAGTGAACTTTGGCGTGGCTCTTCCTTCTGTATGCATTTTCTACACACATCACACATCTCACACACATATCACCATACATACTTGACTGATATACATGCATGCTGTTTTTGTCGACTCACAAGAAGACCTTTGTTGGTCGAAAGCTTGTCGACAATTAAAGATCGACGTCCTGAAGCTACGTCCACGTCTTATTTAATCTAACGATTATATATAAATATATATATATATATGTATATATATATATATATATATATATATATATATATATATATATATATATACACACACACACACACACACACACACACACACACACACACACAATATATACATACATACATACATATATATATATATATATATATATATATATATATATATATATATATATATATATATATATATATATATTGATGTGAAACTTGAAAGGCAGCTAGCTCGCAATGTTCATGTAATGCTGTTGTCACCAAGTTAATCCATTATCCTTTTCTTTGTTGTAGACACGGTGAACGGGAATGCAGGAGTGGCAGGTGGAAAGTACTCCTGCCGGGAGTGCAACGCAACTTTTCTCTTCAAGTCGCATATGAAGCGACATATGAGGATGGAGCATATAGCACCAGGCAAAAAGGCAGATCCTTCGCTAAAGGTGCTGGAACTCCCTGACGCACCGCAGCCTGATCAGCCACCTTCGTCACCTTCACCACAACCCTCCGTGGCTCCTCAATCGCCTCCAGCACCACGCTCCCCAAGTTCTTCCCGATTCCCCCGCACTTCCAAACCAGCGATGTCTCTTCTCGAGTCGTTCGGCTTCCAAGTGGTGCAGTCTGCCTTCCTCGTGACTCCCGAGACGAGTACGGCAAGTGGTACATCAGCGGAGCCCCCGATAACACCGACATCACAGTGAGAAAATAATAAACAAATAAGATCGGTTCAACTTGCCCACGCACCTGCACACATGCGCAAACCGGACTAAAACTTCCACCGGTTGTGGTTCTTGTCTGTACACTGAACACACTGAACATTAGTGCGTCCTTCAATTAAGATTTGTTTCCCCCCCCCCCCCCCCCCCCTATATTAGCTCGGGATTCAGGCTCGATGGGCGCTGCATTTGGCACAAACACGCTTCAAAATATCTGAGTCCTCGACAGCAAACGACCCGAGAAAGCAATTTCCGCAAGTTTCTGTAATTAGACCTACAAGGGTGTGATGTGTCCATTTTGTTGAAGTGACCTGTTAAACAAAGGTGTTTGTATACCTGGATTTCCATGTCTATATGTACATACGATAGTTCAATTGATATTTACTGGTACAAATCATTTGTGCAGTTCTTACTGTGGCTGCTGTCTGGGGTGCAGCTCGGTACCCCCTCGACCCCACTAAATTGTCTTGGTGTCCAACGCCACACATCGACAATTGCTCAAACACTGTGGAAAGATTATTGTCGACTTATTTTACTCAACGAATGAACGTTTTCACTCCCTCCTCCTTTTAAATTTTTTTACTTCATTGCATAATTTTAGTAAATCAGGTTTACGCAGCAAAATTCCTCGCTACGTTTAAACCTCATATTTATAAGTAAGCCGTGCAGCTGCACCCGAGTTGGCTACGCTTTCCTTTCAAGAGACGGCACTGGGATACGAGATCTCAGGATCAGCCCGAGGTTGTCCGCAATCATGGATGTCTGAATTTGTGCGAGATGGACAAAAGATTCTCGGCTGGATTTTAAATTAGCATTTTATCGTAGTTGGTGAAACCATCAATGTAGGTGAAAAAAAGGGAATACAGGTAAAAATGAAGTTTTCCCATAAATTTGTAATTATACGTTTGCAGCGATGAGACGTTAAGTCGGGGCGGAAGGATAAAACCAACCAACCACCTTTAGAGGCCATTTTTCCCCGCAGAGCAGGGGTTGGCCTTTTTTGGGCACCGTGGTCCCCTTTTTGAAGCAATGTTTTATGGCCGGATGCCCTTCCTGCCACCAACCCTGTTAGTCACCTCTTGCGGCGCACAGGGAATTACCAGTGAACTGGTACTCAATTTGCCGACCTCGGAAGGATGACAGGCTGAGTCAACCTCCCTGGCATTAATTCAGCGATCAACCGGGATTTGAACCCAGGATCCTAGGATCCCAAACCAGCACCGCATCCGCTAAGCCAACGAACCCAGGATCCTAGGATCCCGAGCCGGCACCCTAACCGCTAAGCCAACGAACCCAGGATCCTAGGATCCCAAGCCGGCTCCCTAACCACTAAGCCAACACCAGGCTTCGGGGCGAAAGGATGATGGGCTTTTTTGCCAGACAGGTCACACCAGTAACGCTTTTGGATGAACTGTCGTCACATTATATAAGGTTTGAGGTTTCAATAAATTTACTGCAATTCCGAAAATTGGCATGCACAGGTTACCTTCCCACAACGTTATCAGGATCTGCCGACGACGAGTGAGAAATGCTGTGCAAACTTCACCTGTAGTCACGCGAGGCCTGCGTTTACGTGACGAGGCAAAACTTAAATTTCTAGTGTGGGTGGGATGAAGCACCCCTGCACCCTACTCTTCTTCATCCTACCCAACCCATAGACTTGTAGACCAATGAGATCTGTAATATTGTGTGAAATTACACTTTCATGTATCGGATTGCGAGACAAAGACCGTTTTAATTTTGCAGTTTGACATCCGATCGTGAGCCAGTTCTGAAAACCACAATGCATGTGTGCAAACCGCTACCATTGGCTGCGTTCTCCTTTGTCTGCTGAGTATCATGGTTTAAGTTTCAATAATCAGATGAAATCTGGAATGGAGGAATGAGAGAAAAAAAAAAATAGGGATAGTAAAACTAGAAAGTAGAACGTGACGTGAATGCATCGATGGATAGGCCTCCGCGCACGCTAGACGTCAACCTACTATTACGTTTGATCTCAATTTAAGGTCATATGTGAGAAAGAGCAGACAGGTAAGAAGAGAGAAACATCGCATGCTTCAAACTCGAGTTATGGCCTGTAAAATAACTTTCAAAGGGCACGTGACCTTTGACATTTCGAACCCAAAATTTCATCATTTTCTCTTCCTATTACAGTCCATGGTTATGCCAAGTTTGATCAAAATCCCATCAGCAGTTCACAAGTTATCGCGGTAACAAAACCCTCATGCACGGACGGACGGACGACCCGAAAACAAACGCTTCCTGTGCCTTCGGCAGGGAAGGGAAAGGGAATTAATAAATAAAAAAAGGAAATCGATGTTACGATGAGTTGAGGAGTTGAGATGATCGGCCGTGACCGTCGATGTACGGTAAACAGAAACAGTATGCCTGTATTTGCAATTTGTTTAGATTTTTATTGTTTGACCTTTGAGCACTCACTGTATGTACAGATACCATTTTCTAGTCTCCAATAATATTCTACTTACATTTGGCTTTATTAACGTTTCATGTTTTAACATTACAAACAGACGCCGCTTCACCGAAATACAAACGGTGCACGATGGGACAAAGCAGGCTGAAACTGCAGTGAAAAGTTGCCATTGGCCGATTCCATGGATCATACAAGCACATTCCTGATACACCTGGCTCGCTCAATGTGAGCAGCGCTAGAAGTTTCCATTAGTACACAAACCGGACGAGAAAGGGGTAATCGGTCTCGGGTTGCGTGGCGCCAGGGGGACGCTCGTTCGCCACAGGTGGGACGCGTTTCTGTTCTCGAGACATTTACAGGTTTTGAACTTTGCTTATTTCATTCCCTTTCAGCAAGCAGGTTTCACCACCTTCAGGTAGAAGCAAGCTCTTCAAAAATGTCCACGTACGGCATTACTTTCGACGCAATCCCACAACACATGCATTGTATGCATTTACGCAGGTGCTGCAGGTGGCCTCTTCGATAATCGCACGTAAGATGGAATATCATGGGAACTGTGACGAGCACATGTCAAGGCTTCAATTTAGCTTCGGGAAAGTGTGCTTCATTCCCCTTGTACAGATAAGCTTTCACCAATTATGCAATAAATGAAGTCATCAACTCCGACTCTTGTTTATTTGAACATGATGATAGTTGGAGTGTGATCGTTTTGGAAAAGAACCTTGATGGATGAAATAATACAAGTGTGTCGTTTAACTTTTGGCCTATTTATCATTTTGTTCCAAATCCCACAACGGCAGGAACGTATGGCACGTCCTGTGAGCGTACGCCTCGCTGTTACTGCCACGGTCAAAAGTTCTCCAGTGTGTACAAGTAAAAGACAACAGCATGTGCAGCCAAACGCGCCGACGGATATAGCATGGCGGTCAGTCATTGAAATAAAGGAACAATTAGAAGGTACCGAGGGCTTCTCCAAAGCGCACCTTTTGACCCCTGTCGAGGCTAAAAGTAAAATCCTTCGGAGCCTCGAAGATGACCACAATGGTGGATCCCAAGTTGAACTCTCCCAAGTCTTCGCCTTTCTTCAGCTCTATCCCCGGCTCCTCTGCTTCCGGGGAGTAGCTGAAGTTCAAAGAGCTTCCCTTCATGTACCGCGGCTTGTTCGTTTCGAGGTCCTGGAGACAAAACGATCACTTTAGTCCCCACCACTTGTGGCTGGAATAACATGAGGGGAGAAGAGTAAACATGTGCAAATGGTTTCAGGGAAGCGCTCGACTTGCCGCATTGGCTCATATCTTGCTCGTTGTTTCAGATGAGAAGAATGAAAATATGCAGATTATAAACATGCAAAGTTGCACAAAACTGCTTGCCACAATTCGTACTTTCATTATGAATAAACTTGTTTCTAATCACTGACCTTTGAAGATTAGTTCATGAAGAACATTACTTATTCCAAAATTAAAATCCACTCTGGCAGCCCCCCCTTCAAACATGAAAAAGAACCTAAATAAGGAGATGACATCATGACATGCGAGCACATATGGTTTTTCAAGCCTGTGATGAACCTGGACAAAACTCAATTCCAAGAACATGGACATTGCAAACTCTTTTGTGAATTGTAAACTTCTCGTCTAGAAGCTAGCACGTATTAAAGGATAAGATGCATATTGAACTTCGTACTGCTATTGTAACTCTAATCGCATACTGTCGTGGCCAAAAATATTGGCACCCTTGCACTTTTTTCAAATAATGCACCATTTATTCCAGAAAATTGTTGAAATTAAATAATATTTTGGTATCCACATATGTATGTATTTCTTTGGTTTGCAGTGGAACAAAACAAAAAAAGTTTTAAAAATTACTAAATCTTAGCTTATTCCACACAGAAATCCTAAAATTGGCCGGACAATATTATTGGCACCTTTTATAAGTTGTTAGAAATAATTCGATTTCAAGCTGGTGATTCTCCTTTACTTTGGAATTGAACTCACCCGTGGTGAGAGTTGCAGGTGCCTGCAATATAAAAATCGCTCATTCAACCAGTTTGAATAGAGAAAAGACTGTTTTGTGTCACTGTGTGTACCGCAATGAGCATGGAGAAAATAAAGAAAACCAAAGAATTGTCTGAGGAGATCAGACACAAGATTGTAGCCAAGCATGGACAATCTCAAGGCTACAATTCCATCTCCAGAGACCTTGATGTTCCTGTGTCCACCGTACGCAATGTTATCAGGAAGTTTAAGGCCCATGGCACTGTAGCCATCCTCCCTGGACGTGGCCGCAAGAGAAAACTGGATCGAAGATTGCAGCGAAGGATTGTTTGAATGGTGGAGAAAGCACCTCAATTAACTGCCAAACAGATTGAAGCTGACCTTCCGACACAACGTACGACAGTTTGAACTCGCACCATCCATCACCAACTCAATGAAAGGGGGTTCTATGGTAAGAGACCCAGGAGGACCCACCTGCTGAGAGAGACACATAAGAAAGCCCGACTGCAGTTTTCCAAAACACACCTGAAAGGCCAAAATCCTTCTGGGAGAATGTCCTGTGGACAGATGAGACCAAATTAGAGCTTTTCGGTAAAGCACATCATCTCTATGTTTACAGAAAACAAAATGAAGCCTTAAAAGAAAAGAACACCTTCCCATGTCAAACATGGAGGAGGTTCAGTGGTGTTTTGGGGTTCATGTGCTGCCTTGAATGTGTGCACGGCAACATGAAATCAGGAGATTACCAAGGCATTTTGGAGCGCAATGTTAAACCCGGTGTCAGAGAGCTGAGTTTCCGTCGAAGGTCATTGGTCTTGCAGCAGGACAATGACCCCAAACACACTTCAAAAAGCACCCAGGAATGGTTCAAGACAAAACGCTGGACTGTTCTGAATTGGGCAGCAATGAGTCCAGATGTAAATCCCATTGAACACCTGTGGGAAGATCTGAAAACAGCATTTGGGAGAAGGCACTCTTCAAATCTGGGAGAACTGGAGCAGTTTGCACAAGAAGAGTGGGTCAAACTGCCAGTAGAGAGGTGTAGGAAGCTCATTCATGGCTGTAGGAAACGCTTGACTGCAGTTATTTTGACCAAAGGCTGTAATACCAAATATTAAGTCGAGGGTGTCAATCAATAATTTTATCAATGCCATTTCTTCTTATTTGCTGATTTAAAAGGATATATTAAGTTCTGAATCAAAAACAAAGGTTCCGTGATATTAACAGTTAAATAAATAATTGTGGAGACCAATTACTTTTTCAATTTCAACTTATTTTTAGAGAAAATTGTGGGTTATTTGAAAAAAGTGCAAGGGTGCCAATATTTTTAGCCACGACTGTACGTCTCAAAATCATAGAAATAAGCATGGCGGAGACTATCTCCACCAAATTGAGGGATGAATACCCATTTGTATGAATAAATACCCATTTGACATCCTGCATACCCATTATCCTGGATGTGCTGCAAACTCCCTTCCTGAGGACCCTATCGTGGTGCTTTTGAGCAAGTTAAAATACGGCACACAAGCACTACGTTGATGAGACTATGATGCATTTTCTTTCTCCAGAGTCTAAGGCTCATGGAGGAGCTAGAACACAAATCACCCACATACAAGCAGAGAAACACATGATACGACACCGGACTTGACCAGACAAAAACACGAGACGACACCCGACTTGACTTCAGACAAAAACATGACACGACACCGGACTTGACTTCAGACAAAAACATGAGACGACATCGGACTTGACTTCAGACAAAAACATGAGACGACATCGGACTTGACTTCAGACAAAAACATGAGACGACATCGGACTTGACTTCAGACAAAAACATGAGACGACATCGGACTTGACCAGACAAAAACACGAGACGACACCGGACTTGACTTCAGACAAAAACATGAGACGACATCGGACTTGACTTCAGACAAAAACACGAGACGACACCCGACTTGACTTCAGACAAAAACACGAGACGACACCTGACTTGACTTCAGACAAAAACACGAGACGACACCGGACTTGACTTCAGACAAAAACATGAGACGACACCCGACGACTTCAGACAAAAACATGAGACGACACCGGACTTGACCAGACAAAAACATGAAGCAGCACCCGACTTGACTTCAGACAAAAACATGACACGACACCGGACTGGACTTCAGACAAAAACAGCCACCGAGCTTAGGGGGAGTGATGGAAGGTCCCGGGATGTATGGGAACCAGTGACACCATCCTTACGATTTTGCTTTTCTCTCCACACTCAGCGGAGCAATTGAGGTAAAATTTCCTCATCGCCATGGATGCCAACGAATGGGTTTGTCTGTCCTCCATTCTCTAACTACAACCCATTCACCCCCAATCCCCATCTCTAAAAGCTGATTATTAAGCGACGAAGCAGCACGTACCATCCTCAAGTCTTTTGTACGACTCGGCCGGGGTCAGAATCGAACTGCTAACATCCCAGGCTCAGGGTGAATGCTCCAACCGTTATTCCACAGAGTCTGGCATTGCAGTATGGACACCTCCACACCAGAACTATAAACAACTTCATACATCTTGCCTGAAAATACCTCAATCACCTTCCCCCTGCTGGACAGGTACAGGCCAGGCTAAATTTTGTTTTGTACAGGTATGTGTGTTTAATCATTTTTATTTATCATCGATTATTTTAAAAGCTTGTTTGATTAAAATAACGTTAGTTCAAAAAGAAAATAGAATGTTGGACTGTGGTTACGAGTGTATTTGAGGTTATGAGGGTTACGAGTGTTAAAAGGCTATGGAGCAGTGCCAAAGTTTGCTCGGATTCGCACGACTCCAAAAAACGAAAGGAAGCTGCCAATTACGCGTTTGTATTCAATTTCCAGATCACTTATTTCACAATATTAGCCGAGGACACGACTCTAATCAGGCTTCAGACTCCGGAAGTTCGAATATTCACTTAAATATCGAGGTTAAGGGTCAAGGATGAGCTGCAAAGGTTAGAGCAATGCCAAAACCTACGTACATAGCGTCACGTTACCAACAAATGATGCAAAATACTCGTCAAAAGAAAAAGAATAAAATTAGCACAACAACAACAACAACAACACCATCTCTTATCCTCCCCCATCCAAAACCTTGATCTTTTCTACCCCCGCTAATTTCGGTCCCCTTGTGTTTTATACCTCTCCCCCCCCCGCCCTCCCCCTCCCACGCCTCCTGCCCCCAAGTCCTCTCCCTCCCACACTTCTCCCTGCTCTCAAATGTTGTGGTTGTGTGCTTCCCCTTCTCTCCCCATCTTGTCTTCCGCTCCCTCTTTTTGTGTGTTTTGTTTGTCTGGTTGATTTGTTTGTGAAATAAATGTTAGCACTTTCACGAGCCTCGATTCAGTATCCAAAAAAAACAAACAAAAAAAACAAAACAATCCCACTTGTATATCTCGATGGAATATACAAACCGTGTCAAAGTAGATCTTGATGGACCCAACGTTGGTAGCTCCAACTGCGGTGAAGGAGAAGAAGCCATGCTCCCACTCCCCAAGCAGTACGACCCGCTCGTTGAGGCAGAAAAGGCCCTTGATCCAGCGTGCCACTCCAGGACTAACGGACATCAGTGACCCTGAGGAAACATTCACCTTATTGCAATCAGAAACCAACAGCTAAGATATGTCCAAAGAAGGAATATGGAAAGGAACACTTAAAATTTGACACATTCGGGAGTGAAGGATGAATTATGGCCAAAGGATCCACTCATTGTGCAAAAACCAATGGCAAGGTTGAACCCAGCCACATGGCCTAGTGGTACGCACACTCCACCTCTGAGCGATCTATCCTGGGTTTGAAACCGGGCCCGGCTACAAACCGTCATCCTGGTGTTCCACACGCAGGGTGATTTATCAATGAGTGTGTGCGGTCTCTCGGATGGACATTAAACTGGGAGTCCCATCTGCCAGCATTAGTTGGTGGACATTATGGATCCCATAGTGTCCTTCGCAAAGAGGAGGCAAGTTATTACCAGCACTAGAAACAAATGACAAATTCCTGCACTAGCATCCTGTGATGGAGTGAGGAGCCATCCCAGGTTGTAACCCTAGCCAAGAAACTGCTTCGACAGAAATGATGCTCTCTCATAGAATAAGGTAGGTGATGGACCCAACCGCACCACTCGTCCCCATGCCTCAAAACGCAGTCCGAGACTTGTACCAATAAATAAACTGCGCATTAATCTCGTCTCACAACCACTTCCCATCAATAAGATGCAACAAACGTTTGATGCACCCGAAACTCCACTGAGCTTAGGGGAAATGATTACTTTAAGGTGTCGGGAAACCAACCAAAACCACCACCGTCACCTGTCGTCTTCTGAATGTCTGCTAACCCAGACTCACTCCACCATCCTCCCCCTCCCACCCATACCTATTTCCATAAAAATAAAATCAAAACAAATAATCAAGAAGAAATTTGGCCTATGTTGACCTCAAAAAACCTTGGTGGTCGAACTCAGTGACCAGATATGCAAATCCTCTTCAAATTTCAAGTCAATCGGATGAAAATTGAGGATTTTAGAAATTTGACAAAGTTGGCGACCTTTAGCCTATATTGACCTTTTGACCCCAAAAACAATAAGCTTCTTGCTTATGACCAACTCTACCATTTGGTTGAAGTTTCGTGAAGATCGGTTGAAAATTGTAACCTGTAGGCGACTGACAGACAAACAAAGACAGAATAACGCACAAGACCAACCAATATACTTGGAAAATCTTCGATTTTCGCAAGTAACAAACAAACAGACAGGGATGAAAACATAACCTCCATCCACCTTTCGTGGCAGAGGTAAAAAGTGGAGCCGTATTCTATGGGAGAGTTCACTTCACAGACAAAGCCAGTCTCACGAAGGTAGTTTCTTCCTCGGCCCCCCCAAACTCCACCTCCCTTGCCCAGTCCCCACAAGCCAAACATCAGGTTGACCCCAACGTGATGGTTTATAGCTCGGCCGAGATTCAAACCCAGGCAAGACAGCTCAGCGGGAAGTGGGCATGCACCTAGCGAGCCCTGATCTTATAAAGAGTAAATGCAAAATTTGTCGAGTTGAAGAAAAGAAAGTTTCACCATTTCCTCTGGTGTGGTTTGGGATAG